>NC_035438.2:111446780-112046780 GCF_002127325.2 Helianthus annuus | reverse complement strand
AGGATCTAAACATTTTTATGTTTAGATCTTAACAAGATCATCATCCATATAATACATGAACTTTATATTAAACTTGAAAATGATTTATGGCCAAAATAACTTTTACAAAAAAAAAAAAAAATTAAACATCATGCTTTACACTATAAAAGTGTTAAAAATGTGTTATCAAGGTGGTTTAAGTGAAGGATCAAGACTCCAAAGTATGTTAAATTTATTTTTCAAGTAAACTTGTTAAAAGATTTAATAAGTGCTATCATTTTCTTTTTCTTGTTAAAAATGTGATTAAGAATATATAAAGTTCAAAAGTTATATGGAAAATTATATATAAAATATTGCTTGAAAAAGTAGTGCTTTGGAACTTGACTTGAAGTTGATTGTGATTATGGGCTTAAACGTGAACCTAATACGTTTTTAAGACGTGGAAAAACCCCATAGTTTAGCGGAAATTATTGCGAAATTTCTAAAAAAAACTAATCACGTTAAAGTATAATTAACGAGGTGATTAACGGGGTTAAAGTGATTAGTGATCTTAATCGTCATTAAGAAAGTTTTAACAAAAAGGTTTAAGTCCTAAACTATGAAGGTTTTTGATAAAACAACTTATATATCTTTATAAGTTAAAAAAAAGAGGTTATTTATTAAATATATATATATTTTTTAGGGAGAAAAAAAATATATGTATATATTTTACAACCTTTTTTATTGTGTGTATGTACTAGAGTTAGGATTCCACTAACTAAATACAAAATACACTACACATAACAAACTCCAAAAACATGGCGACGTAAGAATGTAAAATACATGAGAAAACGAATGCAAGTTATATTACACTTTGACACGAAGCGTGGATAACGGACAATCGGACCTCGGGCGAACCGTACAAATAATATATATATCGACCAAATAATATATATATATATATAACCAACAAAAAAACCGACGCTAAATATCAAATAAACGTCATAGCGGATAAATGCGTCGCCATCGGCAACGGTCACCATATCCACACGACACGGGATGGATACTTATCACGGACGACACGCGAGCATTCCCAACGATAAAATACATGGTAACGACTGCTACGACGAACTCTAAAAATAATACATTTTTAGACATGAAATATATATATATATATATATATATATATATATATATAGGACAAAGATCCGTTAGGAACCACCCCTTATTGCGAGAACCGCGAGAACCAGTGTGAACACAAACAGTAATTCCTAAAAAAATCTAAAAAACACCCAAAAATTTTTTTTTTTATTTTTTTACTATTTTTTTTGAAAAAATCGCTATATTTTGTTAATAAAAAAAATAAAAAAAAATTTCAAAAAAAAAAAAAAAAATTTCGAGGAACAGTTATCCATGCACATGTGCATATACTTTCTCTTTCATCTATCATTCCATCCATAATACACAAGCACATGTGCTGTCATTTCTTTGACAAATTCCGTAATTCATTACATATATTAGACAATTGCACTTTCATTTACACTACCATATGTAATACACTACTTTTTACATTACCAATATTAGAAATGCACATGTGCATTATATGTATCAACATGAAATAAGGTGTTTTGGTACACCACTTTGAATACACTTTCCCTTTCATCTATCATACCATCCATAATACACTACCATTACCTCCTACCATCCATAATACAATACCATTACCTCCTACCATCCATAATACAATACCATTAACAATATTTTCACTTTATTACATGTATGTAAACACCATTTATACCATCCAATCAACATATTACATAAAAAATTGACAACTATAACCAAACCATCAACCACTAGATATAACTAACCAAAAAACATGTATATGGGTCTACTTCTCCATTCAAAATCACAAACTTTTTGTACCAAAACACGTTATATCATGGTTATACCTAATTATGCACATGTGCATTTTGAATATTGGTAATGTAAAAAGTAGTGTATTACTAATGGTATTGTAAATTAAAGTGCAATTGTCTATTCCTGATAATGTATTACCGAATTTGTTGAAGTAATGATACATATGCACATGTGCATGGATAACTGTTACTCGAAAAAAAAAGTTTTTTTTTTTTTTTTTTTTTATGGAACGAAATATAGCGATTTTTTGTTAAAAAATATTAAAAAAAAAAAAATTTTTGAGTGCTTTTTTGATTTTTTTAGATTTTATTTTGTGTTCACATTGGTTCTCGCGGTTCTCGCAATAAGGGTGGTTCTCGCATGAACCTTACCCTATATATATATATATATATATTTCGACAACAAAAATTTCCGAAAGTGTAAAACGAAAATCACCAAGTGTGCACATATACAAGTATATACATATACGAATACGTATAAGATACACTTGTAAAAAAAACATACAAGAATACTTGGCGTGATAATGGGCTAGTAAAAACCCATTTATTTAATAAGTTGGGCTAAGCCCATTAACATGTAAAATGGGCTAAAAACCATTTTATAACTTTAACACATTAAATGGGCTACACCCACTAATACATAATTCATTTGGGCTAGGCCCATTTATACATAAACACTAATAATAAGTACGGTATACCTACACGTATAAATACGGTATACCTACAAGTATCAATACAGTATACCACACGTATAAATATGGTATACCTACATGTATAAATATGGTATACCTACACGTATAAATACGGTACACATACACGTATAAATACGGTATACGTATACATATAAAATACCCAAATACATAGCGACGTACTCAGGTACACTTGTTGAAGCGTACACTCACAAGGGATACCGTACACGTACATTAACATATATACGATGTTAAAAATAAATATTTTTAACAACAATACCTTAAAAAGATATACATATACATATACATATACATATACATATACATATACATATACATATACATATACATATACATATACATATACATATACATATACATATACATATACATATACATATACATATACATATACATATACATATACATATACATATACATATACATATACATATACATATACATATACATATACATATACATATACATATACAAATACATATACATATACATATACATATACATATACATATACATACACATATACATATACATATACATATACATATACATATACATATATATATATATGTGAAACAAATATATACCTAAAACAAACCGATCATACGTATACATGTGAACGGCGTTCACCAAACATAAAAATATATATTTTTGAGGAATATATATTTCATACAACAAACATGCGTCGTGCGCGGCACAAAGACGCTATTGGACTCTGTCCACTTATACTTGTACGACACAAGGACTTATATGGGCTAGACCCACATATACTCGTGCGAAGCACGGATACTTACAAAGGGCGATGCCCATTCTAACACATTATGAACTCAAGAAGTATATATATATATATATATATATATACATTAAATAAACATACGAGACAAATGCCAACATATTTAATATATACAAGGGTTCCAAATACATAACAAATACAATAATGTTCAAGATGAGCAACGTGTACATAAACTAGCATAAACCCAAGTGTCTAATGGGTTAGATCACTTGTAGGTTATTACGCGCAAATTGGATACCCGACTTGCTAGCATACATACGGACGCAAATTCGTGAGTTCATATCCCCCCTTTTCTTTTAAACGTTTTCGGTTTTATAACTCTCGGGGGGGGGGAATACATGTTACTATGGTATGGTTAAGCTACAAAATGAATTAGTAGATCACGTGTGAATAGGCTGATACTTAAAGCACCATTAATCTTGTTTAAGACCACGGAACAAAGGGGGTAGATCTGTCGGGTACAGGGCGAGCCCCACTCACGAGTCCATGTGTGACAACATGGAGTTTCCTTTGTTACCCTCGCCGGGTGGATCGGTACTAAATCGCTTATGGGTTGGTGGCTACCTATGTCGGCACACATATTAATGTCCTAACTACACATTAATGATCAACATGTTCATTTACGCTTTACATACCGGATTTCGATACTTAAACTTTCAAATGCTTTACAGATTTATTTGATGCTTACGAACTTAAAACACATGAATTCGCTCAACTTTTGTTGATGTTTTCAAACTTACTTGTATTTTAGGTAACTAAGTGGATCTTAGTGCAACGAATTATGAAGTTTCAAGTTTACTATGAAGACGATGTCATCCGTATTTTGGAGGGTTTGATCCATATATCCCGTCTTCGAACGGGACATAGGATGCAAAACCTCGTTATTTCAAAAACTTTATTTTGCACAAGTCTTGTTTGTAAAACTTATAAACTTATGTCGTCTTTTGCTACAAAACAACTTATGACTTGTATCTTTACATTACGGAATGGATGAACAACGTGTATGTTTTATATCATATATTTTGTTTACTTACATCGTATGTTGTGGAAACCGATCAAGTCACACTACGCGCTTCCGCCTTTGACACGGGTGTGACAGGTTGGTATCAGAGCTTCGATTGTAGTGAACCAGGATTCCTTCTCGAGTCTAGTCTACAATCACTAGGATCCTTTCATGAAACAGTTTTACAAAATGCATGGTTTTCATTGCATACACAAAGCACAAGATCCACTACCCAAAACATATTTCAAAAGTGAATAAATAAACAATGCAGGGAAATTACTTGGGGGTTAGTCTATGTGGGATAGACTTGATAAGGCTAGATCAATTCGCACAAGCTAAGGTGGATATATTCGATAAATATATTTATATATACATATATATAATAAGTAATGAGATTACTTATTGATATATATATATATACACATACGTATTGTACGGATTATTTTTGCCGAGGTACTATTGCTTCATCTGCTAGTATTGGTAGTTACGAGGACGCACTCGTCCAGACAAGGAAGATGAAGTACTCATCTTGAAGGTGCTCCTCTAGTTGCTATTGTTATGAATTCCCTCTAGTTCTATTTCGTCTAACGTCATATGATTCCGCGAGTAATGATAACGGGCGTTCGCGCGTAGACCATCACGAAGGTCCACTCTATGTTGAAGGTATGTAGACATTAGTGTCCCCTCTCTGACTGACCATCTGCTTTGAACGAGAGAACGCTATGGTGACCATGCAAGGCAATTTATTATTACGGGGGCCCACGTAATAACAACTTGTGGTGCATGGGAGTCCTGGTAGGCTCTGCGGGTCAATTTAATGATCACTATCCATTCGAAATTCCTAAGATTGTTCAAGTTCCTATCTAGTAGAACATTAACCGGGGTAGTTACTATACACCTTACGATACTGGAAGACCACACGTATTTGTTCGCACCGAACATTCGATCTGTATCACGAGTCGGTTGAGACTAGTTATCTAAACAAACGAAACTTGTTACCCACCCAGGGAGTAATTTTCCTCAACATTCTAGGATTCTTGTACATGGGTTGGTTCCTTGGCGTCTATGGCACCTTACCCTGTCTTAGTTATTGGAAATAGTTCTAACAAACTCCGTCTTTTGACAGTGGTCTTGTCTCAAGGGATGGTATGGCATGATTCATACTACAACTCTCCCTTTGCATTTTATTTGAGATCTATGGAAATTATAGCAATCTCATTGGAGGTTGTGGATCTCAAGGGATATCAACGTATTCGTCACATGGGATAAGACGATGAAGGATTTGCCTACTCTAGACGATCGAGATCCAACAAGTATGGAATGTATGCTATAAGATTTGAGACGACCGGTTGACGAATTATTTCTTTTCCACTTAGATATATGACTGATACACGTAAGAGGTACTATGCATTTGGGATTGGGGCTATTCACGTCAACATTATTTCAGACTTGCATGAACAATGCGATCTTGAGGGTTTTTTTTATATAACCGACTGCACTCTTAGTTCTTAGGTGCATGATAGACTATATAAATCCAAATATATGTCAAGGTTCTCTTAATACGGAACATTAAAAAGGAACATGGCGCTGAAAGGGAAATTCTATACCCAAAAAGGGGTTAGCTAATTAGCAACTCACAAATGAAGTCGAATTAGAGTTTTGATGGAACAATCCGAGGTTGCGCAAAATGCACAACATGAGGTTATTAAGACGACACTAGTAATGGTACTGATGGTACCAGTAGATCAAGCGGTTCATATCCCAATAGACTGGGAACGAGTGGCAATGCCACACCCGAAGATGCGATCACACAAGGTTTAATTTTAAGGCTTTCCCAGACTATAAGTCGTGAGACTTCGTTGGTAAAATATAGACAATGAAGTGCCGTGCTAGTAAACGTAATCCGGAGTAAACAATTAGGTAAACGAAGAGTCTCCTGCTGAATACGACATTTACTTGGTGGAATCTCCAGGTACAAACTCTAAGGAGTGATACCGCAAAAAGATTATCATGAGAAGGACTCTAGGATCTTATGCGAGAAGAGTATTTCTCGCTGAGTGAAATTCAAAGGTTGGAAACCGAATTCTAGAACTAGATCATGATGGGAGCCAATGTTATTGGTT
Organism: Helianthus annuus; assembly: GCF_002127325.2. Taxonomy (NCBI): domain Eukaryota; kingdom Viridiplantae; phylum Streptophyta; class Magnoliopsida; order Asterales; family Asteraceae; genus Helianthus; species Helianthus annuus. Next base: position 112,040,277 of record NC_035438.2, on the reverse strand, counting down.
ACACTCAACGACTCCATGATCTCTCAAGGGTTAAATCTTATTAGTAACACCCGAATTCAAACTTATCGAACGCTACAGTTAGGGTTTAGCTCCTGAGATCCGAAGAAAGATCACATCACCTGACCCTACCTAGATTACTCAGATAGTAACCCTCATAGATAGTCTCACCAAGGAGGTGGTGAGGATGGGGAAAGTGTCGAAGAAGGGTGCTAAGAGAAAGGAAATGCATGTGGAATCTACTGGATATGGGATGTAAAGGTTCTCACACCTTAAGAGGTGTTCGAGAGTGAGTAACAAATGAGAGTTAACTCCCGCGAGGAGCGAAACGAAGGCAATTGCTGCCATAGACAATGATGACACCCAGAAGTAAGCTGGTAACTTGCCAAAATCTTAAAGGTGATAAGTGAAACTTTCATCATGAGGGCACTCGCGAAAGTGCCAAGAGTAGAAGTGTAGTGAGACCGGGCATAAACTGGAAACTATTGAGGTAGTAATACTCAAGAAAGAACAAGGAGGTTTTAAGTGTGGCGTAAAGGCAACTTCAAACATGAACGTCTTAAGAATGAAAAACTAGTGAACAACAGTGTTTGAGTGATTAGCACTATGGATATTTCGCAAGATTCTGATGTCATCACGAGTACATTCTACCCTACTCGTATTATGCTCTTTTGATACCAACGCCGAGCTTAGCTAGTGTCTTGAGGTGTTAAGCATATACACAAATTAGAGTCATGAAAGTTATACACACCTTACCCTATCCGGTTAGCTAATGGGGAATTAGCTGAATCAAGTAGAATCAGTAAGGGTCACCATTACGTTCCATATCACCCAACATTTCACATCCATTTTGTTCGATACCGGTGCCGATTTTCACCTGATCTCCATAGAATTTAAAAATACACTTGGCCAGAGTCGAGTAAACTAGACGTCCCCTCATTCTATAGGATTGGAAAACGGTAAAATTAGTCGAGTCAGGAGAAGGTGTAAAAGGATGCACACCTAAAACTTGGAGTGTGAAATTTCACTATAGATCCTTTATCCGTTCATTTGAGTAGTTTTGACATAGTGGTCGGCATGGGCTAGTTGCCCGAGAACTGGGCGGAAGTGGTTTGTCATGAGAAAACCATTTGTATCCCTCTCCCCCCCACCAAAAGAAGAGATGCTTAAAGTATATGTGAAGGAGCGCGAGGCACCCTTATGGATCATAAACTGCCTGAAGGCACAAGAATGCATGCGAAAAGGTTGCATAGCCTTCCTAGCCCATGTACTTGACGAGAAAACCAAGGAGTCTAAGTTTGAAGATATACACAATATGAAGGAGTTCCTGAAGACTTGCCTGGATTACCTCCGCAACGCAACATCGGGTTTCGCATGGAGTTGGTGCCAGGAGCCGCACCAATGGCGAAATCTCCAAACTGAGTAGCTCCGTCAGAAATACAATGATTATCTACAAGGCTCAAGTTTTTACTCCAAGATTGATTTGAGATCGGGGTACAACCAGCTAAGAATACAAGAAGAAAAGATACGTAAAACGATTTTCAGAACTCGTTACGGGCATTATGAGATTCTTGCTATGCCATTCGGCTTAACCAATGCACCGGCAGTGTTCATGGACTGCGTGTGTAACCCGTATTTGGATAAGTTATTGATCGTATTTATTGATGATATTTTAACATAATCACGATCGAAGGAAAAACACGAGCAGCATTGCGAGCTATTTTAGAACTTTTGAAGAAGGAACAACTTTATGAAAAGTTTTCTAAATGCAAAGTTTGGGATTCGCGAGGTGCAATTTCTCAGACACGTGGTGAACAAGAAAGGAATTCATGTCGATCCAGCTTAGATCGAGGCGATAAAGAACTGGAAAGCGCCTAAGACCCCACCGAACTACGACAATTCTTGGGATTAGCGGGTTACTACCGAAGATTTATAGAGAATTTCTCAAAAATTGCTCAACCGCTAACGTCCCTAACCCAAAAGTACAAGAAATTTGATTGGTGCAAGAAACAAGAGGCGGCTTTTCAGCTACTGAAAGATAAACTTTGTGACGCACCCATTTTATCCTTACCCGATGGTACCGATGACTTCATGGTCTATTGTGATGCATCGCGTCAAGGACTCGGTTGCGTGTTGATGCAACGGGACAAAGTCATCGCGTACACGTCTCGCCAATTGAAGGTGCATGAGAAAAATTATACCATGCACGATCTTGAGCTAAGTGCGGTGGTATTCACGTTCAAGATCTGGTGTCACTACTTATATGGTACTCGTTGTACAATCTTTACAGATCACAAGAGTTTGCAACCCATATTTGATCAAAAAGACATAAATATGCGGCAATGACGATGGGTCGAGTTATTGAACGATTATGACTGTGAGATAAAGCATCATCCGGGCAAGGTGAACGTTGTGGCGGACGCCTTGAGCCGCAAGGAACGTGCAAAACCTCTAAGGGTGCGAGCCTTAGAGATGACCATACAAACTGATCTCACCTCTCGGTTCACGATGCTCATCAAGAAGCGCTTAAACCAAAAAATATACAAGCCGAATCCTTACGTGGGATGGAGGCACAATTAGTGCCAAAGGAGGATGGAACACTGTATTTTATGGGACGAATTTGGGTTCCATTATTGGGAAATCTACGAATGATTATACTAGACGAGGCTCATAAGTCAAGGTACTCTATACATCCGAGATCGGATAAGATGTACCAAGAATTAAAGGACTTTTATTGGTGGCCTAAACTTAAAGGCGACATTGTTACTTATGTCGGAAAATGCCTTACATGCGCCAAGGTTAAGGCGGAATATCAAAAGCCTTCAGGTTTACTACAACAACCTGTAATTCCCGTATGGAAATGGGAACAAATCTCGATGGACTTCATTACTAAGTTACCCCGAACCTCAAGAGGCCATGATATGATTTGGGTAATTGTTGATCAACTTACAAAGTCCGCGCATTTTCTGCCAATCAGTGAGAAGGATAGCACTAAGAAACTGGCTGAAATATACCTCAAAGAGATCATGGCACGACATGGAGTGCCTGTTTCTATTATATCGGACCGAGACGGTCGGTTCATGTCAAGGATATGGCAATCATTTCAAAAGGCCTTTGGATCACAACTGAATCTTAGTACAACCTTTCACCCTCAAACGGACGGAGAAAGTAAACGAATGACACAGACTTTGGAGGACATCTTACGTGCTTATGTGATGGATTTGGGTGGAAACTGGGATACTCACTTGCCCTTAGTGGAGTTCTCATACAATAATAGTTATCACACTAGCATTCAGGCCGCCCCGTTTGAAGCTTTGTATGGACGAAAGTGTCGATCCCCGATATGTTGGGCGGAAACCGGGGATAAACAACTCATTGGTCCGGACTTAGTTCAGGAGACCACAGACAAGATCATTCAAATACGAGACCGTATCAAGGCGGCTCGCGATAGACAAAAGAGCTACGCAGATAAGCGGCGCAAACCATTAGCTTTCGAGGTCGGAGACATGGTATTGTTGAAAGTCTCGCCTTGGAAAGGCGTAGTAAGGTTTGATAAACGTGGAAAGCTGAACCCACGCTACATTGGACCTTTCGAAATACTGGAAAAGATCGGAACAGTTGCTTATAAATTGAAACTACCAGAAGAGCTTTGTAGTGTACACGACACATTTCACGTGCCTAATCTCAAGAAAAGTCCTACTCAAGAAACCGTCGTCATCCCAGCGGACGAGATACACGTTAACGACAAACTCCAATTTACAGAAGAACCTGTTGAGGTTACAGACTGGAAAGTCCACAAGACACGGAGGAGTCGTAGGAAATTGGTTAAAGTTCGCTGGAACTCGCGTCACGGTCCCGAGTGTACGTGGGAACGTGAGGATCAAATAAAATCCAAGTACCCTCATCTGTTTCGAGACTCCCCTGCAACCGGTAACACGACTTGAATTTCGGGACGAAATTCTTCTAACGTGGGGAGAATGTGACAACTGTCAAAAATAATGGTAATTCCGTACAACTTAAACACTTGATTTAACGTTTAATTACGTTCATTACGATTTAATTATTGCAGGATTAGGTCGTACAAAGTCTAAAAATCATACCACATGGTTAAATAAGCTAAACAATATTGAAACATTCACTGCGTCGCGAGAAAATCTACAAACTATGTCCTAATATGTTGGCAAAATGCTGAAAGCACTATTCACTCGAAAACACTATTCATGCCAGCAAGTTTCGAAAACTGTCTGAACGAGCGACGAAGGGCATGAATGCACTTGGTAGATGAAATACAAATAAAAATCCCTTAGTAGGGACCCTAATCACTAAAACACTTAAACATTCCGGAAAATGCACTTAAACATAAAGTGTCCGATCCGCGCCTAACGGTAACAAAAAAAAAATAAATAAATAAATAAATTGTCCGCAACACTAAAATAAATCATTTTAGTGTTCGTAGAACTTGTAAATAATATTTTACACCTCAAATAAGCTTGAGGACATCAAGGGGATACCCGAAACATAAGCTCCCGGTGTCACGCCGCAACTTGTACACATCCGAGCCATTAGGCGAACAAACTATTTTTCCGCCATCTAAACGCCTAAACGAATCATCTAGCGAACTAGTTAGCGGTATTTTGGTGTCATAAACGCCTTAAATAAACACCATACTATTGATGGTAGAATAAAACCATCGCTCCCCCGGTATGATATAACACCTTTTATATAACACCCGATATCAAACCGACGAGCGAACTAGTGGCATTTTTTTTACCAACCAAAACCTATACCCACTAAACTAATAAACTAGTTAGACTATATTTATAATCCTAAACTATCATTATCACACTAATTAAACTAATTAGCATAATGGCTAAAATATCTACAAAATTATCCAATTTTTGCACATGCTTTATATGTTAGAAAAAAAAATCAACTAACCATACCTTGTACCTCCCATCGGCCATACTCATTTCCAATCACCTAACGATATGATGATGCAAAAAGCATGGTATGTTAAGATATGATTTTGACCATGAAAGACTTGCTAATTATAACATAACCTTTCACCACCATTATATACTATTATTTTGTAACACTTCTATGCAAGTTAGTGTTGTATTCTAGGCTTTATTAGTATTTTATGCATTAAGAGTATTATACTTTGTGCTTTATTGCTTGTACAAATGGCTTTATTTATACACTATAATTTAAAAGATATGTAAGTTTATGGTGTTTGTACTTCATGCTCCATTATGTTAAGGGTTTTGTAAAGTTTTGTATTGTGTTGGGTACACGTGGCTTATGAGGTGTCACTCTTTTCTACAGTTGTCCTTTATTTTAGGATTCATCTCCTCTTAGGTGGTTTCAATATTAAATGTTTTGAGAAACGATGGTAGGGTTTCTAGAGAGAAACAAAGCAAAACGGTGTCGTCTTGATGTTGTGGTCGGCTTTCCGGCCACCCATAAGAGCGGTGGACCTGTGCGATCTTCTCTATATCTCTTTTTAGCTGACAGCCATTTGCTGGACCTATTAAGGTCTGGTTTTGTACACAGAGAACATGGTTTTTAGAGAGAGAAACATCTTCGTATTTGCCGGCATCTCTAATTTCATAATTTGGCAGTGGAACTCTAGGTTATTTCGGTGGTTTGGATATGTTAATTCATTTGGGGCGAGACTTGGAAATTGACAGGATATTTAAAGCAAGAGAAAGTCAATATGTTCACATGAATAAAATGGGTCATCAAATTAAATCCTAGATGTTTAAAAGATGTGAACCATAATAGTTTTCTAAGGTTCGACGCCGCCGCAACGCACGGCGGGTCAAAACCCTAGTTTCCTTTAATTTCTTACAACTTTTCAACACACCAAACATCTCTTTTTCTCTCTTGAATTCGGCAGCCTCCAAACACTATCATCCTCACTTTTTCATCCATTTAAACACCTTAAATGACACCATAGTTAGTCATTTTAAATTGGGTTATGGAACTAGCATGCATGGAAAATCATTAGGGCTAACTTTGGAGCTTTTATCTTCTCTTAATCTTCATCTAAACCTTGTGCAAAGTGGTAAGATCATCTAATACTATTTTTTAAGCTTGTTATGTTATGGAGTTTATTAATGTACATGTTAAATCATCTTGAACAAAATATTAATCGAAGATTAAGACACTAGTTTTCACATAAAAATCCTACTAGTGTGCTATATTATGTGTAGATTATGTTGATTTGTGTTAGATGATGCTTATGGTTAAGTTGATTATGTTAAAGTAGGGTGTTTACAAAGATGATCTTGTGTAAATTAGGCTAGTAAGGAGGATCTAAACATTTTTATGTTTAGATCTTAACAAGATCATCATCCATATAATACATGAACTTTATATTAAACTTGAAAATGATTTATGGCCAAAATAACTTTTACAAAAAAAAAAAAAAAATTAAACATCATGCTTTACACTATAAAAGTGTTAAAAATGTGTTATCAAGGTGGTTTAAGTGAAGGATCAAGACTCCAAGCTATGTTAAATTTATTTTTCAAGTAAACTTGTTAAAAGATTTAATAAGTGCTATCATTTTCTTATTAAAAATGTGATTAAGAATATATAAAGTTCAAAAGTTATATGGAAAATTATATGTAAAATATTACTTGAAAAAGTAGTGCTTTGGAACTTGACTTGAAGTTGATTGTGATTATGGGCTTAAACGTGAAACTAATACGTTTTTAAGACGTGGAAAAACGCCATAGTTTAGGGGAAATTATTGCGAAATTTCTAAAAAAAAACTAATCACGTTAAAGTATAATTAACGAGGTGATTAACGGGGTTAAACGTGATTAGTGATCTTAATCGTCATTATGAAAGTTTTAACAAAAAGGTTTAAGTCCTAAACTATGAAGGTTTTTGATAAAACAACTTATATATCTTTATAAGTTAAAAAAAGAGGTTATTTATTAATTAAATATATATATATTTTTTAGGGAGAAAAAAATATATGTATATATTTTACAACCTTTATATGTGTATGTGTATAAATACATGTGTATTGTGTATATGTACTAGAGTTAGGATTCCACTAACTAAATACAAAACACACTACACATAACAAACTCCAAAAACATGGCGACGTAAGAAAGTAAAAAACATGAGAAAACGAATGCAAGTTATATTACACTTTGACACGAAGCGCGGATAACGGACAATCGGACCTCGGGCGAACCGTACAAATAATATATATATCGACCAAATAATATATATATATATATATATATATATATATATATATATATAACCAACAAAAAAACCGACAGGAAATATCAAATAAACGTCATAGTGGATAAATGCGCGCCATCGACAACGGTCACCATATCCACACGACACGAGATGGATACTTATCACGGACGACACGCGAACGTTCCCAACGATAAAATACATGGTAACGACTCCTACTCCTACGACAAACTCTAAAAATAATACATTTTTAGACATGAAATATATATATATATATATATATATTTCGACGCCAAAAATTTCGGAAAGTGTAAAACGAAAATCACCAAGTGTGCACATATACAAGTATATACATATACGAATACGTATAAGATACACTTGTAAAAAAAAAACATACAAGAATACTTGGCGTGATAATGGGCTAGTAAAAGCCCATTTATTTAATAAGTTGGGCTAAGCCCATTAACATGTAAAATGGGCTAAAAACCATTTTATAACTTTAACACATTAAATGGGCTAACGCCCACTAATACATAATTCATTTGGGCTAGGCCCATTTATACATAAACACTAATAATAAGTACGGTATACCTACACGTATAAATACGGTATACCTACAAGTATAAATACAGTATACCACACGTATAAATATGGTATACCTACGTGTATAAATATGGTATACCTACACGTATAAATACGGTATACATACACGTATAAATACGGTATATGTATACATATAAAATACGCAAATACATAGCGACATACTCAGGTACACTTGTTAAAACGTACACTCATATGGGATACCGTACACGTACATTAACATATATACGATGTTAAAAATAAATATTTTTAACAACAATATCTTAAAAAGATATACATATACATATACATACATATATATATATATATATATATATATATGTGAAACAAATATATACCTAAAACAAACCGATCATACGTATACATGTGAACGGCGTTCACCGAACATAAAAATATATATTTTTGAGGAATATATATTTCATACAACAAACATGCGTCGTGCGCGGCACAAAGACGCTATTGGACTCTGTCCACTTATACTTGTACGACACAAGGACTTATACGGGCTAGACCCACATATACTCGTGCGAAGCACGGATACTTACAAAGGGCGATGCCCGTTCTAACACATTATGAACTCAAGAAGTATATATATATATATATATATATACACACATTAAGCAAACATACGAGACAAATGCCAACAAATTTAATATATACAAGGGTTCCAAATACATAACAAATACAATAATGTTCAAGATGAGCAACGTGTACATAAACTAGCATAAACCCAAGTGTCTAATGGGTTAGATCACTTGTAGGTTATTACGCGCAAATTGGATACCCGACTTGCTAGCATACATATGGACGCAAATTCGTGAGTTCATGTCCCCCTTTTCCTTTAAACGTTTTCGGTTTTATAACTCTCGGGGGGGGGGGGGGGGAATACATGTTACTATGGTGGTTAAGCTACAAAATGAATTAGTAGATCACGTGCGAATAGGCTGATACTTAAAGCACCATTAATCTTGTTTAAGACCACGGAACAAAGGGGGTAAATCTATCGGGTACAGGGCGAGCCCCACTCACGAGTCCTTGTGTGACCACATGGAGTTTCCTTTGTTACCCTCGCCGGGTGGACCGGTACTAAATCGCTTACGGGTTGGTGGCTTCCTATGTCGGCACACATATTAATGTCCTAGCTACACATTAATGATCAACATGTTCATTTACGCTTTACATACCGGATTTCGATACTTAAACTTTCAAATGTTTTATAGATTCATTTGATGCTTACGAACTTAAAACACATGAACGCGCTCAACTTTTGTTGATGTTTTCAAACTTACATGTATTTCAGGTAACTAAGTGGATTTTAGTGCAACGAATTATGAAGTTTCAAGTTTACTATGAAGACGATGTCATCTGTATTTTGGAGGGTTTGATCCATATATCCCGTCTTCGAACGGGGCATAGGATGTAAAACCTCGTTATTTCAAAAACTTTATTTTGCACAAGTCTTGTTTGTAAAACTTATAAACTTATGTTGTCTTTTGCTACAAAACAACTTATGACTTGTATCTTTACATTATGGAATGGATGAACATCGTGTATGTTTTTTTATCATATATTTTGTATACTTACATCGTATGTTGTGGAAACCGATCAAGTCACACTACGCGCTTCCGCCTTTGACACGGGTGTGACACATATTTCATGCCCCATATACATTAACATCCTTGTAGAGCCTTGAAAATGGGTTAATGGGGCTTAAACGCGTCAAAAATGCACTAAATAGTGTGCAGGGACCTGTTTTGTAAAATTCTGAAACTAGCAGCCTAGCCGTAGTGCTGCGCGACGCCTAAGGGCTTTTGCTGTCGCGCGACATGACGGCCCTATCTGGGCAGAAACTCTGTTTTCAGCATCTGGCTTGAATTTCAGGGTCTTTTATGCAAATTTTTCAATACTTTGGACTGGTTTTAAGCTCCCATTGTATTAGAAACCATGTTCCACAAGTGTAGGGTCAAGATTGATTCTCTTAACACTTGGAATGATCTTGACTGTCACACCCCCAAAACCACACACGGAGTATCACCGTATGGAGGCATGACTGACCAGGATCCAGCCACCAATCATATTGAACATAGTATGTAAATAAAAATAAAACCCAACACAATATAATTGGTGTCCAAACAAAACGTAGTTTAAGTTGTAAGCGGAAGCATAATGTTTAAAACCAAAGTATAAGTTCAAAATGTATTAAAGGTTTAACATGGCATAAGTCTATCCATGTCCCACAACGACCGCGTCTCCCTGTGCAAGCTCCCTGAGTACCTAACGACCTGCAAGGCATGTAACAACGAGTCAACAACAAAGTTGAGCGAGTTCACAGTTGGTGTTCATTATTAAGTTGTTTCAAAACCAGGAGTTCATTTGTAAGTTGAAAGTTAATCCGTCTACCCTGTTTCCCAAACATATCCATAGTTGGTGGGGGCTTCCCCATGTTAACCACTAGACCCGTTTACCATATCGACCACTGACTAAAGTAAGTTGGTGCCCTGACGTCAATGTCTATCATCATTGACTAGTGCCCAGATCCATTAGTTCACGCCCGTATGCGTCATAACTGAATCGATAATGGAATAGAATAGGGAGTACATCATCATTAAACTCAATCACAAAACTCTTAATAGATCACAGATTCGTATACATCAAACAATTACATATTCAAACATAATAGTACTCGAACATCACGCAGTTTAAATCGGTTTAAATCATCGCTAAATACCATAACCTAATCTCATATTTGTTACCAAACCTCTATTCAATTTCCTGATCAGACTTATGGAAATGACATCATCAACACAATGCATACAAAACAATCACGTAAATAATCACACTAACCGGGATATCTGTAAGGATGGTTTGATCGCTAGAGGAGGCCTGAGAGAACACAAGGTTGCCGTCACACAAAGGGAGAGCTCTAGGGTTTCGGTTTTGCCAAGAGTGTGAAACAGGGGTCGCTACACGATTATATACACAATTTCACGTTTTGGGCCCGTAATGGGCTTCGGCGAATCTGGGCTCGGTGAAACAAATCCTGTTTCGTCGAGCTAGGGTTGACGAATCACACTCTTGTTTCGTCGAAGAGTGTTTGGCGAAACAAGCTTTTGTTTCGTCGAGATTGCTCAAGTGTTAACAGTTTAAGTTATCAACAGATTTCCAGTTATACAATCAAACACATAATCATGCAAACACACTACGTTTCATCATATCACAATATGTACATTACAAGTCAACAAATCAAACAACTAAACAGTCAAAGTCAACGTGCATTTAATGCGAACGTGGAAGTCGGAAACTCGAGTTGTCACATCATCCCCAACTTGAAAGAAATTTCATCCCGAAATTTGATAAGCCATCCGCAATACGATGCGATGCTAATCAGGATGACTGTGCATTTTCCGCGGGTGTCACATCATCCCCAACTTGAATGGGAATTTCGTCCCGAAATTCACTAGTCACATGAGATCCAGAACTGCCGGGCTTGGTCTTGTCTTTGGGGAACAAATGTGGATATTTACGTTCCATCTGGTCCTCGCGTTCCCACATGAACTCCGGACCACGTCTTGAGTTCCAACGAACTCTCACAATGGGTATACGGCTGTGCTTACGAACTTTAACTTCCCGTTCCACAATCTCAATTGGTTCTTCGACAAACTGCAACTTGTCGTCTATCTTCAGTTCTTGAAATGGTACAACTAGTGTTTTGTCAGCCAAACACTTCTTTAACTGCGATACGTGAAACACATCATGGACATTACCCAACTCAGCAGGTAATTCCAACCTGTAGGCCACCTTTCCAATTCGTTCCAGAATTTTGAATGGCCCCACATAACGAGGGTTTAGTTTGCCACGTTTCCCAAAACGCACCACACCCTTCCAGGGTGAGACCTTTAACATGACGCGATCATTAACTTCAAATTCCAACGGTTTACTACGCTTGTCAGTGTAGCTTTTCTGGCGGTCACGAGCTGCGGCCATACGGTTCCGGATCTGCACAATGTTTTCTGATGTCTCAAGCACAAGCTCAGGGCCTGTGATCTGACTATCTCCCACCTCAAGCCAACAGAGAGGTGAACGGCATTTCCATTCGTACAACGCTTCGAACGGAGCTGCCTGTATACTAGTGTGGTAGCTGTTGTTGTAGGAGAATTCTATCAACGGTAAGTGTTTCTCCCACCCTTTCCCAAAATCAATTACACATGCCCGTAGCATGTCTTCAAGTGTCTGGATGGTGCGCTCGCTTTGACCATCCGTCTGCGGGTGATAAGCGGTACTCATGTCGAGTCGTGAACCGAACGACTTATGCATTGATTGCCAAAGATCTGAAGTGAAACGCGGATCTCGATCCGAAATGATAGAAGTTGGCACCCCGTGCCTAGAAACTACTTCCTTAAGGTAGATTGCTGCCAGTTGCGAAAACTTGTCTGTTTCTTTAATTGCCAGGAAATGCGCTGATTTCGTGAGACGGTCGACAATCACCCAAATGGTATCGTTCCCAGCCTGAGTTCGAGGTAACCCTGTCACGAAATCCATGGCGATCTGTTCCCACTTCCATGTGGGTATCTCTGGTTGCTGCAGTAGACCCGAGGGCTTTTGATGTTCGGCTTTGACTTTAGCACAAGTCAAACATTTGCTGACGTAGGTTGCTATGTGAGCTTTCATGCTAGGCCACCATTATGTAGTTTTCAAGTCGTGGTACATCTTATCTGATCCAGGATGTACGGAGTATCGTGACTTATGTGCCTCCTCCATTACAAGTTCTCGTAAGTTACCATAGAGTGGAACCCAGATGCGTCCGATTACGTAGTAAGCACCATCTCCCTTTCGTTCTAGTCGTTGCCTTGAGCCGCGTAAAGCTTCAGCTCGAACGTTCTCTGGTTTCAACGCTTCTAACTGAGCGTCTCGTATCTGGGAAGGAAGATTGGATTGGATCGTGAGTTGCAATGCTCGTACACGCCTAGGTGCATTAATCTTTCTGCTGAGGGCGTCAGCTACGACGTTTGCCTTGCCCGGATGATACTTGATGGCACATTCGTAATCATTCAATAGTTCAACCCATCGCCGTTGTCGCATATTCAATTCTTTCTGGTCGAAGATATGCTGAAGACTCCTATGGTCGGTGTAGATGGTGCATTTGGTACCGTACAGATAGTGCCTCCAGATCTTCAACGCAAATACCACAGCCCCTAACTCCAAGTCGTGTGTCGTGTAGTTTTGCTCGTGACCTTCAACTGTAGCGAAGCATAGGCTATCACCTTCTCTCGTTGCATCAACACACAACCGAGACCCTGAATCGATGCATCACAATATACCACAAAATCCTCGGTACCCTCTGGTAAAGACAAGATCGGTGCACTGCAAAGCTTCTGTTTTAGTAACTGGAAAGCATCTTCCTGCTTCGTTCCCCAAAAGTATGCCGTGTTCTTCTGTGTCAGCGAGGTGAGGGGTTGCGCGATCTTCGAAAAATCCTTAATGAATCTCCGATAATATCCTGCGAGACCAAGAAATTGTCGCACCTCAGAGGGAGTCTTTGGCGCCACCCAATTCTTAACCGCATCTACTTTTGCCGGATCCACATGTATCCCTTTTTCATTAACAACGTGGCCAAGGAAATGTACTTCTCGAATCCAAAAATCGCACTTAGAAAACTTCGCATACAGCTGTTCCCTTCTCAAAAGTTCCAAGATGAGACGTAGGTGACACTCGTGATCCTCCTTGTTCTTTGAATAAACCAAGATGTCGTTAATAAACACTATAACAAACTCGTCGAGATATGGCTTACATACGCGGTTCATGAGATCCATGAAGACCGCTGGTGCATTTGTCAACCCAAACGGCATAACCAAAAACTCGTAGTGTCCGTATCGCGTTCGAAAAGCCGTCTTGGGGACATCTTCTTCTCTAACCCTTACCTGGTGATAACCCGATCTTAAGTCGATCTTCGAATAGAAACTTGACCCTTGCAACTGGTCAAACAAGTCGTCGATTCATGGTAACGGATAGCGGTTCTTAATGGTTACCTTGTTGAGCTCTCGATAATCGATACACATACGGAATGACCCAACTTTCTTCTTTACAAACAGAACTGGGGCTCCCCAAGGCGAAGAACTGGGTCGAATGAAACCTCTATCCAATAATTCCTGTCGCTGATTAGACAATTCCTGTAACTCCCCAGGGGCCAACCGGTATAGAGCTCGAGCAATTGGGGCCGCTCCCGGCGCCAGATCAATCTGAAATTCTACTTGATGATGAGGAGGTAACCCTGGTAGTTCCTCTGGGAACACATCAGCGAATTCTCGCACCACTGGTAGATCCTCGATCTTTCTCTCTTCAGACTAAGCGTTGGTAACTAAAGCTAACATTTCAGGATACCCCTTTTGTAAATACTTCTGCGCATGCATGGCCGAGCTAATACCAACCATCGTCCCACTACGATGCCCTTGAACTAATAATGACTCCCCATCGGGGAGAGGAATACGCACAACCTTCTCCTTACACAAAATTTCCGCTTGATGCTTAGACAACCAATCCATGCCTACCACTATATCGAAACTACCGAGCGTAACGGGAAGGAGATCAATATCAAACACTTGACCCACGAGGTCTAGTTTGCACCCGAAAAGGATATGCGAGGCTTCTATCGTCTTACCATCTGCTAATTCTACTACTTGTTTAACTTCTAAAGGTGTTGGGGTTATCCCCAATCGTTGACTAAACTCTAGGGACACATAACTCCAATCGGCACCAGAATCAAATAACACAGAAGCAATATGATTGTTTACAGGAAACGTACCAGTGACAACATTGCCGTCATTCCTAGCATCCCCTGCCCCAAGCTGAAACACCCTGCCCCGAGCACCATTACCCCCATTGTTGCCATTGTTGTTATTGTTCCCAGCATTGTTGTTATTCGGGCGGTTGTTGTCGTTAGCGTTTTGATTTAACTGAGGGCAATCCCGCTTAAAGTGACCCTCATCGCCACACTGATAGCACCCCTTCCTGAAGCCCTGATTCTGCTGGGGTGGTTGTCCTTGCTGTCTCTGGTTCTGCTGGTTCTGTTGCTGCTGGTGTTTGGGCTGTGGGGCCCTACAATCCCTGGCCTCATGGCCCGCCTTACCACACCTGTTACATATCCGACCACACGGCCCGAAATGATGATAGCCACACTTGTTACACCGTGGCTTCCTCCCCGCATACGAACCCTGACTTTGGCTACCCCCTTGGCCTTGATTGACAGAAGACGACTGGCTGATGCTGCGGTTGTTGTTATTATCTGGTCTTTTCTGTGTCTGACTCGCGCTAGAGGCTTTATCATAGTCACTCCACTTCCTTTTGTTATCATTAGCGGACGCAGTGGCAGTGGGTGCAGCAGCAGTAGTGGTTGAGACACGCGGTGGTAACGAGTTACTCTCTACCTCTTAATCCACAATCTTGTGGGTCAAACGAACAATCTGTGTCAAATCATTAAGATGGGCTGCAGTGACCAAACTCTTCACACGCGGAGGCAGCCCCTTGATGAATAACTCAATCCACCGAGACATAGGCCAAGACAAGTTCGGGCACATGTCGGCCAATTCATACGATCGCTTCACATACGCTTCGACTTCAGATCCAACCATCTTCAAGTCATAATACTCGTTTTCCAACTTCTGGACCTCATCCCGAGGACAATACTCCTCCCTGATCGGTTCTTTAAAGTCATCCCAAGTTGTGGCATTCACTGCCTCGATGCCCAACAATTGCACCTGGGCATTCCACCACGTTAGGGCTGTGACAACTCGAATTTCCAAGATTTCTACTTCGCATTTATTGCACGTTCATGTATTGTTTAGTTGTTTAATTGCTCAAATAATTGGCTATGGAACTGTAACGTTTTGATACAATGAAATGTATTGTGTGATTAGGCGTGGTTATGTGTTAATTGTGAAAGACTTGTCAAATATGTGAACTTGGTGGTGGAACTGTGAAATTGTTGTGAGATGGTGTGCTTGTGTAAAATATAGTACTTCAGGATGTTTAGTGCTAATAGTGAAACTTTAACAACTCATAACCCTAACCCCCTTCTCTAATCATTCACTAATCATCACACAAGAATCAAAAACACGTACCCTCATATTCTCTAATCCTCTCTACAACCATCTTCTCATCATTCTTGTATTCACAAGTTCTTTTGCATCAAGTTTGATTACCAAACCGTCTAGAATCAAATCAAGGTAATGGTTTAATCATTGGTTGTGATTAATTGTTGATTGATTGATGCATGTAAACCCTAGTTCTTCACATGCTAAGTTCTGTGATTGTTAATGTGATTCTGATTATTGTGATTATGATGTTTGTCTAGTGCATAATCGATTGCTTGATGATTTTGATGTATGATATGAAGAAATATTGATTGTGTGTTGATTATTGCTAAACAGATATGAATTAGGGTTTTCTTAATCGTATGAAAACTAAAACGTAACTGATACAATCTCATGGAACAGGAACATTCGTATGTTTAATTAGTTGTCTGAGGATTTTGAATGAACATAGTCTGAGTTTTGTTATGTAGATACATGTTGTCCGAATTTTACATGCTTGTTAAAGGGGTCCGAGTTTTTGCCTTGTAAGATTGGTCCGAGCTTTGTGTCACATATGATGTCCGATGTTTACATAACATGTTGTCCGAGCTTGTTACAAGGACCCTAAGGTCCGACTTTTATGAACAACAAGTTGTCCGATCTTCATGATTAAGGGGTAAGGCAGTCCGAGGTTCTTAGGAGGGTGTTATGTCCGAGTTTCAACCCCCCACACTCCCATGTCTGATCTTTAACCTTGATAAGGGGGTCCGAGTTTTAGAAAGGGCAGCCCCTACCCTATCCGAGTTTGTTGAGGAGTCACCCTAGTCCGACTTTTGTGATAGACAAAGTGGGGATCCGACTTTTAAAGGCTACCTTGGTCCGAGTTTTGTACACATAACATGAAGTCCGACATTTGTGACCCCCAAAATCCCACTACATTGTCCGAACTTGAGCCTAGGGAAGTCTTTGTCCGATTTTTGTGAAGAAACCCCCCTGTTCCGAATTCTTTGTACATGAGCAGTAATGTCCGAACTTTAAATTCATGTTGATCTTGTCTGAGTTTGATATGTGATGTTTTGATGTTTATATATATTCTGAGTTTGAAGGTGATACATGATCCAAGCTTCCTGTTAATACTAAGTCAAAACCCTAGATGAAGAACACACTGCCTGTTACCTGTTAATTGTTACTGCATGTTAAGATACTGCATGTTACTGAATAATACTACTTGGTACTGTATGATACTATAACTACTACTGTGTAATATGATTCTGTAAGTTACTGGTTGAGC
Source organism: Helianthus annuus (assembly GCF_002127325.2). NCBI lineage: Eukaryota > Viridiplantae > Streptophyta > Magnoliopsida > Asterales > Asteraceae > Helianthus > Helianthus annuus. Next base: position 112,023,099 of record NC_035438.2, on the reverse strand, counting down.
ATCAAGAACCTGTAAACCCTAATTGAACATCAACACTTATCTTGGATTCATGTGCAATATACCTTAGGTCGTGAGTAACGGACTTAAACACTAATTAACCCTAGAAGCAATTACATACCGAGCAAATCAAGGTGAGTTCACACTCTTACTAAGGCATGGGATTCCCAAGGGCTTGGGAATGGGATTGAAGAAATAAGGTTGAATAGATTCATACATACACTGTTACTAGACTACCATACCATCGTCCTCGGTTGTGCAGGACACATACGTAAAACCTACGTATACTTATGCTACTCGCTATCCTCGGTTGTGAAGGATACTCACGTAAAACCTACGTGAAATTATATTCACTACTGCCTCGGTTGTGTCAGGCACTTACGTAAAACCTACGTAAACCCCCGCGTACCCCTATCCTCGGTTGTGAAGGATTACTTACGTAAAACCTACGTAAACTTGTACGTGTTACTGTTCTCGGGATATGTAGAACACTTATGGTTACGAATAGTCTAGTGGATATACAACATGGGAAGCCCCCACCAATAGAACGTACTATCGGCCTAGTAGAGCCACATGTTACCAACGGATATACTATTACGCACTTACTTTCTGTGAACTCGCTCAACTAGTTGTTGATCCTCTGCTACATGCCTTGCAGGTCGTTAGATACATGGAGCTTGCACAGGGAGGAGCTGGTCGTTGTGGGCTTGGATCGTGATAGTTTTGTTAAACACTTATGACATTTGATACTTCATTATGATGGGTTTTATTTATACGCTTCCGCTAAACAATGATAACTTACTTATGTTTTGGAACACCTTTCATATGGATTTGGTTTGGTTTAATGGCACTACTTTTACTATATATATTGTTCTATATGATTGGTGGCTTGATCCTGGTCAGTCACGCTCCCAAGCGGTGATACTCCGCAGGTGGATTTTGGGGGTGTTACAGATTGATATCAGAGCCATTGGTTATAGAGAACTTGGTTTTGATATGGGGAAAACGTTTTTATTAAAACCAGACTATAACCAGAACAGTGCTCTCAACGATCCACAACGACGCTTCGCTCCACGTGCAAGACTCAACAACCTAGGTAATAAGGTTTATGTTTATTACCTGCTTGCTAGAACTGCATAGAACTTTGCTCGTAGTATGCTTAGATTTCAATGCTCGTTACTTGTTATTGCTTGAGAACACCTATGTGCTTACTCTCTTCTGTCATCGCACTATTCGCGAACCACTCTAACTTATGACACTTTTGCTATGAAGATCATGGCTGGACGTATTAACATGACACAAGCCCAGTTGACGGCTTTCGTTAATGAACAATTTGCTGTGGCACTTGCAGCTGCACAAGCAGGTAGTATACCCTGCGGATGTGATTCACACTAAGATCTTTAGATCCTACATTAACTCTTGTGTTTAACTTTGTCCTATTTATACACAATAGGTCAACACGCCCCACAACCTGTCTGTACTTTCAAGAACTTCATGGATTGTCGTCCAAGCACGTTCAGTGGCACGGAGGGAGCGGTTGGACTCCTCCACTGGTTTGAAAAGCTCGAGTCTGTGTTCGAGATGTGTGAATGCCCTGAGGCTCGCAGGGTCAAGTATGCCACTCGTACTTTGGAAGGGATCGCGTTAACTTGGTGGAACGCGCAAGTGCAGATCTTAGGGTTGGCAGCTGCTAACGCCACCCCTTGGAATGATTTCAAGGAACTGATCAAAAGGGAATACTGCACTCGGGAAGACATTCATAAGCTGGAAGATGAACTTTATCATTTGAAAATGACTGGGTCAGAAATCGAAGCTTACACTAAACGGTCGAACGAGCTGGCTGTGCTGTGTCCAACTATGGTGGACCCTCCAATCAAGCGCATTGAGTTGTACCTCAAGGGATTAGCGCCAGAGATTCAGAGCCATGTGACATCGGCTAATCTTGACAACATCCAGGCTATTCAACGCCTCGCTCATCGTATCACAGATCAGGCAGTGGATCAGAACAGACTGCCTAAACGTATCAGCGCTACTGCTACCGCTACCACTGCTACTACACTTGCTACTCCCAGCGACAACAAGAGAAAATGGGATGGGGATTCCAGCAAGGGATCAGCTTCAGTTCAGTCACGGGTTCAACAACGAAAGACTGACAATTACCAGAGTCCCAGCCAGCATTCTTCAGGCAGTCACAGGCAGGGGGGATATCGAGGGAACCTCCCAAAGTGTAACAACTGCAACAGACACCACAGTGGCCAGTGTAACAAGGGTCGCTGTCAAAGATGCCTTAAGATGGGTCATGAGGCCAAGGATTGTAGAAGCCCTCGGCCTGCGAACCAGAATCAGCAGCAGCCACTAGCACAGCAGAATCAGCAACAGGGCAACAAAGGGTGTTTTCATTGCGGCGCAGAAGGTCACTTCAAAGGCACTGTCCTCAGCTAAACAGGAACCAGAACAACAACAACAATAACAACAATCAGGGAAATGGCAACAACAACAACAATGGTGGGAACAACAACGGCAATGAAGCAAGGGGTCGTGCATTTGTGTTGGGGCAGGGTGATGCCAGAAATGATCCCAACGTCGTTATGGGTAAGTTTCTTCTCGACGATATATATGTTACTGTTTTGTTTGATTCGGGTGCGGATACGAGTTATATGTCTTTGAAAATGGGTAAATTGTTAAAACGTACACCAACACCCCTAAACACCAAACATGTCGTAGAACTAGCAAATGGTAAAAGTGTAGAAGCCAAGCATGTAGTCAAGGGTTGTAACATCGTTCTAGCGGGTCAGGCCTTCTCGATTGATCTTATTCCAATAGTTCTGGGTAGTTTCGACATCGTCATCGGCATGGACTGGTTATCCAAGCAGCAGGCAGAGATCCTATGCAAGGAGAAGATCATTCGTATTCCTGGTACGGGAAAGGAACCTCTTGAAGTTCAAGGCGACAAGAGTGGTGCAGTGGTTGGCATTATCTCTTTCTTGAAGGCTCAGAAATGTTTACGAAAGGGGCATACTGCCATTTTGGCACTTGTTACTGATGCATCGACGACAGAGAAAAGAATAGAGGATATTCCAGTTGTACGCGAACTTCCTCAAGTGTTTCCTGAAGATTTACCTGGTCTACCGCCTCATCGCCAGGTCGAATTTCAAGTCGAGCTAGCTCCAGGAGCAGCACCTATAGCTCGCGCACCGTATCGTTTGGCTCCAACTGAATTGGAAGAACTTTCAAAGCAACTACAAGAGCTCTTGGATAAGGGCTTTATTCGTCCAAGCTCTTCGCCCTAGGGAGCTCCGGTATTATTCGTGAAAAAGAAGGATGGCACTTTCAGGATGTGCATCGATTACCGCGAACTGAACAAGGTCACAGTGAAGAACCGTTATCCTCTTCCTCGTATTGACGACTTATTCGACCAGTTGCGAGGGTCGAGTTACTACTCCAAGATTGATCTACGGTCCGGTTATCATCAGCTGAGAGTCCGGGATGAGGACGTCTCCAAGACAGCATTCAGAACTCGCTACTGTCACACCCTGGCTTTGCGGAAGCGTGGTTAATTTGTGTGACTTCTTAATACCATAGCTTAATCATAACAAAGCTATATGAGTTTAAAAACCATGCAAGTCATCCATTAAGTTTTTGAAAACATCATACAATACCATTATTTTTAACATGCAACCATAACCTTGTTTAGTAACATTACAACTTATAACAAGACATAAACGTGATTTAGGGTTTGTGTCTTGTCCAGGTAAGAGACACAACCCTAAACCCTGATGACTTCATGACCAGTGCAGCGGAAAACGTTCCATACCGTGCCAGATCCGTTTAATTTCCTGAAATACATGTGAGTTGAAAAATCAACAATAATGTTGAGCGAGTTCACGTGTAGGTGAGTATGTAAAACATTTGTGAGTATAAAAATAGTTGTGGTATGTAGCAGTGTAAGAGGACTTGTGATCATTAATGGTTTGCAAGGCCACTGACATATGTGAAGTGCAAATAGGGAGACTCAAACCTAGCAGATTTCGCCACGGCAAAGTATGTGGACAAAGTCACCCCACGGTCCGTTTCTAGTTTGGCCGGGGGCTGGGCTCGCTACACCCAGATAGATCTACCGCTCCTGTCCCTCGGTCCCTCCATGAGGACTAATGGCCCCATGTTGTTCCTATCCACTCACATGATCGTATAACACCTCCTTACGTTAAACATACCGTTGTAAAGTACTCGTAAATCATAGTAACATGTATTTCACCCCCGCAGTTAAGTAAACTGAAAACAGTTAGAGAAAAGGGGGACATGAACTCACAGTGAATGCGTATCTCTACCAAGTAATCCGAATATCCGAAGCTGTGCAACGACCTACAGGTGCTAATTCTATTAGACGGATGGCCGTGCCTTAGCTTTATAACTTACATTTTTAGGAGACGGTTAGACAACCGTTTCGTGTACATACTTGGTATTTTACTTTCCTTCCCAAGGATGGGGGATTTAAATACATGTGTATTTATACTATCTCATTAAGTCCCACTTAATATATTTTTATTTCTCTTTCCAAAATATAATTATTTTTCTCAAAAATAATATATTTTCTCTTTACATAATACTTTCCAAAATAATACGTTGACAACATACGTGTTGGTGAATATTTCCGCGTAATGCGTAAGTTACGTTTTAATGATTAGGTGGTAATAGAAATTACCGTTGTAACTTTTATGCTTGTCGTATAAGCGTTTGTATTATTTTGGGTTCGACAAAGGTTGTAAATATTATTTTTACTCTAAAAATAATATATATACATTTTCACAAAATAATCATAAACAGTGTTGTGAAAAATATATTTATCGAATAAATATTTATCACGTTTAGTTTTGTGAAAATCCCACCTCCGATTATTTAATAAATAAAGTCATGGCGAAATATATTTTGAAAACATTTCAAAACAGTTTAACACTTGTAAATAATTCTAAGTGTTAGATTTTTAGAAAAATTTCGCCAGAGTTTCCCCTGTAACTGGAGGTGGCCACGCTTTCAAGCGTATCATTTTCTTTTACAAAATCATTTCAACAATTCTTCAAATCAACCAAATCATTTTCCGATACTTCAAACTAGTTTCAACACATTAAACTCGTAGACTAGTATATAAAATCACAATATTACATGAACTTGTAGTTTTTCTAAAACTATTATGTAGATCTCGTTATATTTAGTGGATCTATGTATAAAATAGTTTAGTCTTGCAAAAACCCCGTTTTTTGAACAAATCACTCTTTACAACTTCCGACAATTTTTATAAAAAAATTGCTATTTTGTCGGATCTTTCGTTTCACAAGTGTTTTTACACTTGTAGTTTATAGAAATCATCTTTTATTAACATGTTATCCACTTTTGTAAAACATGATTTTCTCGACACCCGGTCCTACGAATATACCACTTGTACATACGTAGATCGGCTCGTTTTAAATACTATTTTTCATGTTAAAACACTTTTACACAAGTTCATGTTTCCCGTGTGGTGGAGTTTCACCTTTTAACCCTCGCACTGCTAGAAACAAGCTTATGTTAAGATACGTGATCCTAACAAAGTCGGGTTAAACGATGATAAGAGCCACCACATCGTAGATCGGGCCTTAACAATCAACATATTCAAATACTACGACATTTACACGCGTTATGTGCTTTTAACCAACGATATTCACATTTTAGTAGACTTTAATGATTCAAGAAGTGGGTTACCGACTTTTAACCGTCAAAAATTCTTTTAACCACTTTAGACACGATTAAAAATGAGTTTTAAACAATATACCTCTAGCTCGAGGCTAGGGAAGAATCTAGTCGAAAACGGCGTGGATAAAAGCAAATGCACGAGGTTCTTTAGCTTCCGTTTGCTCCAAGCTTCATTGTACGTGATCCCCGACACTAGTGTATGCTTGGAATGGATGAAGCAAAACCGAAAAAATGGATGGATGGGTGTGGCTATTCTCGGCCGAGAGAGGGAGAGGGAACAAGAGAGAGAGAGTTGTGTTGGTGTGTGTGTGTTGAGTGTGTGTGAGAGTGTGGTATTTATAGAAAAGTTATGCTCCTTCGTCCAACGGTTCTCGAGTCGTCTAGATATCCACAAACTCCATTAAAATACTAAAAGTTGTACTTGTCTAGTTCCATTCCAATGGAACCGGCCCAAGGGGGGTGGGGTCGCCCGGTTGGGTCTCGATCGTTCAGTTACAGTTTAGTTTGGTTAAAGTCGGTTACTTTAAGGTCTAACCCCGTTAGTTGTTTAATGTGTTAAAGAGCGGGTGTTAGGGTAATCAGGGACCCTAACTGGCTCAGAAAAAATACCAACAATAATACTGGCAATATTTTCATGTTCCGGGTATTGTCCGGTTGTTCGGTTGGATAGGAATCCGTTAAAGTGCTTAAGGTATCCTTTAAGCGTCGTAAGTAATATTTTTAGCGACACAATTTATTCAGCAAAGTGTCGGGAATAATTCTTTGTATTTTGGCACTTTATTAATTAGCTAGAAGCTAGTGTGTAAATAAAAGTGCTGTGTTCCGTGCTTAAGGTACGTTTTAGGCACATCCAATCTCTGTATCTTATTCCTAGAGACGCAATTATACAACCCTTGTATCTCTACACACACTATGGGTGTAGTAAAATAATTCTGGCTCATTCAGGCCTTTAGAGGCAGTGTCTGCCTGATGCTGGTCATATCAGCATGTTCAATAGGTTATCCGTTCAAATGCTACTGTGCTTTTGTGCATCATGTTTGTCACTAGAGTTCAGTAAATAAATAATGTAGTGACAGGAAAAATCAAAGTATGATGCAGACATGTACATGTATCAACAATCAAGTAGCAGTTTATCAGAAATCTCAGTTAAGCACAGTAATTAGGCAACAGTTAATAGCTAATTAAGTCGTACGGATACCTGGTTTTGTGAGGGTTGTCACATTCTCCCCCCGTTAAACAAATTTCGTCCCGAAATTTAAGTTCTACTTGTAGATGCAGAGATTTTCGGAAATAAGTGGGGGTATTTCTCTTTCATCCGGTCCTCACGCTCCCAGGTGTATTCAGGACCATGTCTGGCATTCCAGCGAACCTTGACGAGTTTGACACTGCTCCGGCGGGTCCTGTTAACCTTCCAATCTGTGACCTCGACAGGTGCTTCTACGAAGTGGAGCGTGTCGTCAACATGAATCTCGTCGATAGGAATGGCAACGTCAACTTGAGTTGGACTCTTCTTTAAATTGGATACATGAAATGTATCGTGAACACCATTTAGTTCAGCAGGTAGGTCCAACTTGTATGCTACGGTTCTAATTCTTTCTAGAATTCTGAAAGGACCAATGTAGCGTGGATTTAACTTCCCACGCTTCCCAAAGCGTGCCACCCCTTTCCAGGGTGATACCTTCAATAACACCATCTCTCCAACTTGAAAATCCATATGTTTTCGGTTTGGATCCGCATAGGCCTTTTGTCTGTGGCGAGCGGCTTCGATGCGTTTAAGAATCTGCGCAATCTTGTCTGTCGTCTCTTGGACGATTTCGGGACCGGCAAGCTGCCTATCACCTGCGTCAGCCCAACATAGTGGTGCCGACACTTGCGTCCGTAAAGGGCTTCAAAAGGCGCGACACCAATACTGGTGTGGTAGCTGTTGTTGTATGAGCATTCGACCAAAGGTAAGTGTTTATCCCAGCTACCGCCCAAATCCATAGCACATGCTCTCAGCATGTCTTCCAAAGTCTGTATCGTTCGCTCGCTCTGGCCGTCAGTTTGCAGATGGAACGCAGTGCTCAGATTCAATTGTGAGCCAAAAGCTTCTTGGAAGGATTGCCATATCCTCGACACAAACCTTCCGTCTCTATCAGAGATGATCGAGAGGGGTACTCCATGTCGTGCTACGATCTCTCTCAAGTAAATTTCCGCAAGTTTACTAGTACTGTCTTTCTCCTTGATTGGCAGAAAGTGTGCGGACTTTGTTAGGCGGTCAACAATCACCCAAATCATATCGTGGCCTCTTGGCGTTCTTGGCAGTTTTGTAACAAAATCCATCGAGATTTGTTCCCATTTCCACTTGGGAATCTCAGGTTGTTGTAGGAGTCCCGAGGGCTTCTGGTATTCCGCCTTGACCTTAGCGCACGTTAAACATTTGCTCACGTAAATAGCAACGTCGCCTTTCATCCTAGGCCACCAATAGTAATTTTTGAGATCTTGGTACATCTTATCCGATCCCGGGTGGATAGAGTACCGTGACTTGTGCGCTTCATCAAAAATAACTTCCCTTAATTCACCAAATAGAGGAACCCAAATCCTTTTCCCAAAACATAACGTTCCTTCCTCGTTTGGCACCAATATCTTCTCCATCCCACGGAGATACTCTTTCTCAAGGTTCTCCTCCTTGAGAGCTTCTTTCTGTGCTGCACGAACGCGCGAGGAGAGATCGGTTTGGATTATCATTTCCATAGCCCTAACCCTTAGGGGCTTGATCCTTTCCTTACGACTTAAGGCATCGGCGACTACATTCGCCTTCCCTGGGTGATACTTTATCACGCAGTCGTAATCGTTCAATAATTCAACCCATCGTCTTTGTCTCATATTCAACTCCTTCTGGTTGAATATATGCTGTAGGCTTTTGTGATCTGTGAAGATTGTGCACTTCGTACCATACAGGTAGTGTCTCCAGATCTTTAGTGCAAAAACCACTGCGCCTAGCTCCAAATCATGAGTGGTATAGTTCCTTTCGTGCACCTTCAGTTGGCGTGATGCGTAAGCGATGACCTTTTGACGTTGCATCAACACACAACCCAATCCCTGACGCGATGCGTCGCAGTATACCACAAAATTATCGGTACCTTCTGGTAGAGCTAAGATTGGCGCGTTACAAAGCTTATCCTTTAATATCTGAAATGCTTCATCCTGTTTGATTCCCCAATCAAACTGCCTTTCCTTCTGCGTGAGGAGCGTCAAAGGTTGAGCGATTTTCGAGAAATCCTCGATGAACCTTCGATAGTAGCCAGCCAAACCCAAGAATTGCCGAATCTCGGTTGGCGTTTTTGGCGTTTCCCAATCTTTAATCGCCTCGATCTTGGTTGGATCCACGTGGATTCCATCTCCGTTCATCACGTGCCCAAGGAATTGCACTTCTCGTAGCCAAAACTCACACTTAAAGAACTTGGCGTACAACTGTTCCTTCTTTAGCAGCTCCAGAATGGCTCTAAGATGCTGCTCGTGTTCAGCCTTTGACTTGGAATAAATTAGGATGTCATCGATGAATACAATCACGAATTTATCCAGGTATGGCTTACAAACTCGGTTCATCAAATCCATGAACACTGCAGGTGCGTTTGTTAAACCAAACGGCATAACTCGAAACTCATAGTGCCCATATCGAGTTCTGAAAGCTGTTTTCGGGATGCTTTCCTCCTGTATCCTTAGTTGATGGTATCCAGATCGAAGATCGATCTTTGAATAGAAGCTTGAACCTTGAAGCTGGTCAAACAGATCATCGATTCTTGGCAGGGGATACCTATTCTTGATTGTTAGCTTGTTCAATTCTCTGTAGTCAATACACATGCGGAAACTTCCGTCCTTCTTCTTGACAAACAAAACTAGAGCTCCCCAAGGCGAGAAGCTTGGTCGGATAAAACCCTTGTCTAACAACTCTTGCAGTTGTGTCGACAATTCCTGCATCTCAGACGGAGCAAGTCTGTATGGTGCCTTAGCCACAGGCGCGGCGCCTGGAACTAAGTCAATGCGAAACTCCACTTGCCTCTGAGGTGGCAGTCCGGGTAAGTCTTCTGGGAAGACTTCGGGATACTCCCTCACGACAGGGATGTCTTCGATCTTCGGCTCAGCAGCCTTCTTATCCACAATGTGTGCTAGAAAAGCAACACATCCTTTCTTCAGACACTTTCTTGCTTTCAGGCAACTAATCATCCTTAACGGCGTCTCACGCTTTTCTCCATGAACAACAATGGTCTCACCATCGTCGGTCGGAATACGAATAACCTTCTCGTGACATACTATCTCTGCCTTGTTCCCGGATAACCAATCCATTCCTACCACCACGTCGAAGCTTCCCAACTGGACTGGTAGTAGATCTAAAGTAAACTCGCGTTCTCCTAATTCAATCACACAGCCTCTGATCACATCATTGGCTTCTACAAATTTTCCATTAGCCAATTCGATTGCGTAGGGAATGTCTAACTTATTAGCGGCTAGCCCAAGTATATTCTTAAATTCTAGTGATATGAAGCTATAGTCGGCACCAGTATCAAACAGAACAGATGCATAGCGTTGATTTACAGGGAACGTACCAGTGACAACGTTGGGATCCTGGCGTGCTTCCCGTGCACCGATCTGGAACACCCTTCCACGGGCTTGGTTCAATCCCGGGCAATCCTTCTTGAAGTGCCCAATGTCACCGCAATGAAAACATCCTAATCTTTTTCCATTTCCCGCACCGTCCCCAACTGGCGGGTTGTTTTGATTGGCAGTTCCGACTTGATTTGCATTGTAGCCTCGGTTATTCCCTTGTGGGCGATTTCCCAAACCACCACGATTATCGTTTCTATTCATATATCCTCCCTGGCCTCCTCGGCCTGTACTAGCCCAACATGATTCCTTTGAGTGGCCCGGCTTTCCACAAGATTCACAAACTTTCACGTTACAATTGCCAGTATGGTGGCGTTGGCAGTTGTTGCATTTGGGCTGGGTGCCCTGGTACCCTTTCCCTTTCTTGGTACTACCAGCTGATTTTCCTTTCTTGACTGCCATACTGACGCCTTGTTTGAAGTTTGAAAACTTCCTTTTGTTGTCTCCTGAGGACTCAACGTGAGTCTCTGTCTTCTTCGCCTTGACTTCATCAAACTTGTTTAAACGAATTGCCTCCTCAGTGAGAGCCACGCTCAAATCAATGGCTTCTGTAATAGTTGCCGGTCTGGCGGAGGTCACCATGCTAATGATTTGGGGAGCTAACCCCCAAATGAAGCGCTCAATTCGCTTGTATTCAGGCGTGACCATGTAAGGAACCACTTGAGATAGGTCATGAAATCTCTGGACGTATTCTGCAACCTTCGGTCCATCCATCTTTAGGTGCCAAAATTCAGTCTCCAACCTTTGAATTTCTGCACGGGAACAATACTTCTTGCGCATAAGCTCTTTCAATTCGGCCCAAGTCAGGGCGTAGGCGGCAGCTTCGCCTAGTGTTTGCACTTGTAAGTTCCACCAAGATAGGGCTCCGTCTAGAAACAGCCCTGAGATGTAAGTGACCTGCTGGTCGAGCGCACATTTGCTCATGCGGATGGTGGAATCAGTCTTCTCTGCCCAGCGAACGAAAGCAACAGCACCACCTGTGCCGTCGAAATTGATGGGCTTATAGTCCAAGAATTGTTTGTAGGTGCACCCTGCACATACATCATATCATAGGAACGGCATTAGCATTTGCTAAAGGAATCCATTTATGCCATGGTATGTCTTAATGACTTAGGTTTACCATGAGGAGGATTTTGGTTGCCGTTGATGTTCGTGTTACTTCCGCTTGGTCCTTCTTGCGAGGCAGCATACTGAGCAATGGCGGCAACAATAACTTGCTGTAGTTCTTCAGGAGTAGTGGGCATCGGCTGCGGTTGACGTCTTGGTGCCATCTTCTAAAGATGCGTACGTCGATTAGGCCATAATAAACATACGTATATAGTAATAGTAATAGCATATAACATCTCATGTCACAAAACATAAATAAGCAATCAAGTGAAACAGATATGGTGAGAATACGGCGATTGTTATATATATCGAGACCATAAAGTGTAGCAAGTGTGTCAGCACGTCACTGTATCATACAATCACAAATCAAATAGGGGCTACATCACCCCTGTCAAAAACAGCATCACATCAGTGTCACATACAACCAGTACATAAATAACAACAAAAATCTGTATCGTCGGCTGGTCTCCAAAAATCTGTGCAGTCACAATCGCGGTCGTCTCACCAGCGCCTACCACTATGGTACCAATGAGCCCTATGCGGATGGGGGTGGAGGAGGGGGAAAGTGAGTGTAGAGCAAGCGGCGTAAATGAAGCCAGTCCTCCTCCATCGCCTGCTGAGTGCGAATAACAGATGCAATCTGCTGCTCCATAGTCGTAAGTCGGGCAGCAAAGTCAGGAGGTAATGATCGAAAAGACTGAAAAGATGAAGATGTCTGACCAAGATATGGACCAAAAGATAGCTGAGCTCTCTCGAGCTCCTGGAGTCGCTGTGTATGAGACTCGTGCTGGTGTACAAACGACATCAAAAGATCCTCAATAGTATGGCCCAAATGAAATGGGTGGTATGGATCTGTAGGTGGCATGGCTGATGGGGTCGACCAAAGTAATGGCGTGCTGGTAAGATCGATAGGTGCAACAGAAGATGGGATAGATGCTATCTGAGGCATGAATGGCATGGTCATCGGTACATGACCGAAAGGGTGGGCTGAAGAGCCCTCTCCAGGCCCCGCTGGAGGAATAAACGGTGGGATCTGAAATGAAAAATCAGTATGATGTGTGCCAGTGTGATGTGGGGGAAACGGTGGAACATCCTCGTCCGCCGGTATCCACCCGTGCTGTGCCTCCTCATCTGGAGGATCCATGTGCTCCGCAAAAAGAGCGTGCTCGGGCTCGATGGGTAAAGGATCGATAGGAGCAATAACGGGGTCAACAGGTGCAATAACAGGATCGACAGGATCAATAACAGGATCAGCAGGTATGTCACCTACGGGTAAAGGAACAATGGGATCAGCAGCAACATGATCGCCCTCGATCACAGGAACACCTACAAGGGGATCAACATCAACAGGCTCAAGAGGAAAATCAGCATGAACAGGGTCATGCTCAGGTAAAGGGTCAAAAGCAGCTGCCTGCTCTGGGGCTATGGCAGGCTCAGGGTCGTCGAACGCCATGTCAAAGTCAAAATCTGGATCAATGGGACCGATAGGATCATCAGGGTCCTCTATGTGCTCATCCATAGGAATATACTCGATATCATGGTCAGGATCAAATCCTGGAGGGAAAACAGGGTCAGAATCCTCGATCTCATCATGCTCAAACGCGTAGCTCGGAATAGGGGCAGCTGAAGACGCCTGATCAGGGTCTGAGTCGTGAATAAACTGCTGCGCGCTCGCCCCGCGAGATGATACAGATGCCACAGACTCAAAAGAGTCTGGGACTGGTGAGTGAATGGGCGAGTCTCCAGCTGGAACGTTAGCTATCATCAAGAGACCGCCAGCAGGTAGAGGAGCTACGTCAGGATCCTCGTCCTCAAATGGCTCGTCCTCGTAAAGCTCGATGTCGCCGTCGGCATCGGCGTCTGGTAAAAGCTCATACGCAGGGTAAGAAGCAAGAGGAATCGGTGCCGGAATCGCAACAATAGGGAGGTACTCAGCAGGATCGCCATCAATAGGCTCATAGGCAAAAGGTATGGGTGCCGGAATCTCTACCAGAGGGTGCCGAAAGTCATCGTCGTCCGTGCTAGTATAGTCTGAGGTGTGCACCTCATGCTCCGAAGACATAACATCGTCTGACACTAACGGTAGGGGTCCAGTGGTATCTGATCCACCTGTAGCTGGTGAATCCATGGGTCTGTAACATAACACAGAATAGGCACAAAATCAGTGAATCAAATAGTCACATAAGTTACCAGATAATAATCACATAATCCACCTAGTCCCACTAGCCTCCCAGCCTCCCAGACTGTCCTTCCTAGTCTCACTAGCCAACACTCCTAGTCCCACTAGCCAACACTCCTAGTCCCACTAGCCAACACTCCTAGTCCCACTAGCCAACACTCCTAGTCCCACTAGCCAACACTCCTAGTCCCACTAGCCTGAACCTCAGCCTCCCAGACTGAGCCTAGAATAATGAATAAAATGTGCTCAACATTTGTTTGTAAAAAGTTTGTGGATCTGGACTTAAGTGGTATGCAGAAAAATGTTTTCGTGAGAGCCCTAGTGATCATAGTCTAGACTCGAGAAAGAATCCTAGTTCGCTATGATCAGAGCTCTGATACCAAGCTGTCACACCCTGGCTTTGCGGAAGCGTGGTTAATTTGTGTGACTTCTTAATACCATAGCTTAATCATAACAAAGCTATATGAGTTTAAAAACCATGCAAGTCATCCATTAAGTTTTTGAAAACATCATACAATACCATTATTTTTAACATGCAACCATAACCTTGTTTAGTAACATTACAACTTATAACAAGACATAAACGTGATTTAGGGTTTGTGTCTTGTCCAGGTAAGAGACACAACCCTAAACCCTGATGACTTCATGACCAGTGCAGCGGAAAACGTTCCATACCGTGCCAGATCCGTTTAATTTCCTGAAATACATGTGAGTTGAAAAATCAACAATAATGTTGAGCGAGTTCACGTGTAGGTGAGTATGTAAAACATTTGTGAGTATAAAAATAGTTGTGGTATGTAGCTGTGTAAGAGGACTTGTGATCATCAATGGTTTGCAAGGCCACTGACATATGTGAAGTGCAAATAGGGAGACTCAAACCTAGCAGATTTCGCCACGGCAAAGTATGTGGACAAAGTCACCCCACGGTCCGTTTCTAGTTTGGCCGGGGGCTGGGCTCGCTACACCCAGATAGATCTACCGCTCCTGTCCCTCGGTCCCTCCATGAGGACTAATGGCCCCATGTTGTTCCTATCCACTCACATGATCGTATAACACCTCCTTACGTTAAACATACCGTTGTAAAGTACTCGTAAATCATAGTAACATGTATTTCACCCCCGCAGTTAAGTAAACTGAAAACAGTTAGAGAAAAGGGGGACATGAACTCACAGTGAATGCGTATCTCTACCAAGTAATCCGAATATCCGAAGCTGTGCAACGACCTACAGGTGCTAATTCTATTAGACGGATGGCCGTGCCTTAGCTTTATAACTTACATTTTTAGGAGACGGTTAGACAACCGTTTCGTGTACATACTTGGTATTTTACTTTCCTTCCCAAGGATGGGGGATTTAAATACATGTGTATTTATACTATCTCATTAAGTCCCACTTAATATATTTTTATTTCTCTTTCCAAAATATAATTATTTTTCTCAAAAATAATATATTTTCTCTTTACATAATACTTTCCAAAATAATACGTTGACAACATACGTGTTGGTGAATATTTCCGCGTAATGCGTAAGTTACGTTTTAATGATTAGGTGGTAATAGAAATTACCGTTGTAACTTTTATGCTTGTCGTATAAGCGTTTGTATTATTTTGGGTTCGACAAAGGTTGTAAATATTATTTTTACTCTAAAAATAATATATATACATTTTCACAAAATAATCATAAACAGTGTTGTGAAAAATATATTTATCGAATAAATATTTATCACGTTTAGTTTTGTGAAAATCCCACCTCCGATTATTTAATAAATAAAGTCATGGCGAAATATATTTTGAAAACATTTCAAAACAGTTTAACACTTGTAAATAATTCTAAGTTTTAGATTTTTAGAAAAATTTCGCCAGAGTTTCCCCTGTAACTGGAGGTGGCCACGCTTTCAAGCGTATCATTTTCTTTTACAAAATCATTTCAACAATTCTTCAAATCAACCAAATCATTTTCCGATACTTCAAACTAGTTTCAACACATTAAACTCGTAGACTAGTATATAAAATCACAATATTACATGAACTTGTAGTTTTTCTAAAACTATTATGTAGATCTCGTTATATTTAGTGGATCTATGTATAAAATAGTTTAGTCTTGCAAAAACCCCGTTTTTGGAACAAATCACTCTTTACAACTTCCGACAATTTTTATAAAAAAAATTGCTATTTTGTCGGATCTTTCGTTTCACAAGTGTTTTTACACTTGTAGTTTATAGAAATCATCTTTTATTAACATGTTATCCACTTTTGTAAAACATGATTTTCTCGACACCCGGTCCTACGAATATACCACTTGTACATACGTAGATCGGCTCGTTTTAAATACTATTTTTCATGTTAAAACACTTTTACACAAGTTCATGTTTCCCGTGTGGTGGAGTTTCACCTTTTAACCCTCGCACTGCTAGAAACAAGCTTATGTTAAGATACGTGATCCTAACAAAGTCGGGTTAAACGATGATAAGAGCCACCACATCGTAGATCGGGCCTTAACAATCAACATATTCAAATACTACGACATTTACACGCGTTATGTGCTTTTAACCAACGATATTCACATTTTAGTAGACTTTAATGATTCAAGAAGTGGGTTACCGACTTTTAACCGTCAAAAATTCTTTTAACCACTTTAGACACGATTAAAAATGAGTTTTAAACAATATACCTCTAGCTCGAGGCTAGGGAAGAATCTAGTCGAAAACGGCGTGGATAAAAGCAAATGCACGAGGTTCTTTAGCTTCCGTTTGCTCCAAGCTTCGTTGTACGTGATCCCCGACACTAGTGTATGCTTGGAATGGATGAAGCAAAACCGAAAAAATGGATGGATGGGTGTGGCTATTCTCGGCCGAGAGAGGGAGAGGGAACAAGAGAGAGAGAGTTGTGTTGGTGTGTGTGTGTTGAGTGTGTGTGAGAGTGTGGTATTTATAGAAAAGTTATGCTCCTTCGTCCAACGGTTCTCGAGTCGTCTAGATATCCACAAACTCCATTAAAATACTAAAAGTTGTACTTGTCTAGTTCCATTCCAATGGAACCGGCCCAAGGGGGGTGGGGTCGCCCGGTTGGGTCTCGATCGTTCAGTTACAGTTTAGTTTGGTTAAAGTCGGTTACTTTAAGGTCTAACCCCGTTAGTTGTTTAATGTGTTAAAGAGCGGGTGTTAGGGTAATCAGGGACCCTAACTGGCTCAGAAAAAATACCAACAATAATACTGGTAATATTTTCATGTTCCGGGTATTGTCCGGTTGTTCGGTTGGATAGGAATCCGTTAAAGTGCTTAAGGTATCCTTTAAGCGTCGTAAGTAATATTTTTAGCGACACAATTTATTCAGCAAAGTGTCGGGAATAATTCTTTGTATTTTGGCACTTTATTAATTAGCTAGAAGCTAGTGTGTAAATAAAAGTGCTGTGTTCCGTGCTTAAGGTACGTTTTAGGCACATCCAATCTCTGTATCTTATTCCTAGAGACGCAATTATACAACCCTTGTATCTCTACACACACTATGGGTGTAGTAAAATAATTCTGGCTCATACAGGCCTTTAGAGGCAGTGTCTGCCTGATGCTGGTCATATCAGCATGTTCAATAGGTTATCCGTTCAAATGCTACTGTGCTTTTGTGCATCATGTTTGTCACTAGAGTTCAGTAAATAAATAATGTAGTGACAGGAAAAATCAAAGTATGATGCAGACATGTACATGTATCAACAATCAAGTAGCAGTTTATCAGAAATCTCAGTTAAGCACAGTAATTAGGCAACAGTTAATAGCTAATTAAGTCGTACGGATACCTGGTTTTGTGAGGGTTGTCACAGCTACGGCCACTACGAGTTTCTAGTTATGCCATTCGGGCTTACGAACGCGCCTGCAGTCTTCATGGATCTTATGAACAGGGTGTGCAAACCTTATCTTGACAAGTTCGTCATTGTCTTCATCGACGACATTCTGATCTACTCCAAGAGTCAGGAGGAACGCGAGCAGCACTTACGTCTTATCTTGGAACTCCTTCGGAAGGAACAATTGTACGCCAAGTTTTCAAAATGCGACTTCTGGCTTTGTGAAGTCCACTTCTTAGGCCATGTGGTGAACATGGATGGGATTCATGTCGATCCATCCAAGGTAGATTCGATCAGGAACTGGCCTGCACCGCGTACACCAACGGAAATACGCCAATTCTTGGGTTTGGCGGGGTACTACAGACGATTCATTAAAGACTTCTCCAAGATCGCACAACCGCTTACAATGTTGACACAGTAGGGTGTTACCTATCGTTGGGGTAATACACAAGAAACGGCTTTTCAGTATCTGAAGGATAGACTATGCAGCGCACCTATTCTCTCACTGCCAGAGGGCACAGATGATTTTGTGGTCTATTGTGACGCATCGATACAGGGGCTTGGTTGTGTATTGATGCAGCGAGATAAAGTTATTGCCTACGCTTCTCGTCAACTCAAGGTTCACGAACGGAACTACACGACGCACGATTTAGAGCTGGGAGCTGTTGTTTTTGCGCTTAAGATATGGCGACATTACCTGTACGGTACCAAGTGCACTATTTACACCGATCACAGGAGTCTCGAGCATATCTTCAAGCAGAAGGAATTGAACATGCGTCAACGACGATGGGTCGAGTTACTTAACGATTACGAATGCGCTATTAAGTATCATCCAGGCAAAGCCAATGTTGTGGCTGACGCTCTCAGTCGAAAGGACACTCTACCTAAACGCGTACGAGCCTTGCAGCTCACTATTCAGTCCAGTCTTCCTGCACAGATACGAACTGCTCAGATAGAAGCATTGAAACCCGACAACGTCAAAGCTGAAGCCTTACGCGGCTCAAGGCAACGAATGGAACAAAAGGAAGACGGTGCCTACTATGTAACGGGGCGTATTCGGGTCCCACTCTACGGCGGTTTACGAGAGCTTGTGATGGATGAAGCACACAAGTCTCGCTACTCAATACATCCAGGGTCGGATAAAATGTACCACGATCTCAAAACAACATATTAGTGGCCTAGCATGAAAGCCCACATCGCTACTTACGTCGGCAAGTGTTTGACATGTGCAAAAGTCAAAGTGGAGTATCAGAAACCAGCGGGCCTACTTCAGCAACCCAAGATACCGCAATGGAAATGGGAAGAAATTTCCATGGATTTTGTTACAGGCCTACCTAGATCCCAGCATGGGAATGATACTATCTAGGTGATCGTAGATCGACTCACAAAGTCTGCTCATTTCCTGGCTATTAAGGAAACAGATAAGTTCTCTACCTTAGCAGACGTCTACTTGAAAGAAGTTGTTTCGAGGCACGGAGTGCCAACCTCTATTATTTCGGATCGGGATGCACGATTCACGTCAGAGCTATGGCAAGCGATGCACAAATCTTTCGGCTCACGGTTAGACATGAGCACAGCATACCATCCTCAGACGGATGGGTAGTCTGAGCGAACGCTCCAGACTCTCGAAGACATGCTTCGAGCTTGCGTTATCGATTGCGGCAACGGCTGGGAAAAGCATATCCCTTTACTGGAGTTTTCGTACAATAACAGTTACCACACCAGCATACAAGCCGCTCCATTCGAGGCATTGTACGGACGTAAATGCAGGTCACCTCTCTGTTGGGCAGAGGTGGGGGATAGTCAGATCACGGGTCCAGAGATTGTAGTGGACGCCACGGAAAAGATTGCACAGATACGACAACGCATGGCGGCAGCACGTGACCGTCAGAAAGCCTACACGGACAAGCGTAGGAAGCCTTTGGAATTTCAGGTCGGGGACTGGGTTTTACTTAAAGTCTCACCCTAGAAGGGTGTGGTTCGTTTTGGCAAACGGGGCAAACTAAATCCGCTGTATGTCAGACCGTTCGAGATCATTGAGAAAATAGGCAAAGTGGCCTACAAGCTAAACCTACCAGCTGAACTCGGTGCAGTTCACAATGTATTTCACGTGTCGAGTCTGAAGAAGTGCCTGTCAGATGAGACCCTCATAGTTCCTTTTAAGGAACTCACTATCGACGAGCGGTTGCAGTTCGTCGAGGAGCCAGTTGAAATCACGGACCGGGATGTTAAGGTCCTCAAAAACAAGATAATCCCTCTTGTTCGAGTTCGTTGGAACTCCAAACGTGGCCCAGAGTACACCTGGGAACGCGAAGACCAGATGACAGAAAAGTACCCCCAGTTATTCGGAACCAATGCAACCACTACTGAGACTGAAGCTACTACTGCGGAATTTCGGGACGAAATTCCAAATCAACGGGGGGATGATGTGACACCCCAGGAAAACCAGTAACGATACAACTCACCTAGCTTCCTCAGTAACCGCATGCTAAATTTCGGGACGAAATTTCTTTCAAGTTAGGGATAATGTGACAACTCGAATTTCCAAGATTTCTACTTCACATTTATTGCACGTTCATGTATTGTTTAGTTGTTTAATTGCTCAAATAATTGGCTATGGAACTGTAACGTTTTGATACAATGAAGTGTATTGTGTGATTAGGCGTGGTTATGTGTTAATTGTGAAAGACTTGTCAAATATGTGAACTTGGTGGTGGAACTGTGAAATTGTTGTGAGATGGTGTGCTTGTGTAAAATATAGTACTTCAGGATGTTTAGTGCTAATAGTGAAACTTTAACAACTCATAACCCTAACCCCCTTCTCTAATCATTCACTAATCATCACATAAGAATCAAAAACACGTACCCTCATATTCTCTAATCCTCTCTACAACCATCTTCTCATCATTCTTGGATTCACAAGTTCTTTTGCATCAAGTTTGATTACCAAACCGTCTAGAATCAAATCAAGGTAATGGTTTAATCATTGGTTGTGATTAATTGTTGATTGATTGATGCATGTAAACCCTAGTTCTTCACATGCTAAGTTATGTGATTGTTAATGTGATTCTCATTATTGTGATTATGATGTTTGTCTAGTGCATAATCGATTGCTTGATGATTTTGATGTATGATATGAAGAAATATTGATTGTGTGTTGATTACTACTAAACAAATATGAATTAGGGTTTTCTTAATCGTATGAAAACTAAAACGTAACTGATACAATCTCATGGAACAGGAACATTCGTATGTTTAATTTGTTGTCTGAGGATTTTGAATGAACATAGTCTGAGTTTTGTTATGTAGATACATGTTGTCCGAATTTTACATGCTTGTTAAAGGGGTCCGAGTTTTTGCCTTGTAAGATTGGTCCGAGCTTTGTGTCACATATGATGTCCGATGTTTACATAACATGTTGTCCGAGCTTGTTACAAGGACCCTAAGGTCCGACTTTTATGAACAACAAGTTGTCCGATCTTCATGATTAAGGGGTAAGGCAGTCCGAGGTTCTTAGGAGGGTGTTATGTCCGAGTTTCAACCCCCCACACTCCCATGTCCGATCTTTAACCCTTGATAAGGGGGTCCGAGTTTTAGAAAGGGCAGCCCCTACCCTATCCGAGTTTGTTGAGGAGCCACCCTAGTCCGACTTTTGTGATAGACAAAGTGGGGATCCGACTTTTAAAGGCTACCTTGGTCCGAGTTTTGTACACATAACATGAAGTCCGATATTTGTGACCCCCAAAACCCCACTACATTGTCCGAACTTGAGCCTAGGGAAGTCTTTGTCCGATTTTTGTGAAGAAACCCCCCTGTTCCGAATTCTTTGTACATGAGCAGTAATGTCCGAACTTTAAATTCATGTTGATCTTGTCTGAGTTTGATATGTGATGTTTTGATGTTTATATATATTCTGAGTTTGAAGGTGATACATGATCCAAGCTTCCTGTTAATACTAAGTCTAAACCCTAGATGAAGAACACACTGCCTGTTACCTGTTAATTGTTACTGCATGTTACTGAATAATACTACTTGGTACTGTATGATACTATAACTACTACTGTGTAATATGATTCTGTAAGTTACTGGTTGAGCATCAAGAACCTGTAAACCCTAATTGAACATCAACACTTATCTTGGATTCATGTGCAATATACCTTAGGTCGTGAGTAACGGACTTAAACACTAATTAACCCTAGAAGCAATTACATACCGAGCAAATCAAGGTGAGTTCACACTCTTACTAAGGCATGGGATTCCCAAGGGCTTGGGAATGGGATTGAAGAAATAAGGTTGAATAGATTCATACATACACTGTTACTAGACTACCATACCATCGTCCTCGGTTGTGCAGGACACATACGTAAAACCTACGTATACTTATGCTACTCGCTATCCTCAGTTGTGAAGGATACTCACGTAAAACCTACGTGAAATTATATTCACTACTGCCTCGGTTGTGTCAGGCACTTACGTAAAACCTACGTAAACCCCCGCGTACCCCTATCCTCGGTTGTGAAGGATTACATACGTAAAACCTACGTAAACTTGTACGTGTTACTGTTCTCGGGATATGTAGAACACTTATGGTTACGAATAGTCTAGTGGATATACAACATGGGAAGCTCCCACCAATAGAACGTACTGTCGGCCCAGTAGAGCCACATGTTACCAACGTACTTACTATTACGCACTTACTTTCTGTGAACTCGCTCAACTAGTTGTTGATCCTCTGTTACATGCCTTGCAGGT
Source organism: Helianthus annuus (assembly GCF_002127325.2). NCBI lineage: Eukaryota > Viridiplantae > Streptophyta > Magnoliopsida > Asterales > Asteraceae > Helianthus > Helianthus annuus. The sequence continues at coordinate 112,000,861 of NC_035438.2, read as the reverse complement.
CGTTAGATACATGGAGCTTGCACAGGGAGGAGCTGGTCGTTGTGGGCTTGGATCGTGATAGTTTTGTTAAACACTTATGACATTTGATACTTCATTATGATGGGTTTTATTTATACGCTTCCGCTAAACAATGATAACTTACTTATGTTTTGGAACACCTTTCATATGGATTTGGTTTGGTTTAATGGCAATTACTTTTACTATATATATTGTTCTATATGATTGGTGGCTTGATCCTGGTCAGTCACGCTCCCAAGCGGTGATACTCCGTAGGTGGATTTTGGGGGTGTTACAAGGGCACCATCCGCCAAGGTACCCGCAACATATTTCACCCTGTCCCCAGCGGGACAGTTACAAATAGCAAACACGGACTCTGCTTTCTCGAACCATCTCAAGAGTCCCACAGCCCCTTCAGTCCCGGTGAAGGTCTGTGGCTTACAGTCCATGAACATTTTGAACGTACACGCAGGCTGGTTGGGTTGAGGTTGCACTTGTTGACCTAAATGACGAAAGGAAACACATTATAGAAGTGAAGAGACGTGTACGCGATATAAGAGTAAAGAGTAATTGGTACATTCCGTACCAGCTTGATAGGCTGCTAATGCCTCAGCCACACGGGTGTTGATTAGGTCAGTCAACTCAGCCTGAGTCCTGTTGATGTTGCCACGTTCGTGTCCTCGTCCACTCATGTTTCTATATATAGAGATGAACTGATTCAGGAAATCGAAACAAGATGGAAATCAAGTATCATGTTGATATCTATGTACTACCAAGTTCACACATAATAAGGCAGAATCCTTCTCACGCTTGATAAGCCTCACTGAGACTTGCATGCACCCCACGTTATTATTAAGTGTGCACCCATAATAATAAGGCAATTTGCATGCTTATCTCAATGCCTCATAGCTTGCGCTCGAAGTTTCCCCCGTTCACACAACACAACGGATGGTATTACAGGTTTACTATTCACATAAGTTGAAGAGTAGTGTCACACTACCATAGTATCAAGTGTATCGTTTCATGCAAGTTATGAGTGTGTAACTACTAAGGAAGTAATGCATAAACTAAACAGAAGACGAACCTTGCGATCTGGAGCTGAGTGTCATGATCGATTCTTCGAAGGTATTCGGTTATAGTCTGGTTTTATAAAACGTTTTAAAACCTAGTTCGCTATAACCAGTGGCTTTGATACCAAACTTTAACACCCCCAAAATACCACCTGCGGGAACTCCGCGAGGCGTGTTATGCATCAGAGTCCGAGCCACCAATCACATCGAACCAATGATAAATATTTAAATATAACATGTTATTAATTACCAATAGCAAATGTCAAACATAATATTATCCCAAAAAGTTGTATAGCGGAAGCATGTAGTAATTCGCTTAACAACTGTTTCATAATAATACTCAAAACCAATGTATCAAATATAAGTTAATCCAAGAGCCTCGATCCATGACCACTCCAGCACTCCCAGATAGCAAGTCCATGTCACGAATTCTAACGACCTGCAAGCATGCAGACAAGTGTGTCAGACGACGCTGGTGAGTTCAAAGTTTTGTTAACGTGTTTTGTTACCAGATGTATGTTAAGACAATTCAACGTTGTGACATGATACTGTTTATGACTTGTTGAGATACCCTAGGGAGTGTGCCCATATGTATCCGGGAAGTGTGTCCCTTAATAACCTGGAAGTGTGTCCAGTCCCCAATACTCCTAACCAAGCATTGGTAATGATGCCCAGATAATTAGTTCGTGCCCGTCCTTACGGCCCGGTGCGAGGTATCAAACCTAATAGCGCTATCAACTAATTACCCCATTGCCCTACAGGCAATCCGATAATGATTGATTCCATGTTCAATAACCAAAACCCAATTTAAATGTTTACCCAAGATTCCCTTCCAAATGTTTACTAGTTGTCCCAAACCACCGGGACGCATGCTTGAGAAATGCAGTGAACTCACCTTGGTTTGCTCGGTAAGATTAACTACTCGTTCACACTTAATCAGTCAAGTCCTAAAGTAGGCACGTATACATAATCAGTTTATAATCACGAAGTTGGCACGTAGGTATAATCATAGTGAATTATCGCATCAATAAGCACCGAGTATCACATTGCACGTATTCGTAGTCATATGAGTATTGTTTTGTACTTAACAGCAGTTAAATATCTCATTTAACTTCTAACAGAGTTAACTCAGATTACTGTGCAGATTATCTAAATTGGCGAATCACAAGTTGGCGAAACACATTCTGTTTCGTCGGAATCTCCTTTGGCGAAACACATTCTGTTTCGTCAATTACTCTTTGGCGAAACAAAGTTCTGTTTCGTCGACTGCCCCTTGGCGTCACACATTCTGTTTCGCCGAGAGGTCTATTTCGTCAAGTCTGTTTCGGGGTGATGTCAGTTACGTCGCATTATGTAACAGTTACACTATCATCACAGAAACCCTAATCTCACAACCACAGCCGTTACATATCACCATCATCATCAGTCATCAAACAGTAATCATATGATCATCATTCCAACATAATAGGCCCTACGTTACTAATCATTAATCCGTATGCGTCATAACTGAATCGATAATGGAATAGAATAGGGAGTACATCATCATTAAACTCAATCACAAAACTCTTAATAGATCACAGATTCGTATACATCAAACAATTACATATTCAAACATAATAGTACTCGAACATCACGCAGTTTAAATCGGTTTAAATCATCGCTAAATACCATAACCTAATCTCATATTTGTTACCAAACCTCTATTCAATTTCCTGATCAGACTTATGGAAATGACATCATCAACACAATGCATACAAAACAATCACGTAAATAATCACACTAACCGGGATATCTGTAAGGATGGTTTGATCGCTAGAGGAGGCCTGAGAGAACACAAGGTTGCCGTCACACAAAGGGAGAGCTCTAGGGTTTCGGTTTTGCCAAGAGTGTGAAACAGGGGTCGCTACACGATTATATACACAATTTCACGTTTTGGGCCCGTAATGGGCTTCGGCGAATCTGGGCTCGGTGAAACAAATCCTGTTTCGTCGAGCTAGGGTTGACGAATCACACTCTTGTTTCGTCGAAGAGTGTTTGGCGAAACAAGCTTTTGTTTCGTCGAGATTGCTCAAGTGTTAACAGTTTAAGTTATCAACAGATTTCCAGTTATAGAATCAAACACATAATCATGCAAACACACTACGTTTCATCATATCACAATATGTACATTACAAGTCAACAAATCAAACAACAAAACAGTCAAAGTCAACGTGCATTTAATGCGAACGTGGAAGTCGGAAACTCGAGTTGTCACAATTGGCCCGGCGATTAAGTCGATATAAAAGGAGGGACTTCATGATAGAGAGTTTTGGTCTAGTATCCGTGTTGTCGCCCTTCAGTAAAGAGGGTGTGTACGAAATCCCCAAACCAGGAGATTTCGCAGGTTCTAATTATATTCTTATCACGTGTTGTCACCCTTCAATAAAGAGGGTGTGTACGTGTCCTAAACCAGGAGATCACGCAGTTTCAGTGTAAATCCTTTACCCATTCCCAATCCTTGGGAATCCCATGCCTTGTGGAAAGTGTGAACTCACCTTAGGGTGCTCGGTTGAACTATTAAAATAGCTAACGGTCAGGGTTGGTCAATCACGTCCTAGTATGATTAACATTTAGTCAATTAGTGGTTTCAAATAGAGTTCCTACACGTATTCTAACATGTTGCACATAAAATATTATAATGTATATATGTACACATGCATGCAATGTGTCGCTATTCTAATTAGCGACCACATATTTGCCACAAATCACAAGTAAATCTTGTCACAAAATTTCAGCTTTTAAGTGCATTTTCGGACAATTTGCAGTGCATTAATCGGGACCGTTCGGGCACCGGATAGTTCCCGAAGAATTACAGAACGTTTCAATCGAACCAGAGACCATTGTATTAAATTTTGGTGAGCAAATTCCTTACGGATTTTTCGTGAAAAATCTTGCGCCAAACCATGATCAGATTTGACGTAATCTGATCACGTTTGCCAAAAATTTATTTAAAAATATCTGTGTATCCGATTGGCGCGAAACCAAAAACAAAATCGCATGTCCGATCCCTAGAATCTACAGTAACATTTTCATATTCAAACAGTAAACACACACCAAGTTACAACGCAAAACGTTCGCTGCATTTTCTGCAGAAAATGGCAGCTCATAGCAGTTTTACAAACAATTCCGCTAAAAATACCTAGACCTGTCCGAAAAATACGAAACCACTTCTGTTTGAAAGCTATTTCCGGATACTTGGTTTTAGACTCTGAAAACGTAAAGTTTCCATAAATTAAAGTCCCGGAAGAGGCTACGCAAGTCAGCGTATTTTCTGCAGAAAAACTCAGCTTTCGTTGCTGAAACGAAATAGTTTATTTAAAATAGAAAACGACGTCCAAAAATCATGATTCCAGTGCCATTTGAATCGTGTTTCAAAATAACAAGTTGTAGACTCAAGAAACTCCAAATTTCATCGAATTATGACCCGGTTACAGCCAATGCAAGTTGGCTGTAAGTTTCTAACAGCAAACTGTAAGTACACAGCTTTCGTTTAAGTTGTGTTTTAAGATTTATTGCCATGTTTACCGACTAAAGTCACCTATAATATGTCATAACATCAGATTAGACATCAAGTACTCATATCACAAAATCATACTATCTTATCAATATTCACAACCCCGCCTCATGCAAAGACTCCGAATCAACTTAATCATACGTTCAGATTTAAATCAATACACATCGGACAATGTAATAACGAGCATACTTAAACAGCAACATTTTACTCTTTTTCTAAATCCATCAGTCTATAAAGGATATTATGAAATACTCTCAAAGCTTGTGTACATCCAAAACAGCCAATACCTATGTACCATACATTCATAAGACGACAACCACATGTCACTTACTACCATACCAAACTGCTAATTAGCTTACATGAGTCAAGTACCACTAAAATCAAATGAACATTCTATCTAATGAATCGGTTAATCAAACATACATTACAATAACCATAATAAAAACTTATGAACTTCTAATGTGAAACAAAAGAGGACACAGCAACACCAAACAGCTTCACTAATACATATCATATCACAGTAGGCAACCAACATCATTCATTACAAGTTCTTCACTAATACATATCAATAGATCGACAGTTCATACATGTCACATTCAACCTACACACCTTCATGAAATTACAGCCGGTTAGTCGTAACGATGCCCGTTCATATTACGATTACATATTTACGCATACACACAGATTTACACTCACCAAACAGGTTCGCATGAAAATATACATATAGGCATGGTATCCCGTACACGTAGCTTCATAACTTTCAAATCCATTGTTGTTTATATACAAACATATACATATAGCTCCACACACACATGAACAGTTAACCATGGCACTGCGTGAACATGAACTACGAATCGAACCAAAACCGTGACGAGTCTTTTAACTAGAACTATGAGCGAGTGAGAGATAGAGGATCTTACCGGTGTTCGGCGGAGGCTGAACTCGCCGGATAAGAAGATCGTGGTGGCTGGTTCGTCGTAGAGTTTCGGGTGAGTGGGCGGATTATGTGAAGCGGCAGGTAGGGTTTTTGAGGGTTCATGCTACGTAATCCTAATAAAGAGGTCAAGGGCGGTTTGAGGTTTGTACGTGTGGGCCGAGAATGATAAAAGAGGTTGGGTGGTGGAACTTGGGCTCCCTAGGCCGTGAATGACCGTGAATGAATCAAAGAACTGAGTTTGGTAAATAACAAATGTTTAGTAATTCACATACACTATCATTATTATTATTAACAATTTTTTTAAGTCAAATATAATCAACAACTACTATTTATTATTTTTTTAAGGTAAACGTAATCAACAACTACTAATTATAATAAATTTAAACGTAATATGGTTCGGTCCTCCAAAGTTTTGACTTACGCGAATCATGCCGTTGTTCAAGTGGTTCGGGTGGGTTAGATCACGATATGGATTTGGCTCGCTCGTGCAAAATAAATTAGATGAGTGTACAACATTTGGTTTCGTAGAAAAGAAAAGCGTAATATAATAAAATGATTTAAAAGAGAAATGAAACGAACGATGCTAACCTCGGAAACACGGGTTGTCACATTGACGATTCAAACTTCCTATAAATATAAGTGGGGTTTTCACTTCATTCCTCACATTTGATTCAAATCTGCTCTAAGTTGAAGTCTAGGCTTCATACCTGTGTGTTTTGAATCAATACTTCATAGCTTGGACCTCTTGTAAGCTTCTTTCATGCTTTTTATGCATTTCAAGCATGAAAGTCAAACACTGTGTGACTTTCTTCTTTGACCAGTCTCTGGTCAACACAAAGTTCGTTTGAACTTTGCAACGTGCGCGTAATCACGATGGTTATAGTCCCTTGTGACTATACCTACTGATTACCACATTGATTAGGCGTAGTGACGAGTCAATGTTTCGGTCAAAATACGTATTTATGCATATTTTGCAATGAAGCTATTTTCGGGTATAAAAACACTTTGTTTTGATATCAAACTTGTTTTCTAAGCGGTCTAAACAACCGCTTAGACTTTCGAACCCGACCCGTTTGGTCGATCATTAGGATCCGACCAAACATGTTTTGTGACCTTAGTTGTGTAGGGAATAACCTTCCGAGGTTATACCTTATGGTCACCTAGTTTACTTAGTTGTATGATAGGTAGTTTATATGCCTTAGGAAAATGACCAAAATACCCTTTTTGCGCATAATTTCATTTTAAGCATGTGTAACCAAAATTTTGTCACTTAAACTGATTATGCAACATATTTAAGCATGTTATGGCATATAATACTTGTCATAGGACTAGTTAGGCTATTCGTTTGCGATTTTGCGCAAATGACCCGTTAAAGTAGCGTAAGCTACCTAAACGGGCCATATGTCACACCCCGAAATATCAGAGCTGGCGTGACTGGACCGGTATCTTCATTGCACAGCGGAAGCAAATAAGCTAAGACTTCTAAACAATGAACGTCCGCTAAGTACTCGAAATCCCATGGGTTCTCCTATTCCAACCGTTCCGCAGTTTTGAAAAATGCAACCTGAGAAAGAACATGCGAAAAAGTCAACATAAAGTTGAGCGAGTTCATAGTTTGTTTTGAAAAGATTTTAAACAAATCTTTTTGTATACCGGTTTAAAAGTTGTGGAGAAAATTTAGTAAAATCAGTTTCTTGGCATGTTATATGAAAACTGTGGGTCTAGCCCACAAGAGTCTTCGTGCATTGCACGAGAGAGAATGGGTCGAGCCCAAAAGAGTATTTGTAAGCAGAACCAACACGTCCTCTTACATGTACATAAGTTGAAAACATGATCAAAGTTTGTAAATACATGTAATATGAGTTTGCGTCAAATGAATATTAAAAACATTTGAAAGTTATAGTGTTGTAAGTTGGTATGTAAGCGTCTATGAACATGTTGATCATTAATGTTTCGCGAGGACATTAATATATGCGACGACATAGGAGGTACTCAACCCGCGTAGGCAATTTAAGTGTCGAATCACCTCGACTGGGACACAACAGCACTCTAAGTGGTCACCCATGGACCGTGAGTGGGGCTCGCCCGTACCCATTAGATCTAACCTTTGTTCCTTGGTCCTCAAAAGGATTAATGGCACCTCAGTTACAGCCTATGCTCACATGATCTAAGAGTTCATTCCATAACTTAATCATACCTAAGTTTGACATGTATTTCCCCCTGAAAGTTGTTAACCGAAACGTTGAAAGAAAAGGGGGACATGGTCTCACTGAGTTGTCTTGTTTTTTGTACGCAGGCCAACCCAATCCCGTTGTTGTAACTAGAACATTCTCGTCACTAGTCATGAAAATCATGCATGTTTTGTAAAACCGGTATGTTTAGTATAAATCGTTCGTAAACCATTCAAGTTCGTTGAAAATCATTTGCAACATGGTTTATAAATATGTGTTTTCGTTCATCGAAATAGTGTTTTCTTTTGCAAAAACTTGCATGTCTTTCCACCCCCGAAAACATTTATAAAAATGTAAAACAGTAAAAAGTGGGGGTTATGAACTCACCTGAATTCCCATGTGCAAAGCTAGCTAATTACGACTCCGTGATGTCGTTTCCAAAGTGAGACTCGCTAGCGTGCATTCTACAATATTCCTAACACGGAATATCTAATAAGTTTCTAAATAAAAGCGGCAACTAGTCTACGTGTCACCGAGCTCTACCGAATCGTTAATCGAACGATAGATTAAGTTATACGTGTTAAGTCTCGTTTAATGTCAGTAGCAGTTTAATAAGTCTTGAAAAAGACATAGTTTCCGAGAGACTTAAAATTAATAAATATTTATATAAAAAATATATAATATATCGTTGTAAGTGTGTTAGCCGTCTCGAGTAGTCATACGTGTATAAAAGAATATTTCTATGAAAATATCATATAACAAACTCGTATCATATATCGCGTTTCGTATGATCTTTGTCAAAATATACGTATGTGCCGTTTAGGCGTATAAAATAAATATGAAAAGTTATATTTATTTTATAAAAGAATCGTCGAGTTGCTTTTGAAAGTAAATACGATCTATATTTATTTTCATAAAGAGAAGTCGTGTCGTTTGTCGTTTGAAAATAAATATAATCCATATTTATTTTTATTAGGGAATTCGTGTTACGCGATGTTTGAAATAAATATATATACTATATTTATTTATAAAAGGATTCGAATTTACGTTTGAAATAAATATATAAATTATATTTATTTTTTTTTATAAAGGATTCCTCGAATTTACCGAAGTTCAAAACAAAATAGTTTCCGAATCGTTGTAAGTTGTAAAGTGCCGTTGTAATAATTATTCATTCGTGTTTAAAGTTTCTCGGATACAAAAAGTTGCGTCTTTTAATAAAACGCGTTAGTTTTAAAGGATTTTCTCGAAAAACGGGTAGAGTTTCCTCTGTTTTTGGACGTCCCCGACAACACAAGTTGTCGTTATTTATCAAGATTCAACAAGTTTTCAAACAAATATTCCTAAACGCAAGTTATAAAACATGATAATATATGAAACCGCAAATATATTTACGATTTTAGCATTCGGTTCGAGAGCTCGTTTGTCACGTGTTTAATAAAATAATGAAATAACGAAATAAAACGCGCCATTAATCTTTACCATCTTCTCGTGTCGTTTTGCTGCACAAGGTTGACTGAGTGGACCGAGTCACCCGGGTTGACCGAGTTGACCCGCTGAGTTGACTGAGTCAACCGAGTTGAGCTGAGTTGACATGTTGACTGTGTTGACCGAGTTGACTCGGTCCGACCGAGTCGACCCGAACCGTTTCAAAATCTGACCCGAAACCAAGAGACCCGAACTCTCTCGAATCGAATCCGAAATAACTTGCACCAGGATCCGAGATCTTAAACATCTGAACCGAATTCTCATAACCACCTTTGTCACTTGCCGTCGTCGGCGCAGTTCCGGTGCCGGCCGGCTGCCATCGTCAACATCATCATCTTCAACCTTTATCAAATCATCACCATCATTAACATCGTCGATGTCAGCGATCCATTATCCTCCTCAGAAAAGTAAAAAGGAAATCGGGGAAATAGAAGCAAGCACTTACCGGAAAACTTGTCGGACAATGGCAAGGACCGCCGGTCCGAGTCTCCGACCGCCGGTCTGAGCCAGGGACCGTTGGATCGAGTCTCCGATTTCTCTTCTCAGCCACTCACTCTCTCTCTCTCTCTCTCTGAGCTTATCGCCCGCCGCAGACGTACCACCGGCTCCGGTCGCCGGTTCTCTGTTTTCTCCGATCTCCTCTCTCGTCTCGTCGTCGTCCTCATCTTTCTCGGTTCTGTCATCGCACCACCACCAGACGCCGGTGGTGGTGGTTCGTCTCGCTAATCGAGGGGGGGGGCTGGTTGCTTGTTTGAAAGAATGATTGGGGCTTTGGAAGTCTTGGTGTGTGTAGATGACCAGATTTCCACAAAAAGAGCATCAGTATATGCTGTGTAGTGTTTGTATGTATAATCAGTCTAAAGAGAGGTGGGTAGTGAGGGTTTTATATGTGATTCTTGCTTGGAGATGATGAACTACAGGGATTAAAATGGGAGTGGAAGGCCATAAGACTCCTGTGTTGTCTGTATGTTAACGAGAGAGAGAGCGTAAGAATATTTGTGGCTTGTGTGATACTGGTTTTGAATATTTAAAGGAGGATAGTGTCTCAATTTTTGAGACACAAATCTTTTGTATGGATTTTATAAGATTTATAAGATTTAGTAGGACTTTACTTAGATCTTGAAGGGATTATTGGAAAGATTCACAAGCAAAAATCTTGTAGTAAAGGTTAATATATTATGTGTAGGTTTAGGCTTGCGGGTTTTGGGCTTGGGCCTAGGGCCCACAAGCCCATCTCATGCGTAATTGGCCCGTAATTCCTACGAGACCTGTTGTCAAAACCCGAACTCTGTTTAACGTCAAAGGATAAAATTTATGTTTTAAAATACATACAATATGGTCGGTAGTCATTGTTTGTGCGTTTAGTTGTCGGTTGCGTAAAAAGCACGTAATATTATATCGTCGCCGTCTTTACTTCGTTTTTCGAGCCGGTTTCGACTGTAGTCACTAAAATTTGATTACGAAGCTACAATATATCGTAAAAATTTAATATTTGTCGGCGTTGTCAGTATTCTTGCTCGGTTTTAATCCGTGTCGCTTATCATCCAGCAATTTCCCGTAAATCACCACACGCGCATTGTGTAAATCAAATAAACGTTCCTGGGTTTTCCAAGGGCCTAATTAAGTTAATCGCGCTGTAAAAACTATTTATTATCGTGTTAATTATCTGTTAATCACGTAATTAAGATCCGTAAATTACCGGTTGTCACATTTTCCCCCTGTTACAGAAATTTCGTCCTCGAAATTTAGACTATGTTATCTCTTCAAAATTGTGTTTCAAAAGTTGATGTCAAGGGAAACCAGATGTATAGATACAGTAACTGGTGTGACTAAGTTAACAGGATCCAACAATGAACAGGAACTTCGACCAATCGAATTCCATATGAACGTTTATAACATGTAAACGAGTTCTAGAAGCAATAACATCCACTGGATGAACTTAGAATCAACAATCTCAAATATAATAGTTTGCATGAAACGCTCGATCGTGATCAGCACAAGCTGCAAGTTATACCGACGCCTCAAGGTGTCGTAATGAATGAAATAATTCAATAATACCGGTGATCGAACAAGTATCACCTGTGTTTTGCATGAAACGATCGATCATGATTAGTCCAAGCTACAAGTTTGTACCAACACCACAAGGTGTCTTAATGATTTAAACAATCCAATAATAGCGGTGATCAAACAATTTCACCGTGTTTGAAGTCAAATGAATGCGCAGTAATGGGAATCTGAAAGTTTGTTTCAAATGACATCATAGAATTTTCAATTGAAAATGCAACATCAAAGAAATAATGTTTTCGATCGAAGACGAAGAAACAATGAATATCGTAAGATAGTCGATCGATGTTGAAAGGACCGTTAGGAGGTACACCGGAATATGAAATGAATTTTGTGTACCCTTGTCTTATCACACGATTGTGTTAAGACTGTTTTAATTATGATAAATCAAAGCGGATTTAAAGCAATCAATAAGTAAATATTTAAATCCGTGCATGAGATGTCTAAATGAGTTTAGCGCAAGCTTCAAATAAGTGAAAGATACCACCACAAGGTGTCGAAATCAACAAACAATTTAGTGGAGTCGAATGTCAAACAAGTTTACTTCGACTCGGTACAAATAAAACATTTGTTAAAACGAATTTTGAATATGATGCCCTCAATACATCATATGATGCTCTGAAGTGAATATGTGTAATGGACAAGTTCAAACAATTGAACCCGGTTTTAGCGCAATCCGACAAAAATATATATGATCCAAAAAGGAAATTTCGGCATGGTGACGACGAAAACCATGTGTGTAACTTGAAGAGAAAAGAAGTTTTCAAGAAAATGTGTTGACTTGATAACAAAGGAGCCAACATTTACAATAACGCGGGTCATTCGAATCACAAATCGATAATTAGATTTAGCGAAGCAATATTTGAACTTTAATGAAACGCTTATTTGAAACGAAACCACATGCCTAACAAACGATGCATGTGTAACATATAAATTTTCCAAGAAATGAAGCAATTAGTGTTCGCTATACTGGAAGAAATGATCGTGACACAATGACCATTAAGAGGAGTAGAGATACGAAAATCTACTCAGAAGTGTGAAAGTCGAAATTTCAACAGAAGAAATTTGAGGACTTTACCTGGGGTTTCGTGTGACGTCCGATTGTTAGGTGACATTACCATGGAATGTCAAACATAGCGTATTCGTCGTTAACCGAAATAGGGGGAATGTGGAGACATACGTCTTTCCCTTGGAGTGATTCGTGTCGTTGCGGGATCGCGTGACATGTTGCCGTTTCCTGGCCGTTAGTTCTCCTGTTGACAGGAATCTAGCGTCGTCGTTGAATTGCGCCATCGCGTCTTTTCAAAGGCCTCGCCTCGATGGTCGTATGTGACGTACTTCAACCTCCGTTGATGTAAGCTTAAGTTTCACGTATACCTGTGCACTAGCGTCGTGTGCCACGTAGAAGGTGATGTACCCCGACATCCGTTGACGTAAAAAATTGAGTTCCATGTATTCTCGTGCGCTAGCGTTTTGTTATGCGTAGGCTGCCTGCTCGGGAAGTTAAAATATCATAGACAATATGGATAATAGTGTGTACCCGAGTTAATATTCGTGGTTCCTACGTGATGACCATGCACAAATAATCGATCATATAATCAAATAAGCATGTTAGTCACCAATAAGCAATCAAGTAATTTCCCCTAGTCCGACTAGTCTATCCTCCCAGCCTCTCAGACTGAATCTCCTAGTCCCACTAGACTATCCTCCCAGCCTCTCAGACTGAATTCCCTTTTCCGAAGGTCTTAAATGCATGTTTCCTAAACTCTCCGAGTTTTGTGTACTGTATGTAATTGTTTTGTGTACCGTGTATGAAATACCATAATAGCGTATGTTTGGAAACAAAATTTTGACTGTTTGTTTTTCGGCAACGGTTGGAGACCATATTCGAGCACTAGGCGTTCTGTATGTATTCAACGTCTCAATGATCTAAGTCCCCAGGGGGAAAGGTGAGGTTAGAGCCTAGGTATCACAACAGAAACCTAATTCACTGTAACCTATAGCTCTGATACCAATCTGTCACACCCCGAAATATCAGAGCTGGCGTGACTGGACCGGTATCTTCATTGCACAGCGGAAGCAAATAAGCTAAGACTTCTAAACAATGAACGTCCGCTAAGTACTCGAAATCCCATGGGTTCTCCTATTCCAACCGTTCCGCAGTTTTGAAAAATGCAACCTGAGAAAGAACATGCGAAAAAGTCAACATAAAGTTGAGCGAGTTCATAGTTTGTTTTGAAAAGATTTTAAACAAATCTTTTTGTATACCGGTTTAAAAGTTGTGGAGAAAATTTAGTAAAATCAGTTTCTTGGCATGTTATATGAAAACTGTGGGTCTAGCCCACAAGAGTCTTCGTGCATTGCACGAGAGAGAATGGGTCGAGCCCAAAAGAGTATTTGTAAGCAGAACCAACACGTCCTCTTACATGTACATAAGTTGAAAACATGATCAAAGTTTGTAAATACATGTAATATGAGTTTGCGTCAAATGAATATTAAAAACATTTGAAAGTTATAGTGTTGTAAGTTGGTATGTAAGCGTCTATGAACATGTTGATCATTAATGTTTCGCGAGGACATTAATATATGCGACGACATAGGAGGTACTCAACCCGCGTAGGCAATTTAAGTGTCGAATCACCTCGACTGGGACACAACAGCACTCTAAGTGGTCACCCATGGACCGTGAGTGGGGCTCGCCCGTACCCATTAGATCTAACCTTTGTTCCTTGGTCCTCAAAAGGATTAATGGCACCTCAGTTACAGCCTATGCTCACATGATCTAAGAGTTCATTCCATAACTTAATCATACCTAAGTTTGACATGTATTTCCCCCTAAAAGTTGTTAACCGAAACGTTGAAAGAAAAGGGGGACATGGTCTCACTGAGTTGTCTCGTTTTTTGTACGCAGGCCAACCCAATCCCGTTGTTGTAACTAGAACATTCTCGTCACTAGTCATGAAAATCATGCATGTTTTGTAAAACCGGTATGTTTAGTATAAATCGTTCGTAAACCATTCAAGTTCGTTGAAAATCATTTGCAACATGGTTTATAAATATGTGTTTTCGTTCATCGAAATAGTGTTTTCTTTTGCAAAAACTTGCATGTCTTTCCACCCCCGAAAACATTTATAAAAATGTAAAACAGTAAAAAGTGGGGGTTATGAACTCACCTGAATTCCCATGTGCAAAGCTAGCTAATTACGACTCCGTGATGTCGTTTCCAAAGTGAGACTCGCTAGCGTGCATTCTACAATATTCCTAACACGGAATATCTAATAAGTTTCTAAATAAAAGCGGCAACTAGTCTACGTGTCACCGAGCTCTACCGAATCGTTAATCGAACGATAGATTAAGTTATACATGTTAAGTCTCGTTTAATGTCAGTAGCAGTTTAATAAGTCTTGAAAAAGACATAGTTTCCGAGAGACTTAAAATTAATAAATATTTATATAAAAAAATATATAATATATCGTTGTAAGTGTGTTAGCCGTCTCGAGTAGTCATACGTGTATAAAAGAATATTTCTATGAAAATATCATATAACAAACTCGTATCATATATCGCGTTTCGTATGATCTTTGTCAAAATATACGTATGTGCCGTTTAGGCGTATAAAATAAATATGAAAAGTTATATTTATTTTATAAAAGAATCGTCGAGTTGCTTTTGAAAGTAAATACGATCTATATTTATTTTCATAAAGAGAAGTCGTGTCGTTTGTCGTTTGAAAATAAATATAATCCATATTTATTTTTATTAGGGAATTCGTGTTACGCGATGTTTGAAATAAATATATATACTATATTTATTTATAAAAGGATTCGAGTTTACGTTTGAAATAAATATATAAATTATATTTATTTTTTTTTATAAAGGATTCCTCGAATTTACCGAAGTTCAAAACAAAATAGTTTCCGAATCGTTGTAAGTTGTAAAGTGCCGTTGTAATAATTATTCATTCGTGTTTAAAGTTTCTCGGATACAAAAAGTTGCGTCTTTTAATAAAACGCGTTAGTTTTAAAGGATTTTCTCGAAAAACGGGCAGAGTTTCCTCTGTTTTTGGACGCCCCCGACAACACAAGTTGTCGTTATTTATCAAGATTCAACAAGTTTTCAAACAAATATTCCTAAACGCAAGTTATAAAACATGATAATATATGAAACCGCAAATATATTTACGATTTTAGCATTCGGTTCGAGAGCTCGTTTGTCACGTGTTTAATAAAATAATGAAATAACGAAATAAAACGCGCCATTAATCTTTACCATCTTCTCGTGTCGTTTTGCTGCACAAGGTTGACTGAGTGGACCGAGTCACCCGGGTTGACCGAGTTGACCCGCTGAGTTGACTGAGTCAACCGAGTTGAGCTGAGTTGACATGTTGACCGAGTTGACTCGGTCCGACCGAGTCGACCCGAACCGTTTCAAAATCTGACCCGAAACCAAGAGACCCGAACTCTCTCGAATCGAATCCGAAATAACTTGCACCAGGATCCGAGATCTTAAACATCTGAACCGAATTCTCATAACCACCTTTGTCACTTGCCGTCGTCGGCGCAGTTCCGGTGCCGGCCGGCTGCCATCGTCAACATCATCATCTTCAACCTTTATCAAATCATCACCATCATTAACATCGTCGATGTCAGCGATCCATTATCCTCCTCAGAAAAGTAAAAAGGAAATCGGGGAAATAGAAGCAAGCACTTACCGGAAAACTTGTCGGACAATGGCAAGGACCGCCGGTCCGAGTCTCCGACCGCCGGTCTGAGCCAGGGACCGTTGGATCGAGTCTCCGATCTCTCTTCTCAGCCACTCTCTCTCTCTCTCTCTCTCTGAGCTTATCGCCCGCCGCAGACGTACCACCGGCTCCGGTCGCCGGTTCTCTGTTTTCTCCGATCTTCTCTCTCGTCTCGTCGTCGTCCTCATCTTTCTCGGTTCTGTCATCGCACCACCACCAGACGCCGGTGGTGGTGGTTCGTCTCGCTAATCGAGGGGGGGGGGCTGGTTGCTTGTTTGAAAGAATGATTGGGGCTTTGGAAGTCTTGGTCTGTGTAGATGACCAGATTTCCACAAAAAGAGCATCAGTATATGCTGTGTAGTGTTTGTATGTATAATCAGTCTAAAGAGAGGTGGGTAGTGAGGGTTTTATATGTGATTCTTGCTTGGAGATGATGAACTACAGGGATTAAAATGGGAGTGGAAGGCCATAAGACTCCTGTGTTGTCTGTATGTTAACGAGAGAGAGAGCGTAAGAATATTTGTGGCTTGTGTGATACTGGTTTTGAATATTTAAAGGAGGATAGTGTCTCAATTTTTGAGACACAAATCTTTTGTATGGATTTTATAAGATTTATAAGATTTAGTAGGACTTTACTTAGATCTTGAAGGGATTATTGGAAAGATTCACAAGCAAAAATCTTGTAGTAAAGGTTAATATATTATGTGTAGGTTTAGGCTTGCGGGTTTTGGGCTTGGGCCCAGGGCCCACAAGCCCATCTCATGCGTAATTGGCCCGTAATTCCTACGAGACCTGTTGTCAAAACCCGAACTCTGTTTAACGTCAAAGGATAAAATTTATGTTTTAAAATACATACAATATGGTCGGTAGTCGTTGTTTGTGCGTTTAGTTGTTGGTTGCGTAAAAAGCACGTAATATTATATCGTCGCCGTCTTTACTTCGTTTTTCGAGCCGGTTTCGACTGTAGTCACTAAAATTTGATTACGAAGCTACAATATATCGTAAAAATTTAATATTTGTCGGCGTTGTCAGTATTCTTGCTCGGTTTTAATCCGTGTCGCTTATCATCCAGCAATTTCCCGTAAATCACCACACGCGCATTGTGTAAATCAAATAAACGTTCCTGGGCTTTCCAAGGGCCTAATTAAGTTAATCGCGCTGTAAAAACTATTTATTATCGTGTTAATTATCTGTTAATCACGTAATTAAGATCCGTAAATTACCGGTTGTCACACCATAACGGGTCATAAGCACTTAGGATAGGTTCCGATTTAGAATGTAGGCTTTGTTAAACCATATAATATGAGTTCCAATACTCATTTGGTTTACGAGACCTCATTCTATCCAATCTTCCGATTTAGGTCCGATTTATTAACATAGTTACCTATATTAGGTACCGATTGATTACGTGATCTTTCTAGCATTATTTGATTGTTATCTCAAGACTACTAAGCATTATCAAGTGAGTACATAGTCCCATCTTTTACTGTTTTCAAATATTTTGGGGTGATACACATGTGCCTACTTGTTACTTTCTGTGCTTTTCGTGCTTTCATGACATATACTTGCTATGTTCATTAGTACATTCAGGCTTTGCTATGTATGTTTACTTAGCATGCTAGCACATTGATTTCATAAACATTTCTGTTGCATATGTTTACTCAGTATATGGACACATTGATTTGCATTACATTTCTGCTGCATATGTTTACTCAGCATATGGGCACATTGATTTACATGAACATTTCTGCTTCGTATGTTTACTTAGCATACTTAGTACATTGTTTTCACATAACATGCTTACATTTGGTATAACATTTGATTTGTTTAATGAAACTAAAATACGTTCATTAGCACTGATCATGCCGCTCGGTAGTATGTAGTAGTACCATAGAGAATTGACAACCCCCATTCCTGGAATCCTAGGTTTGTTTGGACGTAAGGAATGACAGAATCCGAAAACATTTTAATAAACCTTTGATGTGTTTAAAGGTTTATCCTTCAGTCTCAAGGCTTGAATGTATATGTTTTGTAGGACCGGTTTTGACGCCGTTCGATTGCGTAACAAACGTTCGACGTGCAGAATCCGTGAACGTGCGTGACCGAACACACAATAACGTACTAGATTCGTGATTTTATTCCAAGATATGACAAGTACGATACAAAAATCACGTGTGTAGACTTTCTCTCTCTAGAATTGAATCTCTACAATCACCAAATGGAGCTAAAGTCTTCAAAAAGTCTTAAACTTTAATCCTAACCCTCCTATTTATAGGCCAAGGCTTTTAATGAGATTTCTCATTAATTACACAATTGCCACCTTGCCTTTACTAACTAGTAACATCATCAAGTCTAGATTTCTTCGGTTTCTCGCTACTGCTTGGATTGACGAAGGCGATAGACATTCGTGCACTAACAATCTCCCCCTTGGATATTGCCGCAGTCAATCCGTAGTGAAACTCGTAGTGACTTGTCTTTCTCTCTCTTGAGTCTTCTTTAAGATTTAACGTCTTCAGCAACACAGACTCTCTCTTGCTCGAACAGAATCCCAGTGGATCTGTCTTCAAGCTTCCGTTGCTCTTCCTATCGACCAGACTTCTTTTCTTCAGGCTCCCCCTTTCGTCAAGCTTCCGTGCTTTGGGATCGACACCTGGCTTTCCGTAGCAACAGAATCAGAAACCTACACATCTCAAACACTCTATTAAGAATCAACAATGTTGTGATTCAACTTAATGAATCAACTAAACTTTTGAGAATCATTTACATTTAAAATTGATCAAAAATTTGAAACATTCCAAATTCTGATTCAACTTAATGAATCATTTTAAACATTTCAAACCAATTAACCAAACCGTCTGTTCATCATGTTTAGCCTTTGAGATTTTGAATATCAGCTTTTCACCATCAGTTGTCGAAAATCTTTTTGGATTTTTCATACTATGAAACATAAATGCAATAGAAGAAATTAAATGCAGAAATGAAATATGTACAAACATATTTTTATGAGTTTGTGCAAGAGGATCATATCAGTTTTTGAGACATATCACCAACACCGTTAAGCTTTTAAACATTTCAAGTTTTAAACAATTTACCTAGATTGTCAGTATATTGGTCCACTTTAAATTTTCACACAAATTTCAATTGGTTCGAGATACGATATTAATGTTTTAGAAACTTGAACTTAAATCTGTATCACTCCACTTAAATATACTCCCGTATCCAGATCCCAATGTTCAGTCTTATAAGTGAGTATACCACATATGATATCTGTTAAGGGGTTGGGTGCGAAACCGTGAGAGCTCAGGTCAGAACTTCCGTTCAGCAGAGAGATGACGGCTCGACTTTTGGTGGGTCCCGCTTATATTTCAAAGCATTTTGCAGAAAGTATTATTCGGGGACTAGGTCAGTATTTCCATACAGCAGAAGTCCCAGAATAATACCCCAGATATCAGTGAGTATAAAGACCTAGTATCTCAGAAAGAGGGATCTTTCAAACAAGATTTCGGGGGTTACCCATATATCCAAGAATAGTTACCCACGAATTAAGCAAGTTTGAATTTAGGTTTATATCTCATTTCAATTTACTAAGTGTGCAAAAATCTACCGACACATCCGTAGTAAGATTGTTTATCACTTTTAAACATTACATATCTTTAGCATGTTGTGATAGACCACTGATGTACTATCATTTCCTCTTTTATGCAACAAAAACTCAATTTTGATTATTCAATGTTTTTGACATTTTCAAATTTTCAAATTTTTTTAAAATTTTTCTCCCCCTAAAATCAAAATATGTTTCAATTTTGATTTTCTGAGAAAATTTGAAACAAACTGTACGAACTTGACAACTTGATGAGAATCACTTCAATTCTCTATCCACCTGGCATAAACAATCAGAACTCCCCCTGACAACAAACTATTTTCCCATTATGATTTCAAAGCACTTAAGTTTGTTTTAATCAAAATGGTTTTTCCGGAAAATTAGTTTTGTTGGACCGTTGTTTGACCCTAAAACGTCAGTCAAGGTAGCTCATCATCACATATAAAGGTGGAATCAGTACATATGATGTTACAACAGCTTGTCCTTTCAATTCCACTGCTTTTATTAGCTTTCTGAATGAATTTTGACAGAGTTTCGGCTCCTAAGCACACACATACGCATTCTAAGATCCGCTGATAAGACCCCTATATATAGACTTAGTGGTTCGCTAATATGACATGTCATATTAGCGGACCTGTTACATATTGACATAAAAGCGGACCTATGTCTAATTTACATAATATTGACATTTTGACCACCTGTTGACCAATCTTGACCTCAGACTTCTTGTAGACGTAGTCAACAGACATCCTATGCATCAACAGACTCCCCCTTGGATGTTGACGTAGTCTTTATCAGTCTTCAGATCCGTAGTCTTCAGTCTTGATCTTTTCACCAACTCTATCTTCTCCTCATAAGCATTCTTCACAGGTTCCAGGACTGTCTCCTAGCTTTAACTTCAAATTTCCCATTAGCTGTTGATCCAGACTTCCCCTTTCACAGACTCCCCCTCTCAGTATGCTGGGATCTGAGATATCTGGTTCAAGCTTTGACAATTTGCCTCCATGGGAATAATGAAGTCCAAACCTGTTTCTCAACCAGTAACATTACAATCTATCTTTTCAAACAATAAAACACAAACTCAATCAGCTTTAGCAATCCACTCAAGTATTCAAGTTCAAATTAATGACCCTGAACACCTGATTAATCTACCAAGTTCAATTTAATGACCCTGGTTGATCTTTTGACGAATCAAACTGATTTAGTAAAATCATTTTAACTTTTTTCTGAAAATAACAAGTATCAACTTAATGAACTTATTTTTGACTTTGAAAAACAATCAAACTTCCAACAATATAAGCTCTCCTCATTCTTCAGCTCAGAATCTCCTGCATCTGCTTCATCTTTCTAGAATCCGACAATCAACTTTCCACTCTGGTTTGTCTAAAATAAAGCAGAAAAATAAAATCTTTTTGATTTTAATGTGAACTAAACTAAGAAATGAAATACAGAAAACTTAAATTGCAGAAAGTAAACTATTTACAAGTTTATTTTTGGCGAGCGTGTCAGGGAATCATATCAGCTTTTCAGACAGATTACAAGTACCGTTAAGCTATATTACATACTCAGACTTAAACAATTCACCTCGATTGTCGATATACTGATCCATCTTAAATTCTCACACAAACTTCAATCTATTCAGGATACCGTTTAAGTGTTTTAAGAACTTAGATCAATTCATGTGTTCCACCTCTTGAATATACTCCCGTATCCAGAATCCCAATATTCAGTCTTAGAGGCAAGAATACTACAATGATGTCTGTACATAAATTAGGGGTTAAATGCGAGAACTGAGGGATCTCAGGTCAGAACTTCCGTTCAGCAGAGAGATATCAGTTTGGACTTTGCAGTATGTCCCCTTTAGAGGATCTTTTTAGCTACAACAGATGATTATCAATTTTATTGTCTAATCAGCTGAGGGCTTTATGCTATATTTCAAGCATTTTGGATAAAGTATTAGCCAAGGACTAGGTCAGAACTACCGTTCAGCAGAAGTCCCGGAATGATACCCCAGACATCATAGAGTATAAACACCTAGTATATCAGAATACGAGACCTATCAAACGAGATTTCAGGGGTTACCTATATATCCAAGTAGTGTTCCCCACAAATTTCACAAGTTTGAAATTTTAGGTTTATATCCCGAATAAATCTACTAAATATACGAAAACCTATCGACACATCGTTAGTGAGACTGTTTAACTCATTTTGTCTTTTCAAATCTTTAGCATATTGTAATTGTCTAGCCGATGTACTATCATTTTCCCTATATACACAAGCTCTTTTTCAATTTTATCATGTTTTTGTATTTTTGCATTTTTTACTGTTTTTGTATTTTTCTGAAAATAAACTATGTACAACTATCTATCTCCCCCTAAACACCAAAACACGTAAAAAACCGACAAACCATCGCAGATTGTTTCTCGTCTTCATCCGCAACAGTACTCTCATCAACGCTCACAACCCCATATGACACCGAAAGCAATTTCATACCATTAAGTTTTAACAAGTATTGAAACCGATTTTTATCAAAAGCTTTGGTATGCAAATCAGCTTTTTGTTCGTCAGTGTGGATTTTCTCAATTCGTATCAACTTTTTCTCGAAGCAATCGCGAATAAAGTGATGACGAATTTCGATATGTTTAGTTTTAGCGTGATGCACTGGATTTTTAGTTATATTAATTGCGGCCTCATTATCAACAAACAAAGGTGTGTTAAGAAAATGCAAACCGTAGTCGCGCATCTGTTGCTGTATCTACAGGATCTAAGAGCAGCAACTGCTAGCAGAAACGTACTCCGCTTCACATGTAGATAGCGCCACAGATGTTTGTTTCTTACACTGCCAGGTAACCAATCTCGGACCAAAGAACTGGCATCCTGCAGTTGTTGATTTCGCGGTAACTTTGCAGCATCCGAATCCGAATCGGAATACCCTTCGAGCGTAAAATCGCCTTTTCTAGGATACCATAACCCCAATGACGGAGTACCTTTCAGGTAACGTAATATCCTTTTGACAATAATCATGTGCGATGCTCTCGGGTTAGACTGAAATCTTGCTGCGAGGCACGTTGGGTACATGATATCAGGACGTGAAGCAGTCAGATACATCAAAGAACCTATCATGGAACGGTAAAACGTTTCATCAGCCCTGTCTCCGGTGAGATCTGGGTGAATCCCATGATTAGTCGCAAGTGGGGTAGCAGCTGGAGTAGAACTTTACATTCCAAATTTCTCTAGAATATCATGCACGTACTTCGTTTGATGAATGAAAATTCCCTCAGGAAGTTGTTCAACTTGTAAACCCAGAAAGAATTTCATCTCCCCCATTGATGACATTTCGAATTTCTGCTTCATCACCTGTTCGAAATCTTTGCACAATTTCTCATTCGTTGACCCAAAAATTATATCATCCACATAAATTTGTACTATCAGAAGATGACCATCAACGACTTTAGTGAAAAGAGTGGCATCCACTTTTCCACGTATGAACTGGTTAGCGAGTAGGTGTTGAGACAAAGTCTCGTACCAGGCTCTCGGCGCCTGATGTAGACCATACAACGCTTTGTCCAGCAGATAAACTTTGTTCTTGTGGATTGAGTCAGTAAAGCCCGACGGCTAACCAACATAAACCTCCTCTTTGACCTTCCCGTAAAGAAACGCTGATTTGACATCCAGCTGATATACTTTGAAATTCTTCCAAGAAGCAAATGCTAGGAAAATTCTGATAGCCTCTAGTCGAGCGACAGGAGCATAGACTTCAGTAAAATCAATCCCCTCCTGTTGACTAAAGCCCTGAAAAACGAGTCGAGCTTTGTTCCTTACAACCACTCCTCTATCGTCCCTCTTACATTTGAAAACCCATTTTGTATTGATTTTCCTTTGACCATCCGGCAAATCAACTAACTTCCACACCCCCAACTTTTCAAACTGACTTAACTCTTCTTGCATCGCTATGACCCAAGAGTCTTCAGTAAGCGCCTCTTTGTAAGTTCTCGGTTCGACCTGAGAGATAAAACAACTTAATGAAAATTCAGTTTGTAAAGGTGCTACTGTAGAATAAAAACATGTTAAGCCCTGGTCAATTTGACGTCTCGTGCGAACGCCCGATTGCAATTCTCCTATTATTAACTCCTCTGGATGATAAGAAAGAGTTCGCGGCATCACTTCGCTTGGAACTTCTACATTTCCCTCCAGATTAGTAACATTTTGCTCTGCATCTTGTTCACCAACTTGGTTTGTTTGACTTGACAACTGGATCTGCTCCCCCTCAAGGTCTGAATCACCATGGTCAAAAACTGGCATGTTATCAGCTTCTTGATCATCATTCAACTCCGACTGATTACCAGGAGCACCTTCATCATCATGTTCACCAGCATTACTAGGACCTGCTTCATCGTCATTTGAAGTTTCTCGAGGTCTTCTAGAATACTCTGCTGGGAAGCTGAGCTACGACTCATACTCTCGCAAAATATCCAGCTCATCAAAGAGATCTTCTTCTTCCTCAGATTCTTCTCTCATGTCAAACGAATCCCAAAGTTTGTCATAATGATAACGCCATTAATCACCAGGATTCTGTGGCGGCATAGTGTACCCCTGACATTCAACATTTGCTGCCTCAATAATCTGCTTCTCGCTTGGAATGAAGACACGTCGCAAAGGACTTGAATAACCCACAAAGATTCCCTCAACGCTCTTCGGACCAAACTTTCCATTAGGCTCTATCACCGTACAGGGTGACCCAAACGGTTCTAGATACTTCAAATTCGGCTTGCGTTTATTGAGTAGCTCAAAACACGTCTTGTTGAACTTCTTTACAGTAAGAACTCTGTTGAGAGTATAACATGCAGCAGAAACAGCTTCAGCCCAGAAATTTATTGGTAACTTAGAGTCTGCAAGCATCGTTCTGGCTGTTTCGATTAGCGTCTGGTTTTTGCGTTCTGCAACTCCATTCTGTTGCGGAGTGTACGGAGCACTAAACTCATGCAGTATACCTCTTTCGTCACAAAATTCTTCCATCTTACTGTTTTTGAACTCAGTACCATTATCACTGCGAATTCTACAGATCGGCCTCTGGTACAGATGCTCAATTCTTTTAAACAACGCTACCAGGCTGTCAAACGTCTCGTCTTTGGATTTCAAAAACATAAGCCAAGAAAATCTGGAATAATCATCAGTCACGACCAAGCAGTAGGAATCTCCTGTTATACTCTTGACATTCACTGGACCAAACAAATCCATGTGAAGTCTTTCCAAAGGTCTTGAAACTGAATTGACTTGCTTTGTAGGGTGAGACTTTTTCTTCTGTTTGCCTTTGACACAACTTATGCACTCCCCTTCCAGATGAAAACCTTTGACATGCACTCCTGTAACCAAATCGTTATGTACCAAGTGATTCATTTTCCTTAGGTGAATATGCCCCATCTTTCGGTGCCATAACCTTGACTCTTTTTCCGTTGCTCTGGACACAAAACAATGAGCCTGACCCGTGGTTGTAGTAGCGACGCTCATGTCCAACACGTACAGATCGTTGACTCTTGGTGCCCTCATGATGATCCACTCTTCAGGTATCACAAATCCTGGTTTCAAGATCAAACATTCTTTGTCGGTGAAATGAGTAATATACATCCTGTCACAGATCTGGGAGATACTCAGCAGGTTGTTCTCTAGCTCAGCGATGTAGTTAACTCTCTCAAACGTTATAATGCCATTTGACAATGTTCCTTCACCTATGATCCTTCCTCCTTGATTACCCGCAAAACCCACATAACCACCGTTAATGTTATTCACATCATACAGCAGCGCGGTCTTCCCTGTCATATGCCTTGACGCTCCACTATCCATTATCCACCTGGATACAAGTTTTGGAAGATCCTGCACATAACAAATCATCATTTACACAACTTCAAGAAAGATGCCGATTCATGCTTCGCGATCCAGGAAGCTCCGGCAATTCAAACTGTTTAGTCAAACATCGAGTCCACCTAGGCCTCATCAGCCTTAGGTGCAACCTTGACTCTCGCAATTTGAATTTTGAAATTTTCAGCCTTAAGAGGCGGAAAATTTGCATCATAATCAACAGTAATTGGCTCTTCAGCCTTTTTCTCATCAGAATTTGAAACTTTCTTCTCAACTTTTGATTCAATTTTAGGTTTCCACACCTGTTGAGTTACTGCTACCCTTTTGTAAAATTTGTCATTTTTAGTTACCAACTTCTCTACGGGTTCAGTTTTTACTTTTACGTTGTCGATTTTAACGTTTTTCTTTTCAACAACTTTCTTCTCAAGATACATCGGTGCTTTACCCTTCACATCAACCTTCTTTTGTTGAACCTTCACAGCTTCAGTCTTAGGCTTCACATATGTACACTTTCGTGCAATATGACCAACCTGTTCACATCTAAAACAAGTACGAGTATCAGATACCCGACTCGTGCCTTCAGACTGAGCCTGCGAAGCTCTCTTCTCAAAAAATTCTTTGTTTGATTTTGAAAAAATTTCTTTTTCTTCATCAGCAAGTGAACTTGAACTGTTCGCAAACTTTTTCTTTTTGACAAACCTCTTGTTTGAAACATTCTTTTTCTGATACGGTTTACCCCCCTGATAACCACCCGACCAGTTGTTTCTGTTGTTATTGTAAAAACGCGGTGGATTAACCGATTTCTTGTTATTAACCCTATCTGTCTTCCGACTCAGATTATTCACTGCTGACAACTCGACTTCAACAAGTTTGAAAACATTTGTCAATTTGTTCATGTTAACATTCTCGATCGGAAACTCTGAATCCGAAAACAACTTATCCGAACCCATCATCTTGTACATGACAAGGTTTGATTCTTCATCTAAGTTGTTCTTGGATTTTTGTTTCGGAATGTATTTATCCAAGAAACACCCATCCTCCTCAGAAGTGTCACAATCCGGTTTAAGCACTTTGTATTGCACACTTTTCACCACATCACTTTGGACACCCTCGTCATTGGAAGACGTAAACGTGACATCAATGTTCTCAGGAAGTTTAACATCACTTTCTTCCTCAATTTCCACCAAACTAGACTGCTTTTTCGTGTAGCTGTCTAAGATTGGCGGTGGAACTTTGTGAAACCCTACACCCGTTCCATCAGAAAACACATCCTCGCCAGCTTTGTTTTTCCCTATAGGTTTGGGAACAATATGCTGCAAAACAAAGCTTGCTGAGCTATAGCTGTTTAACTTCAACTGAATTCTTTCATTTTCAATTTCCGCTTCTTGAACTTTAAGTTTCAATTTAGCAATTTCATCCAGTTGATTGTTAATTAATTATTCTTTTATTCTCACCACAGCTCTTAGATGCTCGTTTTCTTTAGATGTTTTGCCATTTCGATCATCACTATCTTTGACAATGCTTTTCAATTATTCAAACTTTTCAGAAATTTGACGGTTCTCAAGAATTAACTTTTCATTTTCACATTTTATTTTCTCACGATCAATTTTATCATTTTCAATTTGAGTTGTTAATTCTTTGATCCGTTCGGTTGAAGCTTTTACAGTTTTGTCACGACCAAGGATCTGATCCTCAACACTTTTAACTTTTGTTGTCAGCTTCTTGATTTTCTCATTGTTAAGGTACGTGACAGTACTACAAAAATTGCATTGTTTGGTACAATTTTTGCAGTCAACATTTCCGTCGACCTTGTTACCTGACGCATTTGTTGATGCAATTTGACTGACCTGCCCCTTGACTCAGTAACAGAATTAGAGTCTACCTCAAGTGCTTTCGCAGCTAGCACTTTGTCAGCCATCTTTCCCAGGTTCTCAGACGTCAACTCCTGCGTAGTATCGATCAAGCCAGTATCAATCTGCTTTGCTTTCTCAATCTCTTCTTTTTCTTTCATCTCTTTCTCCTCTTTCTCCTTTCTCTCTTTCTCTTTCTCTTCTTCAATCATCTTCTCAGTTGGCGTTCCCCACCACTTGTGCTGCCAATACTCATCATCCTCTTTTATCTCCTTGATGATGGCTTCCATATCGAGTGTGCTGTCATTAATCGCAATGTTTCCATACCGATCAAGATAACATTCCCTGTCTGGATCCCATCTATTTGCTCGTCTTGCTTCCAGATAAACACGAGAGATCCTCAAGATTCTATTTTCAGCAATCATTTTTCTATAACAGTACTTCTGCTCGTCAGTACGATCATCTTTCCACGGAATCGGTTCATCATCATTTGCCATGAATGCGTAACCAACCGCATCTTCTTCCGGTAATACTTCCTTACTCCAATCGTACCCCTCATCATCATAAATCACAGCAAGAGCTCTCGATGTATCTCTGTTATCATCAGCCTGCTTCAATCTAGGCGGCTCGGATTTATTCTGATGATAGATTGCCTTTTTGTAGTAATCATCTCGAAATGGATTCTCTGACTCATCTGCGTACGTGTTTCTGCATTCACGCTTGAAGTGACCCTTCTGCTTACACTTAAAGCACGTCACCTTGGATTTGTCGAACCCCAACTTTGTAGACGGACCACCGATCGTTTTTCTCCCAGTAATCTCCATGAAGCGTTGTGCACGTCGAACTGTACTAGCCATCGCCCAACGAATGTCGATCAATTCCATTTCTTCGGGATCTATCTGATCGTAATCTTCTTTTGTCAGATTTGTATTCCCGATCTTACCAGCCACCAACCCTTCATAAGATTTCAACACAGATGCCAAGAAAACCATCTATTGCTTAGCCGACTCCTCATCAAAATTCTGTGCGTTCTTCAAATCTATCGTGATGTTGCAAGAAAACTTCGCATCAGAACTATTTGCAGAAGATACCCACTGTGATAAACACTGTGACTTCCACTGCTTGGACTGCTTTGACTTTCTTTGCTTGCTGAAGAAACATTCTCAGCAGAAAATGCAGTTTTTGGAGAAGTAGCTTTCGGCATCAAGCTTTTCGGATAGTACAGATCCAGGTTTTGCTGATAAGATGAGTGATTGACTTTGTATGTTTTCTTCAATTCTAGCTCATGACTTTCAAGTCTCTCAATCACCAAATCTGGAGTCAAATTTTCAGGAGCAATAGTGTTCTTCAACATCAGTGCGTAATATCTCCAATCCACTTCATCTGGTAATGAATCGAACAGTTTGTCAACAAGTTCTTCATCAGAATACGTGATCTTATGTCGTGCAAGCTCCAGCTTCAGATGACCGAACCTTTCAATCATTTTGCAAACCGATTCATTTTTAAGACAACCAAACATGTCAAACTCTTTTCTAAGAAGTTTCGTTTTATTTTTTACAATCTCATTACTCCCTAGACACTTCTTCTTGAGTTTTTCCCATAAATCTTTTGCATTGGAGTAGTCTATCAACGAAATGATGTCTTCCCGCACTGACTGAAACAGTAATGCCACACACTTTTGCTCGGCAACAAATCCTTCAATTTCTTCAGCTGATCTCAATGCTTCACCATTCTTCTTTCCATTTGCATATCCGTTTTTCATACTTTTCCAACTTGCAAATGCGAATGCCATCAGCCAGTCTTCGAACTTTGTAGACCACCTACTATAATCTTCTATAGCCATTAGCTTCGGAGGTTTGTTGAATGTACCAAATGCGCTTTCGGACTCCCAAGCTTCCTTCTTTCTTTCTTTTGGTGGATCCTCGTTCGTATTGCTTGAAGACGTATCGTTGTTTCCAGAACTTCCCGTGAAAGCATACATGTCGCTGAAGGGATTCATGAAAATATCATCCATTTTGATTGTACCTGCAAAATCAACCAATACTTAGAAAATTTTTCGAAACTTTTGAAAACAGAACCACAAAAGCGAATCTATCTGTACAAACGACAGATAAGCGAACCCAAACAATGTCACAAAAGCGAATCAGAAACTGTCTTAAGAGCGGACCAGTTGATGTCTGTTCGAGCGGACCAGACTATGCTCGTAAAAGCGAACCGTGTTTGTACGTCTGAGCGGACCTGATAAGGTACGTAACAGCGGACCAGAAAGTGTCACAAAAGCGGACCAAAATCTCGCGATGTCCGTAAAAGCGGACCACAGTTTTTAACCGATTTTGACCATTTTTAGTTCGAATTTTAGCCTGAAACTTTCTAGGGTTTGTTATTAGTATGTTTTACACAATATATTCAATTTTCAGACAATTTCAACCGTAGGAACCACTGAAAACCGGAAAAGTATGAGAGAAAGTGAGTAGAAAAGAGAGATTTCTGCAGATATAAGCTGTAGTAGTATGAACTCCTCGTCCTGAGCTCTGATACCACTTGTTGGACCGTTGTTTGACCCTAAAACGTCAGTCAAGGTAGCTCATCATCACATATAAAGGCGGAATTAGTACATATGATGTTACAACAGCTTGTCCTTTCAATTCCACTGCTTTTATTAGCTTTCTAAATGAATTTTGACAGAGTTTCGGCTCCTAAGCACACACATACGCATTCTAAGATCTGCTGATAAGATCCCTATATATAGACTTAGTGGTTCGCTAATATGACATGTCATATTAGCGGACCTGTTACATATTGACATAAAAGCGGACCTATGTCTAATTTACATAATATTGACATTTTGACCACCTGTTGACCAATCTTGACCTCAGACTTCTTGTAGACGTAGTCAACAGACATCCTATGCATCAACAAGTTTTGTGTGTCATTTCATAAACTCGGGGTTTCCTCACCTTGTTTTTCAAATTATCACTTTTAGGAAAGATGAATCAAGTACAACTTAATGTCCTTAATTTATCTTTTGAAAGACGAAATATCACCGAAGTGAATTTCTCAAGAAAGATGCCGATTCCTACTCCCCAATTACCAACCTGGGAGTTCCGGCAAGTCAGGATTTTCAGTTAAAGAGATTCACCCAAGCCTGACGGTCCTTGGGTGTTTTGAACATACCTTTTTGATTCATAAAATTCTTTAACCCCTTTGACTTTTCCATCAACCATTTTTTCAAAAATATTTAGAACATTGGGGTTAAAGGCTTTTTCAACATCAAAATCTTTCTTTTCAGAAAAAGATTGATTTGAAATTTCAACTTCGTCAAGTTTTTGTTTATAATTTTCAGCTCGCAATGGTTGAAAGTTGATATCATCCATTGGCGGAACTGAATTTTCACTTTTGAGCTCAACTTGTGGCTCCTCTGATTTTGATGAAGCAGAATCATCGCCAGAACGTGGCTCCTTTATTTTCGAAGAAACAAATTCATCGCCAGGAACATTTCCTTTCTTCACACTCCATTCTGTCCTCAGATTTGCATCTGATGAATTCGTTTTGCTTGATTTGTCATTCTTTGAAGAGCAAGACGATTTATCAGAATTCTTCTCTGTTTTACTTGTTGTATCCGAGGACAAGATCTTCTCGAGATACTCTCTCGCCTTCTTCCTCTTCTTTCGTAGTCTGTCTTTCTGCCCTTGAGAAAGCTTCACTTTCGTTTCTTGAACTTTAGGTTTTTGAACCTTCTGTTCTTTGGGCTTGACGTTGACTGGAATCTTTTTCATCTGCTTCTGAGATTCAGCTCCTAATCTTCTCATTGATCTCATTGAGCAATCTCTAGCAATGTGACCTATGATATGACAATTATAACATCTTCTCGTTTCAAAATTCCTTCTCTGGCAGTTAACAGCAATGTGTCCTTGATAACCGCATCGGTAACACTCTGTTATCGTACCAACCACCATTGTCACACCAAGCGCTCAGATCAAAGCACTGTTTGGCTTGGTGATACTCTTTTCTCCTCTTGATTGCTGGATTTGACTTTTGAGCACTGTGGTCCGACCTGCACCACTTATTACCAACTATTTTTGAGTTTTTGTTTTTAGATGTTTGTAATTTTGCATAATGATTGGATAACTGAACTGATGAGCTTTTATTTTCACTTTGAAGATTTTTCGAATTTTTGACTTTTTGTTTTTGTTCTACATTCTTCTTAACAGGTTTTTGCTTTGAACATTCACCTATTTCAGTAGATTGCAAAACAATATTTTTGAATTTTTCTTTTAATTCTAAAAATAATTTTTGTTTAGCTTGTTTTTCATTTTCATCATCAGCTCCTTCATCACAATCCTCAATTTTGACTTTGTCAAAATTGTGACACTGTCACTTATTGGAATAGAATTGATCGGTTTTGGACATGGAATGTTCACATACTCTGAAGAATTCACAAAATCTTTCAATTTCGTTTCAAGCTCGTTGATTTTCTTTCGAGCTTGCTCACCTTCTTTTTCCAGTCGAATAATCTTTTCAAGATGGGAATTGATCATTTTTGCTTTTCGATGTTGTTTTTGCTAAACACATCTCTCCCATCTTCAAGAATTTTTATTTGACTTTGAAATTCTTTCTCAATTTTTAATTTTTCAATTTCAAAATTTTTGATTTTATCTTCAAACATCTTTTCATTTTCTTTCAATTTCTGGTTTTCCAATGTCAAACTGTTCAAGTCACTTAACAGTTTGACATTGTCTGATTCAAATTTGTCACATTTTGAGCACTTCTCGGTCATCTTTACATCCTCAGTTTTCTTCTCAACCTTGATAGCTGAAATGTCTTTAACCTGCTCTTCTTCCTAAACAATTTCCTTATATTTGAATTTTGCTTCATCAGTTTCTGCATTACTAATCTTTTGGAGTTCAAGTTCTCGCTCTTCAATCTTCTCGATAAACAAGCTCAAATTCAAGTTTAAATATATCTTCTTCAAATCTAACAAATACGTTCTCCACATATCACCCGGTAAAACATTTGCCAACTTGTCAACCCACTCCTCATTAGTCTTGGGTATTTTCAATCTCTCCATCTCTAAACATAACTTGACATACCTTTTGATCAACTCTTCAATTGATTCTCCCTTAATACCTGTAAAATTATCAAATTTGTTCAGTGTAACATAAATCTCAGAACCCATATTTCAGTATTAAAGAATTCACAAAAACAGATTTTCAAATAATTCTGAAATTCACACAATCTAAAATCCGTTCAATCTCTTTTTCAAAACAAATGAATCAGATGAATACCTGATAAACCGGTGACAACAGATCGAGTGAAGATTCGCTCGGGCGGGTATCCAATACTTGACAAGTCACCTCGGATTTCCTGCAAACAAACAAGTAAATGATCAGTTTAAAACAAAACGAATACGTAACAGTATACGTTTGATGAAGTCAATCTAAGACTTGTGTCAAAGATTCGCAAACTCGTTTCACTGTTGTTCAAGTGAAGATCACTGAATGAATGGGTCTAATCGAATGAACCACGATATATGGGCTTTGAATTGTTTTAACTCTATACACCAACTCTTAATTTGGGCCCTAAAATATGGATGACAATCTAAATCACATGGGCTTAGTGTTAATGGGGCCTCGAATTAAGACAAATGTTGTTTTAGTATAGGGCCATTAACTTTGAACATTTATCCACACATGGACCGAACAAACTTATTGTTATTATTACACTGATTAGGTCGTTATATTATGAATGTGATTGGACCATTTGTTCCTCGTGGACTTATGTTTAAAAAGACTCGATCAAATCAATGCAAACTAACACAAACTATCGCATGAATTGGACTTGAATTAATATTCAACAAACTGTGATTGGGCCAATTTTTTAAACCAATTACATGTGTTGGTCGGTTGTGTTGTCACATTATTCACACAACAAATCTCATTGAGCCACAACTATTAGTGGGTCGGTTATTTTTTAAACTATAGGACCGATTTTATGGGCTGACAATGTGTATGATGATTGGGCCTTTTGTTCACTAAGCCGACATGTAAACCACTTTTATATTTCAACTCACATGCACTCTATTAAGATCTCGTGACCAACAAAACAATTCACATGCTTTGGCATCAATTCAGAATTCACATGTAACATTAATGAGCTGACAAACAAAACAAAATGATTGGACCAAAACTTTAATCTGTCAACACATGGGTCTGTGATATAATGAGCCGACAAGTTTGATTTATTAAAATGTGATTGGGCCTCAAAGTTTAGTGGGTCGGTGACTCAAAGCATGGACGACACATGATTGGGTCACACATTAAATGATGCAGTATTCGTTCAGTGACTTTGAACTTCGATTATTCAATATTTAATGTTCACTCACACATGGACGACAACAATGCATGTCCTACAACTGTTAATTGTTCAAACACAATGATTACAATGACAGTTCTAAACAATGACTAATAAGCGAACCTATTGGACGTATTTATGAGCGAACCATAAAAGCGATACTACCTGACAAATGAGCGAACCATACTGACTAATAAGCGGACCAAGAAATGACCTATAAGCAGAACTATTTATCTGACTAAAGAGCGGAACCACTTAAATCAACTTATGAACGGACCTCAACAGCGAACCACTAATTTTTACCCTATGAGCGAACCACAACAGTCACAATAAGCGAACCTAGCTTGTTCGTAAAAGCGAACATGCAAATTTTGACGCAAAAACCGAACAGAAAAACCTCGATTACTCCTAAACGGTTACGAATTTGGATCTGAAACTTGATAGGGTTGTAAATCAGAGATTTTCGCACAACATATCAAAATTTTAGCCGATTCAGACCGCAAAATCCCGTTCAATTTGACGAATTTCAGTAAAAAACGTGAAAAATGGGTAGAAGATGAAGAAATGATGAAATTCGTGGCTGAAATCGCTGAAATCTGGTACGAGTCAATGTGTTTGATCGTGCAATGGAGTTCCTAGCTCTGATACCACTTGTAGGATCAGTATGACCTCTGAAACGAGTCAATCTGAGCTAGTGCCTGCCATATATGTCGCGGAAATACAAATAGGACATGAAACAAAGCAAAACAATGGTAGAAAGGAGTAGAAACAGATGAGATACACTGTAAACACTCTTTCACATTGATATTTCAGCAAATGTACGGACAGCGGTTCGACCTCCGATGATGTGAACAGTTATAATGTGAAAGTGACACAGGGGTATATATAGGCAAACAGGTTCGCTTATGTAACATGCCACATGAGCGGACCTCCTTCTAAGTAGGTTCGCTTTTGTGGCACATGTTCACATAAGCGAACCTTTAACATGAAAACCATAAAATTACATGTTTAACCTCTGAACTTTACAAAAACATCCTATCCAGACCCTATACATTAATCTAGTACGACTAAGACGCAGGCTTTAGACATTATGCACCAACAAAATTGTAGGATCAGTATGACCTCTGAAACGAGTCAATCTGAGCTAGTGCCTGCCATATATGTCGCGGAAATACAAATAGGACATGAAACAAAGCAAAACAATGGTAGAAAGGAGTAGAAACAGATGAGATACACTTTAAACACTCTTTCACATTGATATTTCAGCAAATGTACGGACAACAGTTCGACCTCCGATGACATGAACAGTTACAATGTGAAAGTGACACAGGGGTATATATAGGCAAACAGGTTCGCTTATGTGACATGCCACATGAGCAGACCTCCTTCTAAGTAGGTTCGCTTTTGTGGCACATGTTCACATAAGCGAACCTTTAACATGAAAACCATAAAATCACATGTTTAACCCCTGAACTTTACAAAAACATCCTATCCAGACCCTATACATTAATCTAGTACGACTAAGACGCATGCTTTAGACATTATGCACCAACAAACTCCCCCTTGGATGAAGCCGCAGTCTTTGTCTTGTCTGTAGGTCTTCAGATAGCTTTGTACGATTCTTCCCTCGGCTTTGGCTTCTTACTCAGCACAACTCTGATTCTTTCATTTTCTTTCTTCCTAGCTTTCTCTTCATCAGCTTGTAACTTCATAAACATTCCTCTTTTTTCTTCAATCCTCTGATTTTCACGTTCGCGCTCTCGCTTCGCTTTTCTTTTCATCTTTTCATCTAATGACCACCATGAAGATTTCCACTTGCTCTCAGAGTTAATGCTTTTCTGAAAACACAGTGAAACTACACGTTGAAATTGTTGCGCTTGCTCTTTGTCTGCTGGCTGATAACGGATCTTGTTAATGAACAAACATTCTATATCTTTCGCCGAGCAGTTAACCAACCACATTGGATCATAGACGTGAATATCTCTAATCTCTCCACCAGCTCTGTAAGATATGATCGCTTCAGTTGTTCTGCAACTGTACACCCAACCGATAAAGCCTTTATAGAATTCCTGTTCCATCTGTGGCATAGGAATTGTTTTCATCGTTCTTGGAGGCTTTACATTCAGTATCGTCTCAGTAACTCCAGTCTCTGGATCTACCCTCTGTACACGTTTAGGATGATGAGGCTTCCACTTGCGAAACTGTTTCAGCGATTCATACTTAATATAACCCCATATTGCCACATCATTCTTCCTCACAGGGTAATCCAAAGTTCTAACCTTCGCCAGTTCATCTACATCCCACCAGGGTAATGACATGATGTCATATAAACTTGCAAAATACTGGACTCCATACTCTCTTCGGATTGCATATGCATTCACCTGCGGTAGAAATCCCCAACTGATGATATCACCACGAGAAACACTTTGATCACGTTGAAAATACTTCAAAGGTCTTTTGAATTTTCTCTCATGACTATCTTTGAACCATTTTGATCTATCTTCCTTCTCAACATCTTTCTTCATATTATCAAAGATCTTTTCATTTACCGCCTCAGTCACTTTCTGTCTTAACTCCTCTCTGTTCTCTTCAGCGAAAAACTCCATGAGAGTTGGATACTTAGAAGTATCTTCAGTTACATCTTCATTATCTGAACAATCTTCCACTTCGACTCTATCATATAAATCAGCTTCTTCAACATACTTGTACGTGTAATCAGGTTGTTTATTGACATCAAAAGACTCCAATTCTTCTTCAAAATCAAATTGGATCTCCGGATTTACATCTTTCAACATTTCTCTATAAACATCTAAGCGCAAGAATAACTGTTCAAAATGTTCAACAATTTGCGACTTACTTGACTCCCCCTTTCCAGTAGCTTCCCCAGATTCTTCATTAACCGTGTCATTCATCAAATCATCAACAACTTTCTCTGTGGAAGCTTCTGTAACCCTCAAACCAGAGCCACCTGCAGCATCATCATCATCGTCACCTTTTGAACTATGACTGCTAGCAGAAAATACTTTTTCATCTTCTTCACCTTCCTCATCCTCCTCTTCATCATCTTCCTCACTATCTCCAATCAACTCATGCATAGGAGTATCGTCTTCAAACAACCCAGAAATCGCTGATATCGGTTCAGGATTCTCAGTAACCATCGAAGGTACTAATGCTCTTTCAGTCACAGCCGAACTACCTTCAACTCCCTTACCTTTATCCTTCATTTGCCTTTCAATTTCAGCTTGACGTTCAGCTCTAAGGTCTTCAACTTTTAGTTCTTCAAACCTTTGATTCACCGAAGTTCCAAGCATGCTTTCTACTACTCTGTTCAGCATATAGAACTCGTGATCTCGTAAAGCCTTAGCTGCTGCAAGCTCTTTATTCTTTAGCTTGAAGTATTCATTTTGATCATCACGCCTATTCTTTTCTTCTTCAAGCTCGGCAACGCGAACTTTTAAGATATCAATCTCGGTTTGATCAGCATCAACTTTCTGTACCAACTCTTTATTCTCATTCTCTAACTTCTTCACACGCGCCTCAAGAAGTTTTTCTTTATCAGACATTTTCTTATTTTCAGCTACCAACCTCTTGTTCTCAGCAACAACTTCTTCAACTTTCTTTTCAACATATCTGACTTGTGAAGTGTTTGCAAAGTCAAAATCTCCAACATCTAAAAGATTATCTTGTGGAGTATGAAGACCTTTGCCAGAAGTACCAGGTTGTATTTGAGAAAGTGGAGGTGTACCAAAAAGATCTTGTGAAGTGAAAAGTGATTGTTGTGGTGGTGGTGATTGAGGAATCGGTGATGGTTGTCTTGAAGGTGTTGGTAGTCTGGGTGGTGATTGATGAATATGTGATTGTGGTGGTGTTGGTTCATGTGGTGGTGTAGGAGGCTTTTGACTTTCTTTAGATGGTTTCTTCTTTAGCACGATCTTCTGAGATCTCTTTGAAGTTGCTTTCTTTGGAGTTGTTTTCTTTCGACCACCAGCTTTCTTTCTAACCCTTTGAGACGATTGTGATTCAGTAACATGCTCTGGTGAAGGAACATAAGGAGCATCATCGTCCTTTTCTAGTCTTTTCTTTTTCCTGAGCAACTTCTCTTTTTCTATCTGCTCCTTCATCCCTCTTTGACGTTCATTTTCATCTACAACCTCGTCATCTGATGAACTTGATGAACTGGTTGTGTCTTTGTCCACATCGTCACCTTCATCTATAACCTTTTCTTTCTCTTTCTGAACTTCAGCAGTTACAGTCTGTACAACATTTGCAACAAAATCTGGCCCTGTTTCAAGCATATCAATATCAATCAAGACATCAGTGTTAGATGGAACATCTTCAGCATTTACATCTTGTTCCTTTTCAACATCAACAACAGGATTGTCTTCTTCAGGCTCATCTATCAACATAGTTCGAGCTGTTTTATTTTGTTTCTTCTTTGGTTTAGACGACGATCCTTCATCCTGTTCTGCTGTAGGAGTTGCCAATCTACGTCTCCTTCCAGACTCTTTCACATACCATTCATTCTTCGTGGTTTTGAAATTTTCGAGAATCTTCAGCTCATCAGCATACATTGTCTCTTTCATTTCTTCCTCATTCCTCCAGTTTTGATGATTCACTGGATCCGGATCAACATATTTTGCATCTTTAATACAACCAAATGGCTTGACAACAAGTGTTGGTTCTGGATGATTCGGATGATGATTCACTAACTGCTTTAGTGTCTTGTTAGACATGTGAGCTTGCACCAATAAATCATCTTTAATGTTCCTATCAATCTCCGGATACGCGTGATCTATCAACATTTGTACAAACCTTGGATATTTCCACGCCCTAACTTTGGTAGTAATATTCTCTGCCATGTAGTGAAAAACGATGTGAGAGAAGTTATATTTCTTACTCAATACCAAAGCAGTCACCATGTTCATTTGATAGTCTCTCATTGCATCGTAACTTCCTTTCGTATGACTTAAAGAAATCAAAATACAGTGAATAAGAAACTTGAACGACTTCTGGAACTTCGACTTTAGATAATTTCCGGCATTTAAAGCTCCTCTGTATCCCATCCTCAACATACACCCTTTCACCGTACGCTTGGGAAACCGTGTTGGATAATCAGCTTCATCAGGAAAGGAAAGTTGACAACTTCGCGAATCAAAGCTTCAGTCACCAAAATTGTTTCCATCTTTCCATGAACTTCAACTACAGAAGAAATGACTTGACTTTGCTCGTCATAGGTGGCATTTTTCCAGAAGCGATCAATGTGCGATCTGTAGATAGGCCTTTGATCAGTCAAAGCTTTCTTGATAGAAATACGACCCATAAACTCCAAGATACTCCTGAAACTCTCTAACTCAGGATTTTTCTGAACATCTATGTCACAACAACTGTTGTGTAAAGAATCAAATAAGACATTCGCCGAAGCCTGCACAACAAACACAGAAATAATGAATCAGAAACACTTAGAAAAGATTTCAAACTTAAAAAATTTCAACATCGTCATGTAAGCGGACCATATACTGTAAACATGAACAGACCATACACATTGACTTATGAGCGGACCATACAAGAACTAAAAAGCGGACCAACTATACAATGTATACAAGAGCGAAACAGACAAGGTGACTTATGAGCGAACCTAACAAAGTACATATGGGCGAACCAACTAAGTGCACTAAAAGCGAACCCATCATTATCTAGGACTAAAAAGTGAACCATACATAGCATTCATCAGCGGACCAGATATAGTATACATGAGAGAACCTATCAGTATCTAAGACTGAAAAGCGAACCTGATTTGTATGGATGAGTGGACCATCTTTGTGACTAAAGAGCGGACCTAAAATGTACATATAAGCGGATCTAGAGAGTCTATATGAGCGGACCTAAATTGACTATAAGAGCGGATCTTTCATGTCTGTATGAGCGAACCTATCTTATTGGTCTGTTCAAGCGAATCTATCTTAAAACATGCAATAACTACACAAATCCTAAAATTAAACTTGAAATCAGATTCTACATAAGATTTCGAGACCTGGGGTGTATTTTAATTTTATCAATTGCCCTTCTACAACCCTAGATCTAAGCCTGAACACGTGCATCTTCAACATACATGGAATAACAATCAATTCAATGCAATTAACACCTAATACCATGATCTACACTCTTAAACGACTGCACATATTTGATTTCATGTATTGATTTAACAGTTAAATCCTAGAAATCAAGATTTATTCAAATCGATATGCCGACACAACCAAATTAGACATGAAATCAGAAAAATCGAACGGTTACTTACCTTGCCCATGATTGAAATAGTAGAAATCTAACAAGAACGGATGCAATACAGGCAAAACAATGAGTGGAAGTGGATTGTGAATGAGAATCGCTCGAAATTGCCTTAAAGCTTTTGACAGAAAAGCGGACCGTGAATGAGTGTAAATGACATTAAAAGCGGACCCCTGTGACATATATATGGGGATAGGTCCGCTAATATGACATCTACCCTAAGAGCGGACCACAATGAATTTTTGATGAAAAAGCGAACCATGTTTTGACAAATAAGCGAACCTGTTTCTAACTTTTTCAAAAATTCATTTTTTATTCAATTTTGCATTTTCAGATTTAAGCACAGTGACACCCAGCTGTCCAAGTCCAAGTTAATGACCTTGGACAACTGCTTGACCCACCAAGTCCAAATTAATGGCCTTGGATGATCAGATTTATGAAGTATATTGACGTTTCTTTTCAAAAACAGTTCAACTGAATGAACTTTCGAACATTTCAAACATTCACACACATTTTTAATTTCAAACACAATACCAATCACAGTTTGCAATCTCCAGCTTACCCAACCCTCATCAATTACTGACATGTTCTGCACAAAGGTTTTGATCTTCCAATTCCCAATATCGGTTGTCGAAAAAATAAAATGAGAAATGAAAATCTTTTTGGATTTTAACTGGATAAACTGAAACTATGTACACACAATATTTTTGCAAGCGTGTTAGGGGATCATATCAGCTGCCGACAGAACACAAGTACCGTTAAGCTGATATTACATTATAAGCATTAAACAGTTCGCATAGATTGCCGATATACTGATCCACTTAAATTCTCACAAAATTTTCAATCTGTTCGGGATATGTGATTAGTGTTTTAAGACTTAAATTTGAGTTTTGCGTAAAAAGTTGAAATGATAGTACATCAGTAGACAGTTACAGTATGCTAAAGAATTGTAATGTTTAAATAGTGTTAAACAGTCTCACTGATGATATGCCGATAGGTTTTTATACACTTAGTAAACTTTTTCGGGATATAAACCTAAATTCAAACTTGCTTATTTCGTGGGGAACGCTACTTGGATACATAGGTAACCCCTGAAATCTCGTTTGAAAGGTCTCGTATTCTGATATACTAGGTTTTTATACTCAATGATGTCTGGGGTATTATTCCGGGACTTCTGCTGAATGGAAGTTCTGACCTAGTCCTTGGATAATACTTTCTGCTAATGCTTGAAACATAGCATAAACCCTCAGCATGCAGATGAAACAATAAAATTGATAGTCACTGCTGTTGTAACTAAAAGATCCTCTAAAGGGGACATACCAAAAAGTCGAAACTGATATCTCTCTGCGCATACGGAAGTATCGATCTGAGATCCCTCAGTCCTCGCATACCTAATTTATGTACATATATCATTGTAGTATTCTCACCTGTAAGACTGAATATTGGGATTCTGGATATGGGAGTATATTCAAGAGGTGGGACACATGAATAAGTTTAAGTTTTAAAACATCTAATTCGTATCCTGAATCAGTTGAAATTTGTATGAAAATTTAAGTGGATCAGTATATCGACAATCTAAGTGAATTGTTTAATTCTTTATGTGTAATTAAGCTCAACGGTACTTGTGACAATGATATATGTAAATATTATCTGTAATTAAGCTCAACGGTACTGATATGATCCTCTGACGCATACTCAAACAAAAATACTATCTGTAAATATGTTTGTATATTTCTTTACTGCTTTATATTTTCAGAAAATACAAAAAGATTT
The DNA here is from genome assembly GCF_002127325.2 of Helianthus annuus. Classification (NCBI taxonomy): domain Eukaryota; kingdom Viridiplantae; phylum Streptophyta; class Magnoliopsida; order Asterales; family Asteraceae; genus Helianthus; species Helianthus annuus. Next base: position 111,959,124 of record NC_035438.2, on the reverse strand, counting down.
TGATTTCTGCTTTATTTTCGATAAACCGATGTCTGAGTTGCTGAGTTTCAAAATCTAAGTAAGCTGATTGTGTTTCTGAAAATAAAACAAGTTCATTAATTTGATACTTGAATTAAAATCAAAAATTTCAAAAACAGTTTGTGATATCTCCAAGGTCATTAGTTTGGACTTGGATGATTAACTGTGAGGGAGTTGGATTCTTTAACACTGCCAAATCTGTGAAGATTGTTGATAGGGGGAGTGATTTAGAAAGTTAAATAGTGCCAGATTACGATTTCTGGAAAATTGAATGTTCAAAACGTTGTTACTTATAAATGTTTGAGAATTGCAGACTACTACAATCCCGAAAGCCGAGTCTAAGGGGGAGTCTGAAGACGAGCTCAATGCAAACGGAAGGGTGCAAAGAGCCAGGTATCGTTCCTGGAAGAGCTTGTAACTGGAAAGCCAGGTGTCGATCCCAAAAGCACGGAAGCTTGACGAGAGGGGGAGCCTGAAGAGTTTACTGAAAGGGGGAGCTGAAGCTGAAAACAAATCCATGGGGATTCTGTTCAAACTAAAGAGAGTGTACGTTGATGAAGACGTGTTAAAGCTTCAAGAAGACTCAAGAGAAAGAGAGAGAAAGAAAAGTCGCTACGAGCTTGACTACGGATTGACTACGGCAATATCCAAGGGGGAGTCTGTTAGTGCATTATCTGTCTATCGCCTCCGTCAATCTAGTCCGTAGCAGAAAATGAAGAAAACGAAATTTATATTGTTATATTAGTGATACTTAGTCAAAAAGGCAAGGTGGCATAATTGTAATTAATGAGAAACCTCATTAAACCCCTTGGCCTATAAATAGGAGGCTTATGCCTTTGTTTTAGAACTTTTGCCATTTTACATCTTGGAGAGCTAGTGGCTAGAGAGAGAAGCTAGAGAGAGAAAGTTTGTGTTTGTGATTCAGGTGCTGTACGTTTTCAGATCTGATCAATAGAATCACAGTTTAGATTACGTCTCGTGTGTTCGGTCACGTTCGTGTACGGATTCCGCACGTCACACATTCGATTACGCAATCGTTTTGGAGTCAAACCGGTCCTAACAAGTGGTATCAGAGCAGGAGCTCGATTGCACTGATCTATCACTCGATTTCGCACAGGATTACATCAGATTCAGATCCGAATTTCATCTCTTCTTCATCTTTTTCATATTTTTCACGGTTTTTGCTGATTTTCGTCAAATCGAACAGGTTTTCACGGTCTGATTCAGTTGAAATTTGGATATGTTGTGCGAAAATCTTTGATTTACAACCCTACCAAGTTTCAGATCGAAACTCCTAGTCGTTTAGGAGAAATCGAAGTTTTTTTGTTCGAATTCGCGTCATACAAACAGGTCCGCTCAAACGAACCTGGATGGTTCGCTCATAGAGATTCGCTTATTGTGGTTGATTGAGGTTCGCTCATAAGGTCTAAGATTAGTAGGTTCGCTTATATTTGTACAAACAGGTTCACTCATTTGTCACATCTTCAGAGGTTCGTTCATAGTGACTTTAGTGTGTGGACCGCTCATAGGAACATTTCAGGTTCGCTCATATTGGTCACAATATTAGGTCCGCTTTTAGTGACAAAGCTCATCAGGTCCGCTTATCAGTCATCACTGTCATTTCGGTTATTCGGTCCAATAATATTGTGTTGAGTGTTGGTCACCTACATCGATATTGTAAATTCATTTAATGGGTATTAATCAATAGTTGTCGGACATTTAAATTGATAACAGAATTGGTCCAATGAATATATCGAACGTTGAAGAAACAGTTGTCGGCCACTAAACTTTGAGGCCCAATCACAATTGAATACAGAAACCGCTCACAAGAAACATTCAGCTATTAAAATCGATTTAAAAATTGCCTGACATTTATTGTTATCGGTAAATGGGCGGTTCATTAAAATTGATGTGATAAGTGCGGTATGTTTGCTGGCCCATGTGACGTGTGTGTTTAAGGGCCCAATCAAAGTAGAAAGATATTAAAAGTGATTGGCCCAATCAGCATTTGTCTTAATAGTTGCGGCCCTATAGAATAAATCGGTTTAGTGCTTTGAAGATTAATGCATAAGGGTTTAAAACATTGTATGTGGGTTTAGTGGAGTTAAGTGTCAATAATCAACTGGTAATTTGTGTTGGTCCTATCACATGTTTTGAATAAAAGAAGTGGCTCAATAACAAATCAGTCTTTTGTGTTTGTCGGTTCATTTCTCAAAAGTTCGAAAACGTCACCTAATCGAGTGGAAATCCGAACGGAGTTCTACCCGACCCTAATCATTTCATTTGTTGTTGTGATTCAGGTGATTTGTCAAAGCATCGGATACTCGCAAAAGCGGATTCCCACTCGATCCATTGTCACATATTCATTCTGTTGATTTTTGTTGACTCACTTGATCGGATACCTGTCCAATTCAGTTGATTGCTAGTGATTGAACTAATCTTGTTTGTTTGTTTGATTCTTGTAATTCGAGATATTCAAGGTTCGCATCATGGCTGAAATTAAAGAGAAAACTCGAGAAGAGATTTTGAGTGAGAAGACTTACAAAGAATGGAACGTGGTCCACAACAGAATGGATGACATGCAGGAAGAATATGAGAGTGCTGTCAGCAACAGAAGATGGGATAAGAAGAGAGAATGTTACTACAACAGAGAAGGTGAACCAGTTGTTCCAAAGAAAGACATATTCTTTGATGATGTTCTTCTCGTTGTCCCGTTGAGAGCTGAATACTATAGAAATGTGATGAAAGATGACACATATGCTAAGAGGCTTGAAAAGGATATCAGATATGCTATGCTGTCATGTTTGAGAAAAAGGGATGAGGAAAGAATGAAAAAAAATGTTGAAGATATGGTGGATAATTTGAAAAAGGTTGCTGCAACAGTTGTTGAAGCAGAAGTTGTGAAAGAAGCTGTTACTGAAGAACAGCAAATTGAAGAAGAGATGAAGAAAGAAGAAAAAGAAGAAAAGAATGAGAATTTGGATGCTGTTAATGTTGGTGAGGAAGTCAGTATTGAAGAGAAGCAAGATGATGCTGATCAGATATAAACAAAAGCTGCTGAAGATACCGAAGTGCCAATCACTAAGGTACATTCTGATTCTGAAGTCTTAAAACCAATTGAACAGTGCAAGAAATGCATGGAACCGTGCAGAGCTTGTACTGAAAAAGATGAGCAATTCAGAACAAGAGAACTTGAATTTACAAAAATCAAAAACATTTTCAAAGAAAAATGCAAAGAGATGTTAGAAAAAGAAAAGGTTTTTAATGAAAATGATGAAAAACTTTCAGGAAAATGTACAAAGTTAGAAAAAGAAAATGAAGTTTTGAAAGAAGATGTTTTGAAAATGAAAAATGAATGCAAACAAAAAGAAATTGCTTGTCCAGAAATGAAAAAGGAATATGACTCAATGAAATTATCATATCATGTTATGAAAGAGTCATATGATAAAGTAAAAGATGAAATGAAATATGCTCAAACTAGAATGAATTATCTTTCTGAAACAACCAAAGAGCTTAAACGAATGTATGCTATAAAACAAGATGTTGTTAATTCCTATATTGAAGATGTTGCTAAGCTAAAGCGACAGATTGCTGATTTAGAACAGGATAACAACAAGTTAAAAAGTTACCACGTGTCGTCATATGTGCTTGAACGAATTTTCAATAACGTTCAAGATATGACATTAATGATAGTTACCACTTGTAGGACCGGTTTTGACGCCGTTCGATTGCGTAACGAACGTTCGACGTGCGGAATCCGTGAACGTGCGTGACCGAACACACAATAAAGTACTAGAACCGTGATTTTATTCCAAGATATGACAAGTACGATACAAAAATCACGTGTGTAGACTTTCTCTCTCTAGACTTGAATCTCTACAATCACCAAATGGAGCTAAAGTCTTCAAAAAGTCTTAAACTTTAATCCTAACTCTCATATTTATAGGCCAAGGCTTTTAATGAGATTTCTCATTAATTACACAATTGCCACCTTGCCTTTACTAACTAGTAACATCATCAAGTCTAGATTTCTTCGGTTTCTCGTGTCACACCCCCAAAATCCACCTGCGGAGTATCACCGCTTGGGAGCGTGACTGACCAGGATCAAGCCACCAATCATATAGAACAATATATATAGTAAAATGTAATTGCTATTAAACCAAACCAAATCCATATGAAAGGTGTTCCAAAACATAAGTAAGTTATCATTGTTTAGCGGAAGCGTGTAAATAAAACCCATCATAATAAAGTATCAAATGTCATAAAGTGTTTATCAAGTCAATCATGATCCAAGCCCACAACGACCAGCTCCTCCCTGTGCAAGCTCCATATATCTATCGACCTGCAAGGCATGTAACAGAGGATCAACAACTAGTTGAGCGAGTTCACAGAAAGTAAGTGCGTAATAGTAAGTTCGTTTGTAACATGTGGCTCTACTGGGCCGATAGTACGTTCTATTGGTGGGGGCTTCCCATGTTGTATATCCACTAGACTATTCGTAACCATAAGTGTGCTTCACAACCGAGAACAGTAGTACGTACAAGCTTTACGCAGGATTACGTAAGTATCCTTCACAACCGAGGATAGTAGTAAGTATAAATACACGTAAGTTTTACGTGAGTATCCTTCACAACCGAGGATAGTAGTAAGTATAAATACACGTAAGTTTTACGTGAGTATCCTTCACAACTGAGGATAGTAGTAAGCATAGGTATACGTAGGGGTCCTGCACAACCGAGGACAGTAAGAAGCATATGCATATGTGGGCTTTACGCATGTGTCCTACACAACCGAGGATAGTAAGTAGTATAAGCATACTTAGGTTTACGTATGTGTCCTGCACAACCGAGGACTCTGGTATGGTAGTCTAGTAACGGTGTATGTACGAATCTAGTCAATCTCATTCCTTCAACCCCATTCCCAAGCCCTTGGGAATCCCATGCCTTAGTAAGTGTGTGAACTCACCTTGGTTTGCTCGGTATGCTATGCTCTAGGGTTTATCAAATTGTCTAAGTCCGTTACACACGACCTAGGATATGATGCATATAAATTCAAGATAAGTGTTGACATTCAATTAGGGTTTACAGGTTCTTGTTGTTCAACAGTAACATACGGTATCGTATCACACAGTAACATGTAGTATCATTCAATAACATGTAGCATTCTATTAGACAATATCACATAATCGCATACAGTAGCAGACAATAGCATACAGTAGCAGACAGTAGCATACAGTAGCAGGTTGTCCATCATACAGGGCTATGCACTTAACCATTCAGGAAATTCGGACTGTAAAGCATGTAACTCAGACACTTTGTGCATAAATTGTTCACATCTAATAAATGTTACACAGTTACATTCTACCCAGTTAAATCCCTTAGCAGGAAATCAAAACTCATATACAACCATAATATATAAAAGCTCGGACAAAAGATGAAGGGGGGGGGGAGTTCCCTGTTTGAAAGTCGTACTAAAGGGTTGGGGGTTTAAAAATTCGGACAACATGTTGCAAGGGTCACAAAGTCGGACCAAGGGGAAGCCCTACAAAACTCGGATATGTATCACCAAGAAAGGTCGGACTTTACTTCTCCTTAATGAAACTCGGACATGGGGTGGCTCCCCTCTAAAATTCGGACTCCCCTTAAGTCCAACAAAAGTCGGACAAGTCATGGGATTAAGAGTTCGGACCTTAGCTTCATAATTAAAATTCGGATAACACACTTGAACAAAACTCGGACCACCTACACATCCTCAAAGTTCGGACCCTATGTGCTTAACACAAAACTCGGATCTAATACATTATGTCACAAAGATCGGACAACGTGTGAAGATAAAACTCGGACCATGTGTTGTTGTTAAAGGTCGGACCATATACCTTATATTAAAGTTCAGACAAAAGCTTAACAATCAGGAAACTTGGACTTATATTCATGAAAAGCTCGGACTACATTCACATGTATAATGTTCGGACTATAACATATCATTTACAAAGCTCAGACTACAAGCAATCATGATTGTATCAGTTACGTTCTCTATAATCAGTTACGTTTTCATACACACGAAACCCTAATTCATGCTTTCACAATGCAGAATCAAAACAATCTTCAACAGTTTAACCATATCATACGTCTGAATCATCGTACAATTGATTTACATAATAATCTTATTCATTTCTCAATAAATCAGGCTCAATCAATAAGCAGAGAATATCAAATGAAAACTAGGGTTTAGCATGAACACAATCAAGAATCAAGAACAACATCAAATCATTAATAATTACCTTGGATTGATTCTAGACAGAAAGAGGATAATCAAGGATGATTAAGAACTTGCGATGATGATGATTGATTTCCAGAGAGAACCAAGGAGAATGAAACTACGTACTTTGTTTTGTGTGCAAATGATTAGTGAAAGGGATTAGGGTTAAGTATCTCTAGGATTTCACTAATTACCCTCTACCTCCCTAAGTATCATATTTTACACATGTACACCATCTCATAACAATTTCATAGTTTCACCACCAAGTTTACATATTTGACAAGTTTATCACAATTAAAACATAACCATGCACAATCACACAATACACTTCATTGTATCAAAACGTATACAATTCCATAGCAACTAATTGTGCAATTAATCAACTAAACAATACAAGAACGTGCAATAAATGCGAAATAGAATCTTGGAAATTCGAGTTGTCACATTATCCCCAACTTAAAAGAAATTTTGTCCCGAAATTTAGTACGCACTCACTGAGGAAGCTAGGTAAGCTGTATTGTTCACTGGTTTTCCTGGGGTGTCACATCATCCCCCCGTTGATTTGGAATTTCGTCCCGAAATTCCGCAGTAGTAGCTTCAGTCTCAGTAGTGGTTGCATTGGTTCCGAATAACTGGGGGTACTTTTCTGTCATCTGGTCTTCGCGTTCCCAGGTGTACTCTGGGCCACGTCGGGAGTTCCAACGAACTCGAACAAGAGGGATTCTCTTGTATTTGAGGACCTTAACATCCCGGTCCGTGATTTCAACTGGTTCCTCGACGAACTGCAACCGCTCGTCGATAGTGAGTTCCTTGAAAGGAACTATGAGGGTCTCATCTGACAGGCACTTCTTCAGATTCGACACGTGGAATACATTGTGAACTGTACCGAGTTCAGCCGGTAGGTTTAGTCTGTAGGCCACATTGCCTATTCTTTCAGTGATTTCGAACGGTCCAACATACCGTGGATTGAGCTTGCCTCGTTTACCAAATCGAACCACCCCCTTCCAGGGCGAGACTTTTAGTAAAACCCGGTCCCTGACCTGAAATTCCAACGGTTTCCTACGCTTGTCCGCGTAGGCTTTCTGACGGTCGCGTGCTGCCGCCATGCGTTGTCGTATCTGTGCAATCTTTTCCGTGGCGTCCACTACAACCTCTGGACCCGTGATCTGACTATCTCCCACCTCTGCCCAACAGAGAGGTGACCGGCATTTACGTCCGTACAATGCCTCGAATGAAGCGGCTTGTATGCTGGTGTGATAGCTGTTATTGTATGAGAACTCCACCAAAGGGAGATGCTTTTCCCAGCCGTTGCCGAAATCGATAACACATGCTCGAAGCATGTCTTCTAGAGTTTGGATCGTGCGCTCAGACTGCCCATCCGTCTGAGGATGATATGTTATGCTCATGTCTAATCGAGAGCCAAAAGCTTTGTGCATTGCTTGCCATAGTTCTGATGTGAATCGTGCATCGTGATCCGAAATAATAGAGGTGGGCACCCCGTGCCTCGAGACAACTTCTTTCAAGTAGATGTCTGCTAATGTAGAGAACTTATCCGTTTCTTTGATAGCCAAGAAATGAGCAGACTTCGTGAGTCGATCAACGTTCACCCAAATAGTATCATTCCCACGTTGGGATCTAGGCAGGCCTGTAACAAAATCCATGGAAATTTCTTCCCATTTCCACTGTGGTATCCTGGGTTGCTGAAGTAGGCCTGAGGGTTTCTGGTACTCTGTCTTGACTCTCGCACAAGTCAAACATTTGCCGACGTAAGTTGCAATGTGGGCCTTCATGCTGGGCCACCAGTATGTAGTTCTAAGATCGTGGTACATTTTATCCGAACCTGGATGTACCGAGTAGCGAGACTTATGAGCTTCATCCATCACAAGTTCTCGTAAACCGCCGTATAGTGGTACCCAAATACGCCCTGTTACATAGTAGGCGCCGTCTTCCTTCTGCTCTAATCGTTGCCTTGAGCCGCGTAAGGCTTCAGCCCTGACGTTTTCTGGTTTCAATGCTTCAACCTGAGCATTACGTATCTGTGCAGGAAGATCTGACTGAATAGTGAGCTGCAGAGCTCGTACACGCCTAGGTAGAGTGTCTTTCCGACTGAGAGCGTCAGCCACATCATTGGCTTTGCCTGGATGGTACTTGATGGCGCATTCGTAATTCTTAAGTAACTCGACCCATCATCGTTGACGCATGTTTAATCCTTCAGCTTGAAGACATGCTCGAGACTCCTGTGATCGGTGTAAATAGTGCACTTGGTACCGTACAGGTAGTGTCGCCATATCTTAAGCGCGAAAGCAACAGCTCCCAGCTCTAAATCGTGCGTCGTGTAATTCCGTTCATGAACTTTGAGTTGCCGCGAAGCGTAGGCAATAACTTTATCCCGCTGCATCAATACACAACCAAGCCCCTGTATCGATGCGTCACAATAGACCACAAAATCATCTGTGCCCTCTGGCAGTGAGAGAATAGGTGCGCTGCAAAGCCTATCCTTTAAGTGGAATCTCCCCAACGGTAGGTGACACCTTTCTGTGTCAGTAGCGTAAGCGGCTGTGCGATCTTCGAAAAGTCTTTAATGAATCGTCTGTAGTACCCCGCCAAACCCAAGAATTGGCGTATTTCCGTTGGTGTACGCGGTGCAGGCCAGTTCCTGATCGAATCTACCTTGGATGGATCAACATGAATCCCATCCCTGTTCACCACATGGCCTAAGAAGTGGACTTCACGAAGCCAGAAGTCGCATTTGAAAACTTGGCGTACAGTTGTTCCTTTCGAAGAAGTTCCAAGATAAGACGCAGGTGCTGCTCGTGTTCCTCCTTACTCTTGGAGTAGATCAGAATGTCGTCGATGAAGACAATGTCGAACTTGTCAAGATAGGGTTTGCATACCCTGTTCATAAGATCCATGAAAACGGCAGGCGCGTTCGTTAGCCCGAATGGCATGACTAGAAACTCGTAACGGCCGTAGCGAGTTCTGAATGCGGTTTTGGAGACGTCCTCATCCCGGACTCTCAGCTGATGGTAACCGGACCTTAGATCAATCTTGGAGTAGTAACTCGACCCTTGCAACTGGTCGAATAAATTGTCAATGCGTGGAAGAGGATAACGGTTCTTCACTGTGACCTTGTTCAGTTCGTGGTAGTCTGCACACACCCTGAAAGTGCCATCCTTCTTTTTCACGAATAATACTGGAGCTCCCCAAGGCGAAAAGATGGGCCGGATGAATCCCTCATCCAAGAGTTCTTGTAGCTGCGTCGATAGTTCTTCCAATTCTGATGGAGCTAAGCGATATGGTGCGTGAGCTATAGGTGCTGTCCAGAACTATAGGAATGAAGTCGATAGGGAACGTCTGCCCAACGAGGATAAGATTACAACCCTGAACTATGTGTGGCCTCTAGACTTGTACCATAAGCTAACCCTACGACAGGTTTGGTATTTAGGGGAGTTGGTGCATGTTTTAACATTTGGCTATCTTTCAAGAACATATAACTGGTATCTACACCCAAATCAAACAAGACAGTAACATAAAAGTCGTCGAGAAGAAACTTACCCATTATTACGTTTGGATCGTTCCTTGCGTCACCCTGACCAATCACGTACATGTGGCCTCGGCGTCATTGTTTCCATTGTTTCCCCCAACGCTATCACCGTTGTCGTCCCTGTTTCCATGGTCGTGGTTCTGAGTCTGGTCCTGGTTTATATGCGGACAATGTCTCTTGTAGTGATCTTTAGCATCACACTGAAAACATCCTTTAAAACTCTGTTGTTGCTGCTGATTCTGCGGAGGTTGAGGCGGTCGTTGTTGTTCTTGAGTTACAGGACGTGAGTTTCGACAATCCTTAGCTTCATGACCAATCTTGAGACACCGCTGGCAACCACCCTTGTTGCACTGGCCACCGTGGTGCCTGTTACAATTGTTGCACCAGGGGTGAATTCCTCGATATCTTTTCTGCCCATGACTACTAGAAAACTGATGTCTGGGGCTCTGGTAGTCATCTATCTCTTGCTGCTGTGTCAGAGGCTGGACCAAAATTAATCCCTTGCTCAGGTTTTCATCCCACTTGCGTTTGTTATCACTAGAAGCACATGCAGTATCAGTTTTAACACGTTTCGGTAGTTTGTTTTGTTCTTCAGCCTGGTCTGTGAGACGATGAGCAAGTCGAGTGACTTGCTGGATAGTGCCAAGATTAGCTGCGGTTACATGACTCTGAATTTCGGGCACCAGACCCTTGAGATACAGTTCGATGCGTTTGGTGGGAGAGTATACCATAGTGGGATAAAATGTGGCTAATTCATTCGATTTCTTTATATAAGCTTCAATTTCCGACCCCACCATCTGTAGGTTGAGGAACTCTACCTCTAGTTTGTGGATGTCTTCACGACTGCAAAACTCTTCCTTAATTAGGTCCTTGAACTCGTTCCAGGGGTGGCATTAGCAGCTGCCAGCCCTAACATCTGAACCTGTGCTTCCCACCAGGTTAATGCAACACCTTCAAGTGTTCCAGTAGCAAACTTTACTCTACGGGACTCAGGGCAATCATGCACCTCAAAATCGGTTTCGAGCCTCTCGAACCAGTGGAGGAGGCCTTCAACTCCCTCAGTTCCACTGAAGGTACTAGGTTGGCAATCCTTGAGATTTTTGAAGGTGTGAACAGGTGACTGAGCGTGTTGACCTCCTGCTTGTATGGCTGCAAGTGCCGCAACAATTCGTTCGTTAATGAGAGCCGTCAACTGGGCTTGTGTCATGTTGATATGTCCGGCCATGATCTTCATAGCAAATGTAACGTAAGTGAGAGAGGTTCGCGAATAGTGCGATGACAGAAGAGTGTAAGCAGGTAGGTGTTCTCAAGCAATAACAAGTAGTGAGCATTGTATTCTAAACATACTATGAGCAAAGTTCTATGCAATTCTAGCATGTAGGCAATAATCATAAACCTTATTACCTAGGATGTCGAGTCTTGCACGTCGAGCGAAGCGTCGTTGTGGATCGTTGAGAGCACTGTTCTGGTTATAGTCTGGTTTTAATAAAGACGTTTTCCCATATTAAAACCAAGTTCTCTATAACCAATGGCTCTGATACCAATCTGTCACACCCCCAAAATCCACCTGCGGAGTATCACCGCTTGGGAGCGTGACTGACCAGGATCAAGCCACCAATCATATAGAACAATATATATAGTAAAATGTAATTGCCATTAAACCAAACCAAATCCATATGAAAGGTGTTCCAAAACATAAGTAAGTTATCATTGTTTAGCGGAAGCGTGTAAATAAAACCCATCATAATAAAGTATCAAATGTCATAAAGTGTTTATCAAGTCAATCATGATCCAAGCCCACAACGACCAGCTCCTCCCTGTGCAAGCTCCATGTATCTATCGACCTGCAAGGCATGTAACAGAGGATCAACAACTAGTTGAGCGAGTTCACAGAAAGTAAGTGCGTAATAGTAAGTTCGTTTGTAACATGTGGCTCTACTGGGCCGATAGTACGTTCTATTGGTGGGGGCTTCCCATGTTGTATATCCACTAGACTATTCGTAACCATAAGTGTTCTTCACAACCGAGAACAGTAGTACGTACAAGCTTTACGCAGGATTACGTAAGTATCCTTCACAACCGAGGAGAGTAGTAAGTATAAATACACGTAAGTTTTACGTGAGTATCCTTCACAACCGAGGATAGTAGTAAGTATAAATACACGTAAGTTTTACGTGAGTATCCTTCACAACCTAGGATAGTAGTAAGCACAGGTATACGTAGGGGTCCTGCACAACCGAGGACAGTAAGAAGCATATGCATATGTGGGCTTTACGCATGTGTCCTACACAACCGAGGACAGTAAGTAGTATAAGCATACTTAGGTTTACGTATGTGTCCTGCACAACCGAGGACTCTGGTATGGTAGTCTAGTAACGGTGTATGTACGAATCTAGTCAATCTCATTCCTTCAACCCCATTCCCAAGCCCTTGGGAATCCCATGCCTTAGTAAGAGTGTGAACTCACCTTGGTTTGCTCGGTATGCTATGCTCTAGGGTTTATCAAATTGTCTAAGTCCGTTACACACGACCTAGGATATGCTGCATATAAATTCAAGATAAGTGTTGACGTTCAATTAGGGTTTACAGGTTCTTGTTGTTCAACAGTAACATACGGTATCGTATCACACAGTAACATGTAGTATCATTCAATAACATGTAGCATTCTATTAGACAATATCACATAATCGCATACAGTAGCAGACAATAGCATACAGTAGCAGACAGTAGCATACAGTAGCAGGTTGTCCATCATACAGGGCTATGCACTTAACCATTCAGGAAATTCGGACTGTAAAGCATGTAACTCAGACACTTTGTGCATAAATTGTTCACATCTAATAAATGTTACACAGTTACATTCTACCCAGTTAAATCCCTTAGCAGGAAATCAAAACTCATATACAACCATAATATATAAAAGCTCGGACAAAAGATGAAGGGGGGGGGAGTTCCCTGTTTGAAAGTCGGACTAAAGGGTTGGGGGTTTAAAAATTCGGACAACATGTTGCAAGGGTCACAAAGTCGGACCAAGGGGAAGCCCTACAAAACTCGGACATGTATCACCAAGAAAGGTCGGACTTTACTTCTCCTTAATGAAACTCGGACATGGGGTGGCTCCCCTCTAAAATTCGGACTCCCCTTAAGTCCAACAAAAGTCGGACAAGTCATGGGATTAAGAGTTCGGACCTTAGCTTCATAATTAAAATTCGGATAACACACTTGAACAAAACTCGGACCACCTACACATCCTCAAAGTTCGGACCCTATGTGCTTAACACAAAACTCGGATCTAATACATTATGTCACAAAGATCGGACAACGTGTGAAGATAAAACTCGGACCATGTGTTGTTGTTAAAGGTCGGACCATATACCTTATATTAAAGTTCGGACAAAAGCTTAACAATCAGGAAACTTGGACTTATATTCATGAAAAGCTCGGACTACATTCACATGTATAATGTTCGGACTATAACATATCATTTACAAAGCTCAGACTACAAGCAATCACGATTGTATCAGTTACATTCTCTATAATCAGTTACGTTTTCATACACACGAAACCCTAATTCATGCTTTCACAATGCAGAATCAAAACAATCTTCAACAGTTTAACCATATCATACGTCTGAATCATCATACAATTGATTTACATAATAATCTTATTCATTTCTCAATAAATCAGGCTCAATCAATAAGCAGAGAATATCAAATGAAAACTAGGGTTTAGCATGAACACAATCAAGAATCAAGAACAACATCAAATCATTAATAATTACCTTGGATTGATTCTAGACAGAAAGAGGATAATCAAGGATGATTAAGAACTTGCGATGATGATGATTGATTTCCAGAGAGAACCAAGGAGAATGAAACTACGTACTTTGTTTTGTGTGCAAATGATTAGTGAAAGGGATTAGGGTTCTCTAGGATTTCACTAATTACCCTCTACCTCCCTAAGTATCATATTTTACACATGTACACCATCTCATAACAATTTCATAGTTTCACCACCAAGTTTACATATTTGACAAGTTTATCACAATTAAAACATAACCATGCACAATCACACAATACACTTCATTGTATCAAAACGTATACAATTCCATAGCAACTAATTGTGCAATTAATCAACTAAACAATACAAGAACGTGCAATAAATGCGAAATAGAATCTTGGAAATTCGAGTTGTCACATCTCGCTACTGCTTGGATTGACGAAGGCGATAGACATTCGTGCACTAACATGTTTTAACATTACTGCATAAATGTTTGTATCAGTAAAGCATTGATTTTGCAAAACATAACTTTTGACTTAAACTATGATTTAATCAAATACATTGTTTTGTACATTTTACTATGGGATTGAGTAATACTTTTATTCACCATACATTTGATTACACATTAACATTATACAACGTGGTTTGAGTTGATACTTTTCGCTTGCCATACATAATATTTGATTATACAAGACTTGAGTTGCATTTGACATTATACATTGTTTACTCATAAACATTTAGACATTGGTTAAAACAAGACATTTTGGTGGTTATTTAGTAAGTGATTTACGTAACGAAACGTGTGTAATATGATAAAAGCATGGTGGATACGTCGCTGGTACTTCCTATATATAAGTGCTTTTATGATATTACATATCGTAGCGTTATCTAAATCATTTCAATTTATTCAATGACATAATACATTTTATACAAATGACATATTTTCACAAGACATCTATTTACAAACGACATAATTTATACAATTATCGATTTTCATATGATTTGCAAAGGAAAATTTTTTAACAAGATTTATGGCTAACATTTTGTTTAACATTTCTTTTAACTTACAAGTCATGAATCCTGCTTAAACAAAACCTATGTATCTCACAGACATTTTTATGCTGACGTACCTATTTTCACATGTGTTTTCAGGAGCTGATGCATAGGGTTGATCAAGATACACTTAGGCGGACTTGGGCTTTAGTGACAATAAAAAATGCTAGACTAGTTTAACTATGTTATGTTTCCTTTGTGTCAAGACAATGTAATCAATGTTAATAAATAAAATCGAACTTTAATTTACCATGGTTGTGAAACAATAATTCTGTCGCTCCATTCCCCGACGTTTCCGCCGCGGTTTGTTGTTTTACGCGGTCGGGGTGTGACAGAAGAGTTGGTTTCAGAGCCAATGGTTATAGGGAATTAGGTTATTAGTAATGCTTTGACCTAGACTATAACTTTTCTAGGACCCCAACACAAGTTATCTTGTGTTTAGATCTTAAAACATTACCCTCACCTATCTTTAGGTGATTACCAAAACAAGAACACAATTTTCCAGAACGATTTTTGAAAATCAATCATTTACTCTTAGATGATTTGTTATAAGGTTTTGAACCCTCCAAAATTCCAAAATGATTTTGAAAATAATCACCCACCCTTGGATGATTCATTTTTTTGGGCTTAATGCCTTCCAAATTTTCAAAATCTCGTTAAAGTTTAGGTCTAAATAATGTGAACACGTGCAATCTGGAAGGGTGGATGCCTGTACCTCGAGTTTTCTGTCTAGGCTAGAGTGTTCGTACAAATCCACATAATCGGACCAGTCACTCTTACCTGGGGACTCTTGGGGTGAGTGTCCACTTATAGGCTAAAGCATGTCTTCGCGATACATTATTGTGACCCATTTACTTTGATTAGTTTCTGTGTGTCGTTTGTTTGCTTTGTGGTAACAAACGAATGACCACCATCTTTAATTTTTGTCATTATTTGTAACATCTCATTTTTCCATCATGTCATCTCACTCGTTTTCTCTCATGTTTCCTCTTTTAGAATTCGACGTGATGCTCAGCCACCTAACGCCGAACTGGCGGCTATCATAGCGCATCAAATGGCTGCTGCACTCCCAAATCTCATCGCTCAAATCAACCAAGCCAACAATAACAACAATAATGCTCCATGCAACTTTAAAAGTTTCAATTCGGCTAAAGCACTCAAGTTTAGTGGTTCTGAGGGAGCAACTGGGCTCCTACAGTGGTTTGAGAGTATTGAGAGCACTTTCCATCATGTTCAGTGTCCTGATAATCGTAAGGTCGAGTTTGCTTCTAGTGTGTTTCAAAAGAGGGCCCTTACTTGGTGGAATAGGGTAATGAGAGACCGTGGTGCTAATGTTGCTCTAGCACAGACCTGGGAAGAGCTTAGGGCTCTTACGATGAGGGAATTCTATCCTCGTCATGAACAAAGGGCGTTAGAAAGGGAATTTGATGATCTGAAACAGGATAGTGGTGAACATCGGGCTTATACCGATAGGTATGAGGAACTGAGCTTACTTTGTCCCACAATGGTTACCCCACTTGATAAAGCTATGGAGAGGTATGTCGATGGATTACCTGACCCCGTGCAAGATATCGTTACTCGTAGCAACCCTACAACAGTTCGACAAGCTATCGAGTTGGCTGCGACTTTGACCAAGTCGCAAATCAGGAAAGGTAAACTCCATAGGAAGGGTTCAAAGAAACAGGGACAGTCCGACAAGGGTGAGAATAAAAGGGAAAGAAAGATGGGTCTTCAAGGAGGTCTAGGAAGCGCAAGGCTTCCGAGAATTTTGCTGTTACCGCGCAGGTAAACCAGGCAGCTCCAAATCAGCCCGCGCAACCACCTGCCAAGAAACAGTACATTGGCAATACACCTTTGTGCAACAGGTGTAACAGCCACCATCAACCGCATGTTCAGTGTCGTTATTGTACCAACTGTGGGAGATCTAGTCATCTTGTCAACACTTTTCGTCTTCCTCCTAACCATAATCAGGCAGCCCAAAACCCAGCTCAGCAACCTGCTCAACCGCCTGCTCAACAACCAGCACAGGCTGCAGGACCTCACTATCCTCCTGGTTCATGCTACAATTGTGGGGATATGGCCCACTATCGAAATCAGTGTCCGAGGTTGGCTAATGTGAATCAGGCTCAGGCTCGTGGACGAGTCTTTAACATGAATGCAAATGAGGCACGTGTAGACAACGAGGTGGTGAATGGTATGTTCTTTGTTAATAATAAGCCTGCTTCTTTTCTTTTTGATTCGAGTGCCGATAAAAGTTTTGTGTCATTGTCTTTTGAGCCTTTGCTTTGCATGACTAGAACAAAACTAGGAAAGCCCTTCACAGTAGAAGTTGCTAGTGGTGAGCCCGTTGTACTCGATTCTGTTCTTCGAAACTGCCAGTTGAACCTTAAAAACCGTCTTTTTCCTATCAACCTCACACCAATGCAACTTGGAAGTTTCGACATTATAGTGGGAATGGATTGGTAAGCCAAGTACCACGCTGAGGTAATTTGTTTTGAGAAGATTGTTCGTGTGCTGCTTTCGACTGGTGAGATCTTAGAGGTTCATGGTGAGAAACCTGCTAGTGGTCTTAAACTCATGACGTGTACTCAAGCTCAAAAGTACTTACGAAAGAACTATGTGGCCTTTTTGGCACATGTTGTAGAGTAGAAAAGCAAAGGTAAGTCTATTCAAGATATCCCTGTTGTGCGGGATTATCCTGAAGTTTTTCCTGAAGAATTACATGGTTTACCCCCAGCACATCAAGTTGAGTTCTGTATTGTTCTTGTACCTGGTGCAAATACTATTGCTATATCTCCTTATCGTCTTGCACTATCTGAGATTCAAGAGTTATCTAAACAACTTCAAGAGCTTTCTGACAAAGGTTTTATTCGTCTTAGCTTTTCACCATGGGGTGCTCCTGTTCTTTTTGTTAAGAAGAAAGATGGCTCTTTCAGGATGTGCATCGATTATCGTGAGCTTAACAAGCTTACCATCAAGAATCGATATCCCCTACCTCGCATTGATGATCTCATTGATCAGTTACAGGGTGCTACTTGCTTTTCAAAGATTGATCTACGTTCTGGGTATCATTAAACTTCGAGTGCTAGAGGAAGATATTCCCAAGACTGCATTCCACACAAGATATGGGCATTATGAGTTCACTGTTATGCCATTCGGTTTGACTAATGCTCCTGCTGTTTTTATGGATTTGATGAATTGTCACATCCCGACCACGTAAAACAACAAATCATGGCGGAAACGTCGGGGAGTGTTATAACAGAATTATCATTTCGTAACCATGGATACAAAAAGTGTTTCGTTTTATTGATAATATTAAACATTAACATTGTCTTAACATAGAACAAACAAGTTACATTTCGACTATCACTATTATAATGTCACTAAGGCCTTGTCCAGATCCTAAAAACACATGCATCCTAGACATCACATCAATCAACAACACCTGAAACATATGTAAAAACAAAGTCAGCAAAGAAATGCTGGCGAGTACATAGGTTTTATAAGAGTATTGGAATCATGGCTAGTTTATATGTTGCCGTACTTTATTAGACTACAAGAGTCAAAATACAAACCTCGTTTTGAAAAGTGTATTGCAACATAATTAACTAACTCAAATTGAGTTGGTTATAATTTATAGAACCTCGTAGCCATGATTCTTAACCCAACAACATTTGTTTTAGAAAACCAATTTGTAAAACATCTCGTATTAACTCGTTAATAAAACTCGTATGGTTTATATGTTTTAGAAAAACATCGTTGTGTGACATCGTTTCAAAATTGTTTACCCAAGTGAACTAAATAACGCCACGGTTTGTAATATGATGAAAGCACTTATATATAGGAAGTACCAGCGGTGTATCCACCATGCTTTCACCACATTACACCCGTATCGTTATCTAAACACTAAACACTAACCAATTGTTTATCCAACTCGTTTAACTTGTTCAAATCGTTTCCAAATCGTTAACTCGTTTAAATCATTTAAATCATCCTCGTTTTAAGTGTGAAAACTATTTTTGGTCGTCTCGCTAACAACATTCAAACCTTCGTGACTCGACTATCTCGTTTCTCGCTTCTCGCATTAACAAACCACCAAAGGGTAAGTTAACTAACATCAGATTCAGTCGCTACCCACAACCTCCACACATAACCATGGGTGCAGTATGATAACGAGATGTGTCAGCTCCTATGTGTTATTCGTTATGTAACTACAACCAACAAGTTTGTTCACTTTATTGAAATCGTTATTAGTTTAGTATAAACCGTTTTAATCGTTTTTGAAATCATCGTTTAAACCTTGAAAATCATTTCTCCGCCTTTGTCACCTTGTACGATGAGGGGTTTGCCAGAACGGCGGGGGATGCGAACCTTTTTCTCTAGACAGAGGATTTCAGCGCGATGTTTGGATAACCAATCCATACCAATGACGACGTCGAAGCTTGCAAGAACGATAGGGAAAAGATCGATGCTAAATGTCTGACCAGACAATACTAGTTTGCAATCGTTGATAACATGTGAGGCCTCGATGTTTCTACCATTAGCTAACTCGACGATATGCTTAGAACTTAGCAACGTAGGCGGGTGCTTAAGCTTCTTACTAATACGTAGGGATACATAACTAGCATCGGCTCCAGAATCAAATAATACAGAAACATAACGATCATCGAGTAGGAAATTACCCGCCACGACGTTGGGGTCATTCCTCGCTTCTCCAGCTCCAATCACAAAAGCCCTTCCTCTTGCACCATTCCTAGCATTGTTGTTGTTTTAATCGTTGTTTCCAGCTCCCTGATTGTTGTTGCTGTTCTGGTTCAGTTCAGGGCAATTCTTCTTAATGTGCCCCTCAGCTCCACACTGGAAGCAACCCTTGACATTCCCATGATGTTGCTGCTGCTGTTGTTGGTTCTACCCTGCGGGGCGTGGACTCCTACAGTCCTTGGCCTCATGCCCCATCTTGTTACGTCGCTGACACTGACTTTTCCCACAAGGCCCGCTGTGGTGTCGGTTGCACTTGTTGCACTTGGGGTGGTTCCCGCGATAGCCACCCTGTTGTTGAGGGCCCTTGTTGTTGTCAGTATTCCTTTGCTGGGTTGGGGCCTAAGTGGGGTTAGCATCCTTGCTTTGATTTCCTTCCCACTTACGCTTGTTGTCACTAGAAGTTCCACCAGTAGCACTGATCCTTTTGGGCAGCTTGCCCTGTTCCACAGCCTGGTCAGTGAGTTTGTGAGCAAGACGAATAACCGGCTGAATGGTATTGAGGTTGGCTGAAGTCACATGGCTTCGGATTTTTGGAGCCAAACCCTTGGTGTACAACTCGATTCTTCGATACATAGGTCGAGACATGTTTGGGCAAAGAGCAGCATAGTCGTTGGACTGTTTGGTGTATGCCTCGATCTCTGATCCAACCATCTTGAGCTCAAAGTACTCATTTTCGAGCTTGTGGATGTCATCCCTGTGACAATACTCTTCCTTAATCATGTCCTTGAAATCTTCCCACGCAGTAGCATTAGCAGTTTCCAATCCAAACATCTGAATTTGCGCCTTCCACCAGGAAAGCGTGTTTCCTTCAAGCGTACCAGTAGCAAACTTCACCCAATTTGCAGGGGGACACTCACAGACAGCAAAGACAGCTTCGACTTTCTCAATCCAGTGTAGAAGACCTATGGCACCCTCTGTGCCATTGAAAGGGAGTGGTTTGCAATCCATGAAGGTTTTGAAAGTACACACATGTGGTTGCGCAGGTGCATGCTGGCCTATTGTGAGAAGCGAAGCGAATAGGTTTAGGGGTGAAAAGACGCTGCGACGGTAGGATCTAAACATCCTAAAATAACGTGTTTACCTCCAGGGTGAGCTGCGAAAGTCGCAGCCACCGTGTTAAGCAGGTTAGTGAATTGAGCCTGAGTCATGTTAATGTTTCCTCTTCCACGTCCACTCATTGTCTTCATAATCAGAAAACATAGTATGAGTGTGATGTCGTAATGTAGCGAGAATGAGATAGAAGAGGGAGATGTATCTATCTAACTAGGCACACTAGTACGTATAGCAGAACAGAAAGCATAAAGCAAGCAAGCAAGTAAACACTAGTCCGAGCTATGAGGTCTAATGTGTTGAGTCTTGCACTTGGAGTGTAGTGTCGTCACGAGTCACGGGTTATAGTCTGGTTTTTTTTCTCAAAAAGATTTCCCCTTTTTAAAACCAAGTTCACTATAACCAATGGCTCTGATACCAATCTGTCACACCCCCAAAATCCACATGCGGAGTACCACCGCTTGGAGGCGTGACTGACCAGGATCCAGCCACCAATCATACTGAGCAATTTAATTAATAACATAAGCAATACTCACCAACCACAAGGCTAGCAAATATCATAGTCAAAGTTCAAAAGTTTTAAGTTCAAGTAGTAGTTCAGATAAGTAGCGGAAGCATAGACAAAATAGTTTAAAACAAGGTTCTTAGTTCAAGTTTGTTTAGAACCCAACACACGGGTTAGACGACCACTACACTTCCACAAGCTGCAAGCTCCTGAGTCACTGGGTACCTGCAAAGCATGCAGTAGGGTATCAACATAATGTTGGCGAGTCCACGAGGTGTCAAGTTTTAGTTTTTGAAAACGTAAGTGATGTGTGTAAAATGCAACATATAAATTACATCAAATGAGGCATAAAACTAACCCTTTTTAAGTACTAATGTTGGAAAAAGTGTGCTTTTCTCTTCCTTTTGTATTTTCAGGGTTAAAAGAGCTTAAATGAACAAAAGAAGCAAAAATACAGCCAAATCCAACATAAATACAAAGAAAAGGAAGAAACGTGGCATGCCCGACTCCTCGACAGCATCTCCCAAAGCAAAAACAAGAAGAAAGCTGAGCATGGGGCGGTGCCCAGCTGAACACGGGGCTGTGCCCAGCTCAACACGGGGCGTGTCCAGCTCAACACAGGGCCGTGTCCAGGATGGTCAGCCCTGGCAGAAAAGACAAAAGTGATAGAAGCTTCTGTTGCCCACCACGGGGCCGTGCCCAGCGGACACGGGGGCGTGGTCCACGATGCTGCAGGCGCATTTATTGTAATTGCGAATTACAATTAATGAAGAGAGAGAGTGTCAGACGGACACGGGGCCGTGCCCAGGCTTCTGTTCAGCCTATAAATAAAAGTGCTTGGAGCCATTTCAACTCATCCCTTGGCACACCACCTCTCTCACACTTCGTCCACCACCCACCACCATCACAACACCATCATCCACCACCATCATCCATTGTCCATCATAGAGTGTGTGAGTCGTCTCGGGATCCAAGATTGATCGTAAGAGTTCTTGACAATCATGGCCATGTTTGCCTAAGTCTCATACATCACTTGGTGAAGACAAGTGTTTAGTATAATACTTTTTATTTTTAATCTTTTGCACTTTTTATTTGGTTTTGTATTAATGACTTTAATAACTAGTTGCTTATATTGAAGGTGATCTTTCCTTATCGTTTGTCCGTGGTGTCTTGGCATTATTTTACTGTCTATATAAAATAAAAGATTTTCACCATTCATATCTCCACGGTCTATATGGAGGTATGTTGGCTACCTGGTCGGGGGTTAAGGGAACGGTTTGGTAAGGGTCTTGCCCTTGTTCAGCGTTTAGGGGTCCTGCAAGGGACCTGGGTCAAATTTAGTAGGATCTCCTTCAATGCGTATAGGTATTGGATGGCGGGGATCCAAACTCTTTGACCCCCTCATAAGTTAACTACTATTAATACTATAACCCGGCTATTTAGGACTGTATCCCTGCTGACTCAGACTACTTAGTCGAGGGTAACGTCACCGCCAAAAGCGGGGCCTACCATAATTTGCATTAATAACTTAATTCATTATCTTCCAATAATCCAACCCTTTAGGATTGTATCCTTGCTGACTCAAACTACTGGGTTGAGGGTAACGTCGCCTTCAAAAGAGGGGCCTACTACAATAACTAAGATAATCTCTTAAAAAGGTGCAAAAGTGCGAAAATAATCAAAGGTTATACTAATACACGAGTCGGATCCAAGTGATTCATCTTGTCTATCTGTTTTTATTTTTATTTTACTTTTCAGCATTTAATTAGTTTTTATTTTCTTAGTTTAAAAACCTTTTCTAACTTTTTGATTTGATTAGACGTTGAGAATAAACCGGTACTAAAAGCTCTTGTGTCCTTGGACGATCTCGGTATCTTACCAACACTATACTACATCCACGATGGGTGCACTTGCCCATATGTGTGTTTAGTGTTAGTAAATATCGTGTTTTATAAATTTAAAACTTGGCTAAAAGTGTAAAAAGGGCTTAAAATATACATCAAAAATATATTACACCACACGCACATCAGTAAGTTGTTTAGATAAAGCATTTATAATCACGTTATGGGGAGCTACCCCATCTGTAAGCTCACTAAACTGTAGATACCGAAACTGTTGACGGAAAGTTGTTGTGCCCCGAGTCAATGTCTATCGTCATTGACCAAGATGCAAGGTCTACTAGTGAACGCCCGATCCCCCCGGTCACGGTGTGAGGTTGTCAAACCTAATAGCGCTATCAACTAATAACCCGTTCGCCCCCGGCGATTAATCGGTACTGTAAGCAGGGACTTAAGGTGATAGAGTTTCGTTTAGCTTGGCTAGTTGTGATTTATAAATAATATCCAAACGTATCTCCCCCGGAGATAGTAAGTTAAAAGTACCCCTTCGTATTTCCCCCGGAAATAATAGTTCAAAAGTATTTTTCCCAAAGTTGGCAGTTTGTCCGTGTCCCTCCCTGGGACGCATGCTTTTTGTGTGTGAACTCATCTTGGGTTGCTCGGCAGATTAGGTTACTTGGTCAAGCACGCTGGTCACCACGTCCTAGCATGGTTACCAGTATAGGTCAGGTTTGGGTACAGAGATGTCACATATTCTACACATAGCTAACACATAGCATGCATACAGTTACATGTTGAGTTATTGGGCCTGCTCTACTATTTGATCAGTCGACAGTAACAACTAACACATAATCCAGTTAAACAGGCAGCCCAAACAAATCACGTTGTGGCCCAATAACTAAAGTAAGCAGCCCAGTCGAGACAAGGTGGTCTCGACTCGAGAACATGCGGTCTCGAGTCGCAACCAGGAGGTCTCGAGTTGTAATGGCTGGTCTCGAGTGGTGCAGGCATGATTCGCAAACTCCGGAGGTCTCGAGTCCCGTCTCGAGTCCCTGAAGTCTGTTTTGAGTTGCTTGGTCTAGGTCTCGAGTCGCAATCACTGCGGTCTCGAGTTGTCACTATGTGGTCTCGAGTCGAAACCAGTGGTCTCGACTCGTTTGCCTGCTGATTCTGATGCACCTGCGAGACTTGTACTAACCAATAGAATTCCACAGTTGTGATTTGGTGTACTATCCAATTAAATCACACAAACATGTTTTCTTGTCTAAACCTTAATCAAAACAGATCAAATACACCATTTTTCAAACATTCAAGTCACATTCATACATGTTCTTCACATATTCAAATATTTCCTATTATATACAAACAGGTTTTATCACTTTGCACATAGTAAATCAAACAGTTCCATCATCACCGACTACTAACTCTAGTGTAACCAATCAATACAAAAACATGCTTGTATACGACTTATTATCAACATTCATCCATTTAACATTCAAAATCGCAAACACTCATTATGCTACCTATTCCTTCATACAAACGCATATTTTTAAGCATATAATTCATAAACCATGAGTAACATGTTCCTACACAATCACCAATCAACACTTTCATCATACATTTTCATGTGTTTGATAAGAAACACTAACCGGTTGTTGTGCAACTCAAAAGGTGTGCAAGAAAGTGATAAGGTGGAGTCCTCGAGTGATGATTTCAAGCCGATCCGAAGGCCCTTTTGTTGCCGGTTGGTTCCGGGTAGAAGGGAGGAGGATGGTGGTAGAACCTTAGGGTTTTATTGATAGTGAATGAAGGAGTGTGTGTGGGAGTGAGTGTGGGGGAATGATGGAAATAAGGAATGGTTGGCTTGGGCATGGGTTTTATACTCCCTTCTATGGTGCACCCTAAAGGGTTCCGAGTGGGCTCAAGGGAGAGGTGCGGCCCAAACGGCCCAACTGATTTGGTTTACTCGAGACCGGGTGGTCTTGAGTTGGGTACATTGTGGTCTCGGTTCACTATTATACACACATACATATTTTATACATACATACAACACATAGCATAACAATATAATCACCACTTTCATTTAATAATTTGTACGTACACATTGCTAATACAAGAGGGTTACTCGGGAAAACCTAGAGTGTCACATGGTCGGATCCTAATGATTGACCAAACGGGTCGTGTTCGAAAGTCTAAGCGGGTGTTTAGTCCGCTTGACTTACGACTCTATACAAGCACTAATCTAAAAACTGACGAGCTAAACATGCTAAAAGATGTTTAGTTAAGTTAGAAAACAGGTTTGGTATCAAAACAAACGGTTTTGATACCTAAAAGTAGTTTGGTTACAAAATAAGCGAGAATACGCATTTTGGCCGAAACTACGACTCGTCACTGAGCCTAGATAACGTGGTAATCAGTAGGTATAGTCACACCGGACTATAACCATCGTGATTACGTTCATGTTATGAAGTTCAAACGAACTTCGTATTGACCATAAACTGGTCAATGCAGAAAGTCAAACGCAGTTTGACTTTTATGATAAAAACGAATAAAAGGAACGAAGGAATACTTACAAAGTGTCCCCGCAAGCTTTGATCCGATTTACCCTCAGGTATGAAGAGTATACTTCAACTTAGAGGGCCAAAATCAGATCAATGTGGGTTTTGCAAGTGAATAGGGTTAGCTATTTATAGGAAATCTAGAACCGTTAGGATCGTTTATCGGGAAATGAGCTTTGATCATGGCCATACAAGTGGGCACATGGTATTAGAATACAAGGGGCACTTAAATACCATCAAAATTTGTCCATAGTATGATTAAAACCATGTCCAAAAGCCTGAATACCAGCTGTTGTTTTAAAAAAAACAGTTTGTTGATCTGGGTGTCTCACGCAGCCCGCGTAGCCAGACACACAAGCTTACGCGGCCCGCCTGGGCTGAGTTTCCAGAATTTGCAATTTGGTCCCTACACTTCAGAATATTTCATTTCGGCTCATTTTTGGCACGTTAACCTCATTTCAAGGCTCTAAAATGAAGTTATTGTATAGGGAACTCAAAACATGCTCAAAAATATCTCATATGTCGGTTCGTTTGGTCGTACGATCGCGTTATTCGCTTAATTACGACGGAAGTCGTAACGAACGCAAAAACGATCCAAATTAAGCGATGAATGAATTTTTATTATGCCAAACACTAAAATAAAATATTTTAATGCTTACATAAATTTTTGGATGTCCGGATATATTCAGAACGTAAGATGTGCACGAAAATGCAAACGTGTGCACTTTTTGACGCTTTTAGTCCCTATTGTTCAATAAAGTTTATTTTAGCATACCGAACCCCTCAAAGCTTATTTCTATGCTATGTAAAGGATATTTAGGGTATGTTTAACTTATGATCAAGTTCCGGAATGCTCGTTACTATACAAATCGGTATAGTTTCGCAGTTTGACACAAATAGTCCCTGCGATCGAACAAACTTGATTTGAACACACCAAACCATCCAAAACTTATTTCTAAGTTATGTGGAGGTTATTTAAGGTATGTTAAGCCTATTTCACTATTATGGAGTGTTCGTTGCATTAAACTGGTTATGTTTACGCATCAGATCGAGTATAACCTTCCAGAAAGCGATTTAAAGCTTGAAATTGGAATCGAATCTATATGAAAAATCCTCAAACATAAATACACACATAGTAACACCAAAACACATATAATAACACCAAAGCATATTGTTTTATTAATAATCATCATTGTTTTACATTGAACATCGATTACAGAACACAGTTGTCAGAGTCTCCCCTACTTTAGGAAATTTCATCCCAAAATTTTATTTAGAGGAAACTTTTGAAAACAAATGCGGATATTTCGTCTTCATCTGGTCCTCACATTCCCAAGTAAACTCTGAGCCACGCTTGGATTTCCAGTGAACTTTCACTAATCAAATCCGTTTGTTCTTCAACTGTTTGAAAGCACGGTCCACGATCTCCACGGGTTTCTCGACAAAGTGCATCGTTTCATCGATTTGGATCTCGTCGAGAGGAATGTGAAGATCAGCATCAGCTAAACACTTTCGCAAATTGGACACGTGAAAAGTCGGGTGAATATTCCCAAGCTCTGGAGGTAGCTCTAGTCGATAGGCAACCTTCCCGATTCTTTCCACAATCTTAAATGGTCCCACATATCGAGGTGCAAGTTTTCCTTGCTTTCCAAATCTCACCACTCCCTTCCAAGGTGAAACCTTGAGTAGGACACGATCTCCGACTAGAAATTCTAAGGGCTTACTTCGCCTATCCGCATAACTCTTTTGACGGCTTCGAGCTGTCACAAGATTATCGCGAATTTTCTTGATTTTGTCTGTTGTTTCCAGAATGAGCTCAGGTCCAATAAGCTGAGCTTCACCGATCTCATTCCAACAGACAGGTGAACGACATTTTCGACCGTAGAGAGCTTCAAATGGGGCCATATTAATACAAGCATGATAGCTATTGTTGTAAGAGAACTCCATCAATGGAAGATGAGAATCCCAATTACCACCAAAGTCTATCACGCATGCTCTAAGCATATCCTCCAAAGTTTGAATCGTTTGCTCAGATTGACCATCTGTTTGGGGATGATAAGCAGTGCTTAGATTCAGTTGGGTTCCCAAAGCAGATTGCATGGTCTTCCAGAAATGAGATGAAAACCGAGCATCACGATCGGAAATGATATCCAAAGGAACACCATGTCGTGATATAATCTCATCAACATAAATCTTTGCAAGTTTATCAGCAGATAGATCCTCGCGAATTGGAATAAAATGAGTTGATTTCGTTAATCGATTGATAACAACCCAAATAGCATCATGACCTTTAGACGTACGCGGTAACTTAGTGATGAGATCCATCGCAATGTTCTCCCACTTCCAAACCGGTATCTCTGGTTATACAAGCAACCCAGAAGGTCGTTGATGTTCAGCCTTGACTTTAAGACAAGTCAAGCATTTTGATACATACAAGGCAACATCCTTCTTCATACCAGGCCACCAGAACTTAGTACGAAGATCCTTGTACATTTTATCAGCACCAGGATGGATAGAATATCGAGACTTGTGAGATTCGTCCATTACCAAGGTGCGAAGATCGTCTTGTTTCGGAATCCATAAACGATCCTTGAAGTAGAGAAAACCATCGTCCTTCGCTTTGAGTTTAAGCTCAAGTTGACGTGGTAATTCCGTACCCATCAAATTTTGTGAAACACAAAATTGTTGAGCTTGAAGGACACGAGTTTGAAGATCAGATAGCGTTTGAACAGAATGAAGCTTGACTCGCTCTTTTTGACTAAGCGCATCGTCTACCCTCTTGAAGTGGCCTTCAACACCACACTGAAAACACCCTTTATTACCTTGCTGTTGCTGCTGCTGCTGGTTCTGTGGAGCTTGTGGCTGCTGTTGATGATTCTGATTCGCAGGATATGGGCTCCTGCAATCCTTTGCTGCGTGACCAAGCTTGTTACATCTATGACAACGACCCTTGTTGCACGGCCCGCTGTGGTGCAAGTTACATCGATTGCACTTAGGGTGGTTTCCCTTGTACCCGCCCTGTCCCTGATTCCCAGAAGACTGCCGACCGGGCTCTTGAAGTCGTCAGTCCTTCGCTGTTGAGACTAAGACTGAACTGAAGTATAACCTTTGCTCGAATTTCCATCCCATTTGCGCTTATTGTCGTTTGGAGCATCTGAAGTAGTAGTAGCACTAACACGCTTAGGTAGCTTGTTCTGCTCAACTGCCTGATCAGTGAGGCGATGGGATAGTTGAATGACTTGCTGGATGGTAGGGAGGTTAGCTGCAGTCACATGGCTCTGAATTTCTGGCACTAAACCCTTGAGGTACAGCTCTATACATTTGATAGGAGGATCCACCATAGTAGGACTATATAACCAATTCGTTCCATCTCTTCGTATACGCCTCGATTTCAGACCCCGTCATCTTCAAGTTGTAAAACTCCACCTCTAGCTTGTGAATGTCGTCGCGATGACAGTCCTC
This sequence comes from Helianthus annuus, assembly GCF_002127325.2. Taxonomy (NCBI): domain Eukaryota; kingdom Viridiplantae; phylum Streptophyta; class Magnoliopsida; order Asterales; family Asteraceae; genus Helianthus; species Helianthus annuus. Next base: position 111,930,297 of record NC_035438.2, on the reverse strand, counting down.
CTCTTTGATCAAATCTTTGAAGTCGTTCCATGGGGTGGCATTAGCAGCTGCCAACCCTAACATTTGAACCTATGCGTTCCACCAAGTTAACGCAGCACCTTCGAGTGTTCCAGTAGCAAATTTCACCCTATGAGCTTCAGGGCATTCACACATCTCGAAAACGGATTCGATCTTCTCGAACCAGTGTAGAAGACCTACAACTCCTTCTGTACCACTGAAGGTACTAGGTCGACAGTCCATAAAGGTCTTGAACGTACACACGGGAGGTTGAGCATGTTGACCTGTTGCGCGAGAAAGAAAAGTCAAGGTTAAGCACAAGAGTTGGTTCATGAGAGTAGGATCTAAACATCCTAGGATAGGTCGAAATGGCAGGTTATACCTCCTGCAGGGGCTACTGCGAGTGCCTCAGTAACTCGTTCGTTGATTAGAGCTGTCAACTGGGCTTGAGTAAAGTTCAGACGTCCACTCATGATCTTCATATCAAAGGAAACACAAGTGAGAGAAGTGTCGCGAAAGAGCATAAGTATGGGATGACAGAAGAGAGTAAGCACACAGGGTTTCAAACAATAGTTGTTACGTTGACTAAGCATACCATGAACAATACACTATGGAAACTAATAGACAGGCAATATAAATATAAACCGTATCACCTATAGTGTTGAGCCTTGCGCGTGGAGCGAAGCGTCGTTGTGGATCGTTGAGCACTGTACAGGTTATAGTTTGGTTTTGTCAAAACGCTTTTCCCTTTTTAAAACCAAGTTCACTATAACCAATGGCTCTGATACCAATCTGTCACACCCCCAAAATCCACAAGCGGAGTATTACCGCAGGAGGCGTGACTGATCAGGATCCAGCCACCAATCATATTGAACAATGTAAATAAATAAATAAAAGTCCAACCACACAATATAATTGGTGTTCAAAACAAGTTAATAAAATTCAAGTTATCAGCGGAAGCAAATAGATTAAAACCAAAGTATAAGTTTAAAAGTTCAAATGTTTAACATGGAACTCAACAGTCCATGTCCCACAACAACCTCTCCTCCTCGTGCAAGCTCCATCTACGCACCTAACGACCTGCAAGGCATGTAACAACGAGTCAACAACAAAGTTGAGCGAGTTCACAGTTGATTGTCCATTTTAAAGTTGTTCCAAAAACCAGAAGTTCTTTCGAAAACCATGTGTTAACCAATTCCATGTTTCCAAACCATAACTAGTGGGGGCTACCCCATGTTAACCACTAGACCCGTTACCATATCGACAACTGACTTGAGTCATGTTGTGCCCTACGTCAATGTCTATTATCACTAACTAAGTGCCCAGATCCATTAGTCCACTCCCGTCCTCTGCGGCATGGTGTGAGGCTTGTCAAACCTAATAGCGCTATTTAACTAATGACCCGCTCGCCATTGGCCTGGCGATTAAGTCGATATAAAAATGAGGGACTTCATGATAGAGTTTTGTCTAGTAAGTTATATGTTGTCATCCTTCCTACGGAGGAATGGAGGTACGTAATCTACCCAAGGAGAATACGCAGGTTTAATGTTTTCATCCTTCCCATGGAGGATGGAAGTACATATTCTACCCAAGGTGAATATGCAGGTTACGTTTTAGTTTCTTAACCCATTCCCAAACCACCGGGAATCCCATGCCTTATAGAAAGTGTGAACTCACCTCGGTTTGCTCGGTATGATTAACTACTTGTTCATAAATAATTCAGTCAAAGCCTATAGTATTCATACGTACATAATCAGTTGATGTCCACATAGATCGCGTAATAGTCATGATCATAATGTGTATTTAAGAAAAAACTATCACATAGCACTTAACAGTTATTCGAGCTCATGCAAACCATGCTTCACATATATAACAACACATAACAGTTACTTATGCCATCCCTATCAGTTAACTCAATGATCCTCAGTCTTTACTAACATCATCCGTAGAAGGTAACATAGTTATCCATTAGCAGAATTAACTTAGTTCACTGTGCTTGTTTACCTTCTTGACGAAACTCCCCTGTTTCGTCGTGATCCCGCTTTGACGAAACTCCCCTATTTCGTTGTGATTCCCTTGGACGAAACTCTCAGGTTTCATCGTGGTTCCCTAGTGACGAAACTCTCAGGTTTCATCATGGTACGTGTTTCGTCGAAATGTAGGTTTTATCACATACACAACAGTTACACTAATTCCCTAATAACTAACACCCGTGATTTCAGCAAACAAGTTTATCAATTCCAGTCGGATAAAAGGTTATGTTTCCAGCAGTTGCTGTCACACCCCCAATTTACCACCTAGGGTATGTCCCTATTGGAAGTGCAACGATCCAACAAAGAGCCACCAATCATATCAAACACGAGTTATAATGTATTGAAATACCCAATTGAAATAAATGTATCGTTTGAAAAGTTAAACCAAAACCATAGTACTGAGCGGAAGCATAAAAGTATAAATGTGTAAATGTATCGAAACCAAATCATTGTAATTGTTTATCATGACCACAACCACTCCAGCAGCATCAGACGGCAAGTTCCCAAGTTTCTTCAATAATTACCTACAAGCATGTAAACAAGTGTGTCAGACTACGCTGGTGAGTTCAAGGTTTGTGTTTGTTTGCCAAGTTGTTTTACCAGTCATGTGAGTAACAGTTTGCAAGACAATATGTTGTTTGTTGTTATGATGTTTGATGTTTCGATGTTGTTATTACTCGATTACCGAACGGCCATATAATATGTAATTGCCAACCCCAATGCTTCTATCAAAGCATTGGTCATGTTTTAAGGTAATTAGTTCACGCCCGTTCTCCTCGAACGTCGTGAGGGTGCCAAACCTAATAGCGCTATCAACTAATAACCCCCGTTGCCCTACAAGCAACGACCCGGTAGATGTAGTGGTCTTACAATGATAGAAAACTGAGTATGATAACCAACATCCCATTACACATGCATTCCTCCTCGGAACGTTACCCGTTATCCCTACCCTGGGATCCATGCTTGAGAAAAGAGCAATGAACTCACCTTGATTTGCTCGGTATGTTATAGTTTACTACCCGTTCCAATTGATTAACCAGACCCTAGTGTGGTTATCATTAATAGTTAGTTCATAAACACGTGACTCATGTGTGCTATGCATGTATCACATAGATTTCAAGTAAATAAACATATATCGAATCACATCAGATTGCAACCGTTCGTATTCTATCATCAATCATAATACCAGTTCAGGTTACTAGCTCACATATTACAAATCTCCGGTTAGCTAAATCGACTTCACATTCTGAGGTGGCCCAACAACGTTATATTATTACAACCTGTTAATACATTCCAGTCATGTGTCCGCCACACAAGTGCAGCCCCAACTCGTCCCAGGCCCACAAAGGTGTGCGGCCCTAAATCTCAAGTCCACTAATCTAGTTTGCAGCCTACCCGCATGGCCCAATTAAGTGTGTGATCTCCTATCCGGCCCAAACCAGTTTATATAAGTCTGTTAGTTCAATTTCATATCTACTCCAATTAACTAAAGACACCACCCATCGACCCAATATCCCTTTGTTTATCCAGTTAGTTTAATGTGTAGACAATTTAACATGCAAGCCCAATGATTAACTAGTTCCGGTTATGTATTATAAGTTGAAGCCAGGCCCATTAACCAACCCAATTTATATGTTATCCAAACCTGGCCGGCCCATAAGCAAATTAGATGTCCCAGTTCCTGATTTCATATACATAACAACGATCCAAAGTACCAATTAAATCATGCAACCAATTAATAACTAAATCATTCTTTTAAAACCAAGAAATCATCTAACAAGTATATGGTTAATATGCCAACCTAATTCTTTATTCAAATAGGTTCCAACCTTATAAAATCAACACATATATAACATATACATAACACATAAAATTCTTTAGTATTAATTAACATTCTTTTTTTTAAGTATCCATATTAACAAACCCTCTGTGGTTATCCTTATCGAAACAGATTCATCAACTATCCACAGGCAAGCAATTAATCTGCACAAGAGATTAGGGTCTACCAGATTTCACATACATAACATCGACATACATCTATACTTAGTTATTAATCTCATTCCATATCTTAATTAAGCAATAACATACAAGTATGAATGTCACAAATAAGAACCACTAACCAAGATTTTGACCGAGCAAGATGTTATCTCGAGGGGGGGGGGGGTGTCTCCACAGAAGTCGTGCGATCTTGAGAGAGGAAGGTGGGATTTGTTTTAGTTTTAAACTAATCAGAATTTGACTTGGAGTATAATACGTACACATGAATCTATATGGATAAGGGTGTTGGGCCGGTTACCCTTGCTAAGCAAACAGTTGGGCCAAGTTTTCTAAAGACTATGCTAGCTGGGCCAATTTAATTAACTATGCTAACTGGGCCTTGTTGGGCCGATATGGTAACTATTAGCAAGATGTAAGTATGGGCCCAATATACACGCCTAACAATTTCCAACAGGTTATCTAAATCTAACCGGGTTAATTAGGTTTAACGGAATTGAGATCACAAGGTTTAAACGATACTAACCGTGAAGGTTCGGGTTGTCACATCATCCCCAACTTGAAAGAAATTTCGTCCCGAAATTTGGCAAGCGCCAAGCATGAGAGGAACGAAGTGAGAAATCAGGATTGTTGCGGGTTCTGCTCAGTTGTGACATCATCCCCAACTTGAAGAGGAATCTCGCCCCGAGATTCACCAGTTTTGCTTGACTCAGCTTTGTCTTTGGGAAAGAGGTGAGGGTACTTTAGCTTCATTTGATCCTCGCGCTCCCACGTGAACTCTGGTCCACGTCTTGAGTTCCAACGAACCCTAACGATGGGAATACGACTGTGTTTACGCACTTTGACCTCACGGTCCATGATCTCGATGGGTTCTTCAACAAACTGCAACTTGTCGTCGACTTTTAACTCTTGAAGAGGTACCGCTAGTGGGTCATCAGCATAACACTTCTTTAACTGAGATACATGAAATACGTCGTGAACATTACCCAGCTCAGTAGGTAACTCCAACCTATAAGCCACCTTACCGACACGCTCAAGAGCTTTAAACGGCCCAACACAACGTGGGTTTAGCTTGCCACGCTTCCCAAAGCGTACAACCCCTTTCCACGGCGAGACTTTCAGCATGACGCGGTCATTCACTTCAAACACTACCTCTTTGGCACGCTTGTCTGCATAGGCCTTCTGGCGGTCACGAGCAGCTGCCATACGTTCTCTGATTCTTACGATCATATCTGAAGTTTCGAGTACCATCTCAGGACCTGTGATCTGGCTATCACCCACCTCAGCCCAGCAGAGAGGTGAACGGCACTTCCTCCCATACAGTGCCTCAAATGGTGCCGCTTTGATACTAGTGTGGTAGCTGTTATTGTAAGAAAACTCTACCAATGGCAAGTGCTTTTCCCATCCTTTCCCGAAATCAATAACGCATGCTCGCAGCATATCCTCTAGTGTCTGAATAGTGCGCTCACTCTGACCATCTGTTTGTGGATGATAAGCCGTGCTCATATCGAGACGTGAGCCGAACGACTTATGCATGGCCTGCCATAACTCTGAAGTAAAACGAGGATCCCGATCAGAAATAATAGAAGTCGGCACCCCGTGCCTAGAAACCACCTCTTTAAGGTACACTGCTGCGAGCTGCGAATACTTATCTGTCTCCTTGATTGCTAGGAAATGTGCTGACTTTGTGAGACGGTCGACAATCACCCATATAGTATCGTTCCCTGCCTGTGATCTAGGTAACCCCGTAACAAAATCCATAGCGATCTGTTCCCATTTCCACATAGGTATTTCCGGCTGCTGAAGTGGTCCCGAAGGCTTCTGGTACTCTGCCTTGACCCTAGCACAGGTCAAGCACTTACTCACGTAGGTGGCAATAATAGCTTTCATGTTCGGCCACCAATACAAAACCTTGAGGTCCTGGTACATCTTATCAGACCCTGGATGAATAGAATATCGTGACTTGTGTGCTTCGTCCATCACAAGTTCCCGAAGATCACCAAATGAAGGAACCCATATCCGTTCCATGAAGTAGTAGATATTGTCAGACCGTTGCTCGAACTTCTTCTTGTGTAACCCTCGTAATCCTTCGGCTTCGATATTTTCTTCCTTTAACGCTTCAATCTGAGCTGAACGAATCCGGGCAGGTAAATAAGAGTGAATAGTAAGCTGTAGGGCACGAACACGCTTCTGTTTCGGCTCCTTGCGACTAAGGGCATCAGCTACAACATTAGCTTTACCCGGATGATACTTGATAGCACACTCATAATCATTGAAAAGCTCGACCCAACGACGTTGCCGCATATTCAATTCCTTCTGGTCGAAGATATGTTGAAGACTCCTGTGATCGGTATAGATGGTACACTTGGTACCGTACAGGTAATGCCTCCAAATCTTCAACGCAAAGACTACGGCTCCTAACTCCAGGTCGTGTGTCGTATAGTTCTTCTCGTGTACCTTCAACTGTCGAGAAGCATAAGCTATCACCTTGTCTCGCTGCATCAGCACACAGCCGAGACCCTGAATAGACGCATCACAATAAACCACAAAATCTTCAGTACCCTCTGGTAGCGATAAAATCGGCGCGCTGCACAACTTCTGCTTTAAGAGCTGGAATGCTTCTTCTTGGTTCGATCCCCAAGAATAAACAACTTTCTTTTGAGTCAGGGCGGTGAGGGGTTGAGCAATCTTAGATAAATCCCGGATAAACCGACGATAATATCCCGCAAGACCAAGAAATTGACGCACCTCCGAAGGATTCTTTGGTGCCGCCCAATTTCGAATGGCATCGATCTTGGCAGGATCTACATGAATACCCATTTCGTTAACGATGTGCCCGAGAAAGTGTACCTCCCGAATCCAGAAGTCACACTTAGAAAACTTTGCATACAACTGCTCCTTCCTCAGGAGCTCCAAAATAAGACGAAGATGGCGCTCGTGGTCTTCCTTGTTCTTGGAGTAGATCAATATGTCGTCAATGAAAACGATAACGAAGTCATCAAGGTAAGGTTTGCACACGCGGTTCATGAGATCCATGAAGACCGCTGGTGCGTTGGTCATCCCAAATGGCATAACCAGAAATTCATAGTGGCCATACCGCGTTCGAAAAGCTGTTCGAGGCACATCCTCCTCTCTAACCCGTACCTGATGATATCCTGACCTCAAGTCAATCTTGGAATAGAAACTTGACCCTTGCAGCTGGTCAAACAAATCGTCAATGCGTGGTAAAGGGTAGCGGTTTTTGATTGTCACCTTGTTGAGCTCGCGATAGTTGATGCACATACGAAAAGACCCGTCCTTCTTCTTCACAAATAATACAGGGGCTCCCCAAGGAGAAGAGCTAGGACGAATGAAACCCCTGTCTAGTAACTGTTGAAGTTGATTCGATAATTCTTGCAACTCTCCTGGTGCAAGACGGTATAGAGCACGAGCAATCGGTGCTGCTCCTGGCTGGAGTTCAATCTGAAATTCCACCTGACGATGTGGAGGTAAACCAGGGAGTTCTTCAGGAAAGACATCAGGAAACTCTCGAACAACAGGAAGGTCTTCGAGTTTCCTCTCGTCAGTCTGAGAGTCAGTAACAAGGGCCAAAAGGGAAGGATAGCCCTTACGTAGACAACTTAGAGCCTTCATGGCTGAGATAATACCTACTGTAGCACCGCTACGATGACCCTGAACCGATAAAGATTCACCACTAGCAAGGGGAATACGAATGACTTTCTCCTTGCAGAGAATTTCCGCCTGATATTTGGATAACCAATCCATTCCGACAACTACATCGAAGCTTCCGAGAGTGACAGGGAGTAGGTCAATGTCGAATACTTGACCTAAGAGATCTAATTTGCAACCCATGAGGACATGAGACGCTTCAATAGTTTTACCATTTGCTATTTCCACTACATGCTTAACAACAAGAGGCGTAGGACTCAATCCTAGACGACTACTGAACCCCATAGACACATAACTCCAATCGGCACCCGAATCAAATAAAATAGAAGCGTAAACACCATTCACAGAGAACGTACCAGTAACTACATTGCCGTCGTTCCGAGCTTCACCAGCTCCAATAGTAAATCCACGCCCACGCGCCACGTTGCCCCCATTGTTCCCACCATTGCTCCCTGCGTTGTTACCACCTGTATTCTGTTTCAATTGTGGGCAATCCCGCTTCATATGCCCCTCAGCCCCACACTGATAACATCCTTTTCTAGACCCCTGACTCTGCTGAGATTGCTGCCCTTGCTGCCTCTGATTCGGCTGAGTCTGCTGCTGCTGCTGTTTTGGCTGAGGAGCTCTACAATCCTTGGCCTCATGGCCTACCTTGTCGCACCTGCGACAAACTCGATCACACTGCCCATAATGATGAAACCCACATTTGCTACACTGAGGCTTCTTTCCTACATAAGATCTCTGATTTTGATTCACTGAGGATGATTGGCTAAAGCTGCGAGTACTGCCAGTGTCTGTCTTCTTTTTGGGCTGTATCGAGTGGGACGCCTTGTCCATATCACCCCACTTGCGCTTACTATCAGTGACAGGAGTAGTGGCTGTGGTGGTGGCGGCAGTAGCTTTAGAAACACGCGGTGGTAGTGAGTTGCTTTCCACCTCCTGATCAATAATCTTGTGAGTCAACCGGACAATCTGGGTTAAGTTATTGAGGTTTGCAGCAGTAACCAAACCCTTCACTCGTGGAGGTAAACCCTTGATGAATAACTCGATCCTTCGAGACATAGGTCGAGACAAATTCGGACACAAGTCAGCCAACTCATACGACCGCTTCACGTACGCTTCAACCTCAGATCCCACCAGTTTCAGATCGTAATACTCGTTCTCTAGCTTCTGTATCTCATCATGAGGACAGTATTCCTCCCTCATTAATTCCTTGAAGTCGTCCCAAGTAGTAGCGTTTGCTGCATCAATACCCAGTAACTGAACCTGGGCATTCCACCAGGTTAAGGCACCATCCTCAAGCGTGCCTATTGCATACTTCACGCGGTCCCCCACGGGACAGTTGCACATAGCGAACACTGACTCAGCTTTCTCGAACCACCTCAATAGTCCCACAGCCCCTTCCGTCCCGCTGAAGGTCTGGGGCTTACAATCCATAAACATCTTGAACGTACAGGCAGGCTGGTTGTTCGGGTGCGCTGAGTGAAAGAAGATACAACACAGGAGTAAGAGTTGTGTACACGTTACAGGATTAAAAGTATTTGGTACAGTTCATACCAGCTTGGTAGGCTGCCAGAGCCTCAGCCACACGTGTGTTTATCAGATTTGTTAACTCAGCCTGAGTCATGTTGATGCTACCACGTCCGTGTCCTCGTCCACTCATGTTTCTATATATGGAAATGAACTAATTTAGGGGTCGAAAACGAGGGAAGTATCCAGGTTTATCACGTTAAGAACGATTAACTACCATATTCATACACAAACAGGGAAGAACCCCTCTTACACTCGTTAAGCCTCACTGGGATTTGCATGCACCACGCGTTATTATTATGTGTGCACCCATGATAATAAGGCGGTTTGCATACTCCTCTCGATGCTTCTTAACTTATGTTTGAAGTTTCTCCCACACCAATCAACACAAAATATGCCCTACCAACAAGATTAAGATTTACTAGATGTAAGTGTTATGTTACACTATCAATGTGTCATGATGCCTACCATGTCGTATCGTGCATGCTATGAATATAGTTACATTTACTAGACATATAATGCATAAGCTAACGAGGAATGAACCTTGCAGTCTGAAGCTGAGTGTCATGGTCATCGTTTGGATCAATTCGGTTATAGTCTGGTTTTATGAAAACATTTTAAAACCGAGTTCTCTATAACCAGTGGCTCTGATACCAAACTGTCACACCCCCAATTTACCACCTAGGGTATGTCCCTATTGGAAGTGCAACGATCCAACAAAGAGCCACCAATCATATCAAACACGAGTTATAATGTATTGAAATACCCAATTGAAATAAATGTATCGTTTGAAAAGTTAAACCAAAACCATAGTACTGAGCGGAAGCATAAAAGTATAAATGTGTAAATGTATCGAAACCAAATCATTGTAATTGTTTATCATGACCACAACCACTCCAGCAGCATCAGACGGCAAGTTCCCAAGTTTCTTCAATAATTACCTACAAGCATGTAAACAAGTGTGTCAGACTACGCTGGTGAGTTCAAGGTTTGTGTTTGTTTGCCAAGTTGTTTTACCAGTCATGTGAGTAACAGTTTGCAAGACAATATGTTGTTTGTTGTTATGATGTTTGATGTTTCGATGTTGTTATTACTCGATTACCGAACGGCCATATAATATGTAATTGCCAACCCCAATGCTTCTATCAAAGCATTGGTCATGTTTTAAGGTAATTAGTTCACGCCCGTTCTCCTCGAACGTCGTGAGGGTGCCAAACCTAATAGCGCTATCAACTAATAACCCCCGTTGCCCTACAAGCAACGACCCGGTAGATGTAGTGGTCTTACAATGATAGAAAACTGAGTATGATAACCAACATCCCATTACACATGCATTCCTCCTCGGAACGTTACCCGTTATCCCTACTTTGGGATCCATGCTTGAGAAAAGAGCAATGAACTCACCTTGATTTGCTCGGTATGTTATAGTTTACTACCCGTTCCAATAGATTAACCAGACCCTAGTGTGGTTATCATTAATAGTTAGTTCATAAACACGTGACTCATGTGTGCTATGCATGTATCACATAGATTTCAAGTAAATAAACATATATCGAATCACATCAGATTGCAACCGTTCGTATTCTATCATCAATCATAATACCAGTTCAGGTTACTAGCTCACATATTACAAATCTCCGGTTAGCTAAATCGACTTCACATTCTGAGGTGGCCCAACAACGTTATATTATTACAACCTGTTAATACATTCCAGTCATGTGTCCGCCACACAAGTGCAGCCCCAACTCGTCCCAGGCCCACAAAGGTGTGCGGCCCTAAATCTCAAGTCCACTAATCTAGTTTGCAGCCTACCCGCATGGCCCAATTAAGTGTGTGATCTCCTATCCGGCCCAAACCAGTTTATATAAGTCTGTTAGTTCAATTTCATATCTACTCCAATTAACTAAAGACACCACCCATCGACCCAATATCCCTTTGTTTATCCAGTTAGTTTAATGTGTAGACAATTTAACATGCAAGCCCAATGATTAACTAGTTCCGGTTATGTATTATAAGTTGAAGCCAGGCCCATTAACCAACCCAATTTATATGTTATCCAAACCTGGCCGGCCCATAAGCAAATTAGATGTCCCAGTTCCTGATTTCATATACATAACAACGATCCAAAGTACCAATTAAATCATGCAACCAATTAATAACTAAATCATTCTTTTAAAACCAAGAAATCATCTAACAAGTATATGGTTAATATGCCAACCTAATTCTTTATTCAAATAGGTTCCAACCTTATAAAATCAACACATATATAACATATACATAACACATAAAATTCTTTAGTATTAATTAACATTCTTTTTTTTTTAAGTATCCATATTAACAAACCCTCTGTGGTTATCCTTATCGAAACAGATTCATCAACTATCCACAGGCAAGCAATTAATCCGCACAAGAGATTAGGGTCTACCAGATTTCACATACATAACATCGACATACATCTATACTTAGTTATTAATCTCATTCCATATCTTAATTAAGCAATAACATACAAGTATGAATGTCACAAATAAGAACCACTAACCAAGATTTTGACCGAGCAAGATGTTATCTCGAGGGGGGGGGTGTCTCCACAGAAGTCGTGCGATCTTGAGAGAGGAAGGTGGGATTTGTTTTAGTTTTAAACTAATCAGAATTTGACTTGGAGTATAATACGTACACATGAATCTATATGGATAAGGGTGTTGGGCCGGTTACCCTTGCTAAGCAAACAGTTGGGCCAAGTTTTCTAAAGACTATGCTAGCTGGGCCAATTTAATTAACTATGCTAACTGGGCCTTGTTGGGCCGATATGGTAACTATTAGCAAGATGTAAGTATGGGCCCAATATACACGCCTAACAATTTCCAACAGGTTATCTAAATCTAACCGGGTTAATTAGGTTTAACGGAATTGAGATCACAATGTTTAAACGATACTAACCGTGAAGGTTCGGGTTGTCACAGTTGCTATATTCTTTAATGCACCAAGTTTCAATCATTATCTAATCGTTAACCCTAATCATCTTAAACAATCAGTTACATGTCATTCGAATCTTATAGACATCAAACATCCATTATCATATCAAAATCATCCATGAATCCCATTATTACTTAACACCCTATTCACATACAGCAAGTCTAGGGCATCATCGAGTCGTTTATGATTACATAAACACCAAAATTTATTCAACCATTAATACAAAATCACTAGTACCAAGATACGTCTACCAAGGAATTTAATCACGTCACAAAGATCAGTCATAAAACACGAAATCATATCAATCCACATATATACTATTCATCTATAACCAAATCTAGTTTGTACCTCAAATCATGAATCAACAGGTAATTCATATGCATTGCAACATGGATGAACAAACTAACCAAATAATTGCGTATACTCGGAGATATGCTAAGACGAACGAGAGAAGGAACTTCACAAAAGTTGCCGTAAGTTTAGAGAGATGGGATAGGGTTTCCGACATTTACAATTGAGAATATGGGTCTAGGGTTAGGCAGGTTACGTTAAATAACGAAGGCAGCTTGTTTGGGTTTTGTTTTAGGCCGAGGCCCATTTCGGCGAAACATCATCCTGGCGAAACATGGTGTTGACGAAACACCCATGTTTCGTCGAGCTTGCTTGCGGCGAAACTCTAGTGTTTCCTCAAGTACGTTTTTTAACTTTTAATTAAGTCAAAAGTTTATAAAAACTAAACATATTAACACATTAATCATATGCTAAGTAATAACACAATATCTCAAACATATAACAAACGTGCACAATTACAGGGCAACAAGTTATGCAAACACCATTGTGAAACGAATAACATGTCGAGGAAAGACCTTGAAAACTCGGGTTATCACATCATCCCCAACTTGAAAGAAATTTCGTCCCGAAATTTAGCACGTAGTTACTAAGGAAGCTAGTTAGGTTGCGTGGTTTCCTGGTTTTCCTGGGGTGTCACAATTAGTGATGGTGGTTCACATTTTAAAAACTTTAACTTTGGGAAGTTGTTGAACCGTTACAATGTGAACCACCGAATCGCTACTCCATATCACCCGCAAACTAGTGAACAAGTTGAAGTGTCCAACCGACAAATTAAAGAAATTTTGATGAAAATGGTACGAGGGATCGAAAAGATTGGTCAAGCAAGTTGGACGACGCATTATGGGCATAACGAACGACCTATAAAACTCCAATTTGTACATCCCCGTATCGGTTGGTATATGGGAAGGGGTGTCACCTACCGATGGAGTTAGCTCACCGAGCGTTATGGGCAATTTAGACGGTTAACGTGGATGATAATGAAGCGGGGAATATACGGAAGCTACAATTAAGCGAAATCGAAGAAATTAGAGATGAGGCGTACGAATGTGCATCTGCATATAAAGGCAAGCTTAAAAAGGTTCACGACGCAAAGTTGCGGAAGAGAACTTTTGAAGTGGGTCAAAAAGTGTGGTTGTACAATTCTAGATTGAAGCTTTTTGTGGGCAAATTGAAAAGTAAATGCATGCGCCCTATGTGATTAGGAAAGTGGGTCGATTTGGTGATATAGAGATTGAAGATGTTCACACTCAAATGAAACAAGTGGTGAACGGCCATCGGCTCAAGCCATACCTGGAGGGAAACGACATCAACAATCTTGAGCGTGACAAAGTGGGTTACATTCTACGCCCATTGGATGAAGAATCAACTTGAAAGGCGCAGGTTCGGTTGTTGTATCACTACTAGAAAACTCAAAATTTCTTACACCGTTTTTCGTCAAAAATGCGTCACAAATAGCGATTTCTGACTAATTTACGAGGAAATGTGTATGTAGGAAAACCCCTCGTAGGAAACTGGTTTCTTACGCATTTGCTACGCAACTTCCTACGCATTTCCGACCAAAATATGGTGTCAGAAGTTCCTACACCTTTCCTACACATTTTCTTGAGTATTATTATCAGGATTATCTTTTATTTGCTACACATTTTCGACGAACTTTTTTAATTTATTTTTATAGTGTTATTATTGCAGTCGTTTTTATATTTAGTTTTGTGACGCATTTCCAACACATTTTTTCTACGCATTTTCGACACTCCCATTTCTGACGCATTTTCAACACTACCCTTTCTGACACATTTCCGACGGCATTAAAAAAATTAAAAAAAAATCTTTTTGAACGTTCCTACGCATTTGTGACGAAAATAATTAAAAAATAAAAAATATATTTTTAAACTTTCCTACACATTTGTGACGAAACAATAATAAAATTAAAAAATTTGTTTTAAAAAAATATTAATCTTATATTGGTTAAAAATATTAAACATCATTTACATTTAAAATATAAAAATAATCTGGCATTATATATATGTTTAAAAAGCATACACTTACACACATATTTAACTTCCTGTTTACTAAAAGTTCTGAGTAGGAACGAGCCTCTCTTTATACAATAATGATTTGTTTTTATTTGCATGCAAGAAAAACTAAAAAACGGAAACTGACTATTATTCTCTTGGAATATAAATACTGACAAAGAACACATAGATATGCAATGTGATGGATGGATGGATGTCTCACTGTGCAACAAAATGCTCAAATAAATAGTATTCTTACAATCAGATCCTAGCAGCAGATTTAAACATAAAGAGAGATAGATTAAGACCAAGTCAAAGATACTACCATGATCCCACGGTACCGACTGTTGGATTCTGAAAAGCAGCAGAGTTCCAAAACGTCTTGAGATAGTAAGGCGGGGAGATGGTCAAACCTTCTTCTGTAATCTTTGCCATCTGTATATGTGCACGTTCAGTACATAACCAATTTTTAATAGGAAACCGCTGCGTAAACACTTGTACATAGTGCTTGCCAAATATAGTGAAAGAGAGGTGGTTATGCAGTTACATAATTGCTTTATGAATCAGAGTTATAAATGTTCTACAACTAGCTCAAGTTTAAGACCCATAACTTATTATTGTAAGAACATAGTTTTTAAACTAACTTATTTTATAAAATTATATAGTTTATGAAGAATGAAGTTTTTAAATATATTACCTGAAGCTTGTTAACAGCAGACCTATCACGGTATAGAAGGTTACGCATGCATTTCTCCAATAACTTGACACCCTCCTCAAAACTCAAGTCCTCCCTCCATTCCTCACGAAGTATAGGTCGGGCAAGGTGATTTCCAAATCCAGTCGCGATATGATCATCCTCATAATGTACACCGATCATGCTAACCTGCACATATATAAATAGTCGTGCACCTCTTTAGGTCCAAGTGAGTTCCCATCATCCCACATATTGTCATGAAAGCTATAAATAGTATCAATCATTATTTACAACAAACAAGTTAAAACTTACAATTAGAAGTAGAGGTGGCAATGTAGACCTATTCTTGGTTTTAAAAAGCGCGCACCTTTTTGCTCCGCGCCTAGAGTAATTACAAGAAGTGTCAAAAAGGCGCGAGACGCACACCCTGGGGCCTTTTCGCTCCGCGGCTAGAGTAATTACAAGAAGCGCCAAAAAGGGCGCTTTTTGGGATTTTTCTGGGCTTTTTTGGCCTGAGGCGCGAGCCTCTCGTACCCAAGGAGTTCTTATGCATCTAACTGTTGTACCTTGGGTTTTCTGGCTTGTACACCCTGTCCATTATTCCACCTCTTTTTAAAAAGATCCCTATTGAATACAACCAAAATGTATAGACATGTGTATCACAGATACTTACATGAGTTCATCAAGGTACATGAGTTCTCCATTTGCACCAATAAGAGAATGTTTACCCACTTGCTTTAGTTGTTCAACACTCTTGTAGTGAATGGTGGATCCATATGACCCTGTGAACACAAAAGCCAGCAAACAGTATTGCTAGAAATAATGGTAGTTCAACCATCACACAGTTCCATTACGGCAAGAAATGATAAATCTGCAAGGGTGCAAACGAGCCGAGCCCGGGCTCGTTTAACATATGAAATCTCAAGCTTGAGCTCGGCTCGATTCGAGCTTTATGTCTAAAGCTCGAGCTCGGCTCGAAGGTAAATTTTCAAGATCGAGCTCAGCTCGGGCTCGACTCGTTTAGTATTTATTATTTAATTTAGATTAATTATAATTATTATTATTATACATACAATTTAGTTATTTTTTTATATTTATATAAATGGTAATTATTATTATATAAATATATGTGTAATATATTAATAAAAAATATATAAACAGAAAGCTCGTTTAGTCTCGCGAGCCGGCTCGAGCTCGATAAGCGAAGCTCGGGCTCGGGCTCGTTTACTAAATGAGCTTGTTTTTAGGCTCGGGCTCGAGCTCGAGCTCGTTTAAGCTCGGCTCGTTCGAGCTTTTTTCGAGCCGAGCTTGAGTAGCTCGGCTCGTTTGGACCCCTAGTGTGCTTTATCCATATATTAAAAACTCATTGGTAGTTCTACTAGGTGAAAAAAACAAATAGATATTCTCAATAGCACCTAACATATACATACAAACACCCACAGATATATAGCATATTTAACAACAGTCTGATGTTGTTAAGGATTATCTAACCTCCCATGTCAGCAGCCATGAGAATTCCATCCTTGTACTTGATCCCAATTCCATCCTTGTACTTGATCCCACTGATGGATGTACCCGTCACATATGGATACCTATATAAAAAACCAATCAACTTGTAATATAAAAAATGATAATATAATAAGTGTAATAATCACAAAATTGAACACATGATCGATGTCAAAATTCCATATCAGATTAAATCTCAAAAGTACTAGAGAATGTTTTTACCAAGGACCCACTTATAAGAAAAACATGTGAAAGAGAACTCAATTTGGTTGAAGCATTTCATCGAGCAGTTGGTATGTATCTTTAAACCTTTCATGTTTGAACAACATAACAAAAATCAAAACCTGATAAAACCATCAATTGAAGGTGAAGAACATGATCGAAGGTGGGGGTTGGCTGCGTGGAACAAACAGAGCAGCAAGGGGATACTGATTAAGGTTACAAGGAGTGGGGGAGAATAGATTTAGGTTAAAAGACGGAAAAATGATAAGTGGGAGGGAAAGCCACGAATTTTAAAATTTTGGCTGCAATTGGGGTCACGTTATTATAATAATTAGTTTTTTTTTTTTTTTTTTGGGTAAAGGGTTACCCCGGTGAAATTTTATATATCTACCATCAAATAAAAACAGGGTGTGTCATGAAAACAACACACACTACTAAACTTGGCATACCAAGTCTAGGCAAAAACAAACAAAGCAACCCAACAAAAGTCACAACCAAGAACAACAAAACAAAGAACTCGACACAAAGCCTAAACTAGGCAACACCAACTAGCTCTAGATTAACCATGGTCCACCTCCATGTTCTTCGAAATCTGCCAGCGATCTAAAAGCTTCATATGTCTCGGATCACCACTTATCTTGAGACCCATAATTCTAAGACGCACCGTATCAATGATGGTCTTCGAAAGAGCACAAGCATTCCATTGAAGCTGAGAGAATAAGCGATTGTTCCTTTCTTGCCATATATAATACGTGGAAGCTGCAACCATAAGCTTACAAACAATATGATCCAGCGATTTGTGTTAGCACTAAGCTCCATCCACTGCATAATAGAAGACCAGGTATTCGAAACATTGTTCATGTCAACCATTTTCCTTACCAATCCCCATACCTCAGACGCATATGAACACCGGAAAAAAAGATGGTCTCTAGAGTCCCGATCATATTTGCATAACGGACAACACATGAGTTGTAAATTCGTTGCACTGCCTGCTTCCCAAATAGCCAACCGGTCTTGAGTCTTAAGTTTATTTTTAATAACTAACCATAGATGGAAAGAGTGCCGGGGGATACACTGACTAACCAAACAGCGTTGACCCAGAAAACCTTATTTTCACTATGGCGCATGCTATTCCAAGCCACCCACGAACAAAAATGCTGAAGGTTACCGTTTAGATCTTTCCAGCAGTATCGATCATCTACTTCAGGCATGAGTTGAGGGATATCAATATTTATAAGGACAGGGAAAACATCATACCAAGCCTGAGGCCATAACCATTGGCCATTGTCATCAACAAGGTCAGCCACCATAGAGTTAAGAGAGAAACCAACATTTGCTATAGCTCTTGGAGATATGAATGAACGAAGAGGGCTATACGAACACTAGTTGTCACTCCAAGCATTAGTTTTACGACCGCTCCGAATAGTAATCCAAAAAAATGAACGAACCGATGGACGAATAGAAAGAATCTTCCGCCATCCCCAGCTAGAATTA
Source organism: Helianthus annuus (assembly GCF_002127325.2). Lineage (NCBI taxonomy): Eukaryota > Viridiplantae > Streptophyta > Magnoliopsida > Asterales > Asteraceae > Helianthus > Helianthus annuus. The sequence continues at coordinate 111,911,821 of NC_035438.2, read as the reverse complement.
CCTTTACATTTCACCTCCCAGAAATTTTTATCTTTCAACTTATAAGAGTGAAGCCACTGAACCCAAAGAGACTGTCGGTTAGTGACTATACTCCAAATATGGGACGATAAAAGGGCCTTATTAACATCCAGAATACTCCTGATACCTAAACCTCCCTCCTCTTTAGGCAAGCAGACATCCTTCCAGGAAAATTTGGCACGAACCGGGCCATGAGAATTACCATTCCATAAGAAAGTACGAAACCTTTTCTCCAAATCCTTAATAACACCATAAGGAAGCAAGAAAACCGAAGCCCAATAAGAATACATGGCTGCTAAGACCGAATTGATAAGCTGAAGTCTACCTGCAAAAGACAGTGACTTAGACATCCAGTTGTCAATACGACGATCTATACGCTCCACAAGGCTTTTACAATCACGAGCTGCCAATCTAGTTGTGATCAGGGGAACACCCAGGTAGCGAACCGGCAAAGAGCCCTCTTGAAAGGGCATAATATTCAGAATTTGATCTTTTACATGTCGAGGAACATTACTGAAAAAAACAGTACTTTTAGCCGGGCTAGGAACCAGACCCGAGATGTGCGTAAATTTATCAAGGGCATCACGCAGATGTTACCGAGACACTATCTCCATGAGAAAATAAGAACAAATCATCGGCAAAGGAGACATTTATAATCTTTTGTTTTGGACAACGAGCATGGAACTTGAAAGACGTTTAAGAGGCTGCTTGTCGTAAAAGGAGGGTTAGAACTTCCATAACTAAAGTAAATAGGTACGGAGATAGAGGATCACCTTGTCTAAGCCCCCGCTTCCCATCAAAATAGCCATGAAGCTCACCGTTAATACTCAAAGAATATGACACTGTAGAGACACAGGTCATAATCCAGTTAACCATTTTATAATGAAAACCAAAACAGTGAAGAATAGCTTCAAGGAACGACCAGTTGACTGTGTCATAAGCCTTCTGAATATCTATCTTAAATGCACATCTTGCTGGACCTCTATTAAGATGATAGTTGTGCATCAGTTCCTGGGTCAGAAGAACATTATGTGTAATTTTCCTGCCCGGAACGAAAGCTGACTGATTAATGCTGACCAGACTATTCAAACTTCCTTTAATTCTATCCGTAATTATCTTGCTAATGCATTTAAACAAAACATTACAGCAAGAAATTGGTCGGTAGTCCAGGACTGAGTTCGGAGTATCCTTTTTTGGAACCAGAGCAAGAATTGTGTGATTGACCTGCTTCAAGAGCTTGCCATTTTGAAAGAAATCAAGAATAGCAGTAGTTACCTCATCATCGACGATATCCCATGCATGTTTAAAGAATGCGGATGTGAATCCATCCGGGCCCGGAGCCTTGTTTTCACCAATACTAAACATAGCTGCTTTTACCTCCTCCTGCGTCACTTGTCTAACCATATTTTCCGCCGAGCCTGGAGCAAGAGTATTAACAAAAATGTCTACACCCTCTAAATTTTGAACCCCTTGATCAGTTCCCAAAAAATTCGAATAATCGTCCACTAGAGCATTTATGACATTGTCACCCTTAAACCGGTTCCCTTGAACATCATGAATGAAGCTAATTTTGTTTCTAGAATTCCTGGCTTTGACTGCTTTATGAAAAAAAGCAGTATTCGAATCACCCGCACTAAGCCATTCAACCTTTGCTTTTTGTTTTAAGAAGCATTCTTCGTCATAGGCCGCCACCTGGTACTCATGAATGCATTTAGCAACTGAGTCACGAGCTGAAACATCTAGAGGGTTTTCATCAACAAACTTCTGTAAAGAATCCAGCTCACTCCGCAATCGAGAGACTTTATCATGTAAATTACCTTGCTGATGTAGAAGCTTACGCAAACAAGGCTTCAAGTTTCTCATCTTTTTCGTCACCACAAACATAGCATAACCTTGGACATCCTTGACCCATTCGTTAACCACAAATTGTCTGAATTCCGGTTTGGAAGTCAGAAAATTAGGGAATTTAAAAGACTTCGGCTTAGATCGAGTAGTGACCGACAACTTTAGAACACAAGGGGAATGGTCAGAAACTCTAGCAGGCTGAAACAGAGCATACACATCCGGGAACATGTCCATAAATTTGAAATTACTCATAATGCGGTCTATTTTCTTTAGAACTCCAATCCCTTCCTTAGGCTTCTGGTTCCAAGTATAATGTAACCCGTGAAAAATTCTCGCATACCAATGGTGTTATTCGAGGGCCCAGCTAGATAATCGTCAAGATTAAGAGCTGTGTTAAAATCCCCAAGAACTACCCATGGCTGATTATGAGCTAATCCGTTATGCTTACAAAGATCATTCCAAAGCCTTCTACGGTCTTGATACTTATTTTCCGCATAGATAAAAGAGCAAAGAAAAATTTTAGCTTCAGATTTTAAGTGGACCTGCGTGTGAATAGCTTGATCAGATTGAGAAAGCACCATAATATCAACATCATTAGTATTCCACCCCACAATAATTCTGGTTCCCCGTTGGTAAAGGTCCCCATTCGAAGTCCAATTCCACCTACGGAAAACACCCTTGCATACTTTACCAAGATTATTAACACTAACATGAGTCTCAAGAATTGCACAAATACTCAGCCGATTTTCAGCAATCAAAATACGAACCTCGTTTTGCTTCAGGGGACGATTTAAACCCCTTATATTCCATACAGCAACGCTACCCATCTAAACCCATGTAACGGGAGTGCTTGCCCCCTCAGAGTGACTAACCGTCACATTGCTACTCATGAATTTAGACATCTCCGTTGGAGTCACCTCTAGCACTTCATCATTCGTTGCAGAGACTGTCTTAACAACTGTTTCCTCTTGGACCCGAGAATTATCAGCCTTTGGCACCTCACTATCATCTTCCACAGTTAAAACCTGAAACGGATTCACCACTTTGACCATAGGCTGCCCACTACTAGTTTTCGTGCCGGATGTACTAGCTCCAGATTTATTTATTTTTGGTTTATACATGAACTTCATCTTTTGCTTTTTTTAGGAAACGTTTGCTTAGCTATTCTCCTCCTATCACGAAACCTTCCTCATCCACCACAACTTGTTTAGCCTTACCCTTATCAACCTTGCAACATGAACCTTCATCGTGCCCAAATAAGCAACATGTAGAACAACGAAGTGGCTTCCATTCATATTCAACACCAACTCGTTCCATTAGGTATCCGTCCTCATCCATCTTAGGAATAGCAATAGTTATATGATCTTTAAGCTCATGATCCGCATTAACCTCAATCATAGCCCGAGCATAACTGCTCCTACCCCAGTTGCCCGCACACATATCAGCTGTGTAGGAATCTAACCTTTTTGGGATCCCTAATTTAGAAGCTAGCAAACTTAGACCATCATCGGTGTATACCGCAATGGGCACATTATGAAGTTTGACCCAAAGAGGGACTGTTTTAATACCGTCTTTCTTTAAAATAGCTTTCGGAGACCAACAGTTCAGAAATAGCGGGATTTTTCTAATCAACCACGGACCCCCTTCTAACCTTCATCATACCGTCCTTAGTTTCAAATTTGAAGAAAAAGAAACCATCCGAATTCATCATAAGCTTTGAGTAACCAATGTTTGCCCAAACATTTTTCGCATAGTATTCCACAACTGGGAACGGAAGACGATTCCCCAAGAAGTACCCATAGAGGACATTTTCAAACTTATCTTGAACTTGCTGAACTACTTCTTTTGGAATAACAATATCGGCATCCTCCCTTGTTTCAAGAGGTTCCATAAGCATAAAGTTCACTTCTCTTTTGTTCCGAGTTTTTGAAAGAAGTTTTTCAGCAAACGAGCCCCCATTATCCTTCTTACTATTCTCCGAACAGCCCTCTTCATCCAACGAAGAATGATTTTGTCACACCCCCAAAATCCACCTGCGGATAACACCCGCTTCGAGGGCGTGACTGACCAGGATCCAGCCACCAATTATACCGAGCATTTAATTAATAGAAGAAATATTTAATATCCGAAGTAATTAGCAACATCAGAGTTTGGATTCGGTAATTAGTTTAACAAAACAGCGGAAGCATAAACCAAAGTAGTTTTAAAGACAGTTCATTGTTCCAAAACAGTTAACCAACACACGGGTTCGACGAACACTACACATCCCCAAGCAGCAGCTCCTGAATCATTGGTTACCTGCAAAGCATGCAGTAAGGGGTCAACAATAATGCTGAGTGAGTTCACTAGTGGTCCAGTTTTAGTTTACCAAAAACTTGAGTTGTTTAGATAAAGCATTTATAATCACGTGTGGGGAGCTACCCCACCTGTAAGCTCACTAAACTGTGGATACCGAAACTGTTGACGGAATATAAATATTCGTGCCCCGAGTCAATGTCTATCATCATTGACTATGTTGCAAGGTCTACTAGTTCACGCCCGATCCCCCCGGTCACGGTGTGAGGTTGTCAAACCTAATAGCGCTATCAACTAATAACCCGTTCGCCCCCGGCGATTAATCGGTACTGTAAGCAGGGACTTAAAGTGATAGAGTTTCGTTTAGCATGGCTAGTTGTGATTTATAAATAGTATCCAAACGTATCTCCCCCGGAGATAGTAATTACCCATTCTGTTTTCCCCCGGAGTAATGGGTCAAATGTATTTTCCCAAAGTTGGTAGTTTGTTCGTGTCCCTCCGCGGGACGCATGCTTTTAGTGTGTGAACTCACCTTGGGTTGCTCAGCAGATTAGGTCACTTGTCAAATACGTTGGTCACCACGTCCTAACATGGTTACCGGTATAGGTCAGGTTCGGTGTACAAGCATTCACGTAAAAACACATTTAGGCACGTAACTTGCATACAAGTAAATAGTCATGGGGTTATTGGGCCGGCCCTAACAGTAACACAGTCAAACAGAACACAGCAACACATAGTCCATTTAACAGATAGTCCAAGTTAACACAGAATGGCCCAATAACCAAAATGGACAGCCCACTCGCAACCAGCTGGTCTCGAGTCGCAACCAGGTGGTCTCGGCTTGTCACGCTGTGGTTGCGAGTCGCAACCGTGGTCTCGAGTTGTCACGTTTTGGTTGCGAGTCGCAACGGCGTGGTCTCGAGTCGCAATCTCGTGGTTTCGAGTTGTCCTGCTATGGTTGCGAGTCGCAACCGTGTGGTTTCGAGTCGTAATGCCGTGGTTGCGAGTCGGAATGCTGTCACTTTCATACACACGTGATGATGCAGAACCATCAGTCCAAATTGTACATATGAAATCAGACCCAAATCCGGAAATGACCAATAAGGTTGCACTAACACTTTTCCTAAACTGCCTATTAATAAAACTAGATCAAACTTTGCCATATTTACATCTTCAAGTCATATTCAAACAAGTTCATCCTATGTTCATCATTTTCTAGGGTTTTCATGCCAACATAAACACACATTTATGAACCGAAAATCACATATTTTTGACAAGATCATGATGCAAAACAAGGAAACATACATTATATAGCCGAAATCTTATGTTTACTCATCATCATTTTTGCAAGAAATAAAGAAGTATAGTATGGTTAGCCATAATTATTCTTAGATCATTATTTGTTAGTCATATAAACATGTTATCAAGCTTTGTACACAAGGGTTTTCACATATAGTCAAGTTTCACAAATCATCCTAAAAATCATACAAAAACTACTAACCAAGCATCTCTTAGTTCATAAGCATTTTATTCATCAAGCATTCAAGACAACCATTACACATATGTAACACTAACCGGTATAGAAGAAGGAGAGTAAGCCGAAACAAAGAAAAGGGAACCGAGAAGATGGAGTGTCCGAGTGATAGTCTTGACCGAGTTTCTTGTCCGATATTCCTTGACCGAGATCCAAGCTTGAACCGAAAGTTGTAAGAGAATGGAATGTAGTTGAGGGTTTTCTAGTTGAGAGAGAGAGTAGGAGAAGTGTGGGTGTGTTTGTGCAACCAAATGAAACAAGTGTGGAAAAGGTTGGAATTTATACACCAAGCATCAAGTAGGCTAAGGGGGTTTCGGCCCAACCGGTTTCGGCTCATGAGGCCCACTCGAGACCGAGTGGCCCACTCGCAACCGAGTGGTTGCGAGTCGTGGTCTCGGGTCGTGGTCTCGACTCGCGTTCAAACATATATATATATACATACATACAACACATTATGCAAATTAAAGATCACGTTTTCATTTAATAATAATTATGTACACAAAATATTACAAGGTGTTCGTACGGAAAAACCTAGAGTGTCACATTATCCCCAAGTTTTAAGAACTTTCGTCCCGAAAGTTAAGGCAGCCACTGCCAAGCTAGCGTGTTTCAACGGGGTGTCACATCATCCCCCCGTTAGTTTGGAATTTCGTCCCGAAATTCGGTTGTAGCTTCAGTGCTAGGGTTTTCGTTTGGGAACAGCTGGGGATACTTGGACTTCATCTGGTCTTCCCGCTCCCAGGTAAACTCTGGGCCGCGTCGTGAGTTCCAACGAACTCGCACAAGGGGTATCTGGCTACGTTTGAGGGTTTTGATCTCTCGATCCGTGATCTCAATCGGTTCCTCAGTAAAGTGTAGCTGTTCATCAATCGTCAGTTCCTTAAAAGGAATTACAAGTGTTTCATCCGACAAACACTTCTTCAGGTTAGATACGTGAAAAACGTTGTGCACTGCACTCAGCTCTGCAGGCAGGTTCAATCTATAAGCAACCTTACCGATTTTCTCGGTAATTTCGAATGGTCCAACATACCGTGGATTCAGCTTGCCTCATTTCCCAAAACGAACCACACCCTTCCAGGGTGAGACTTTAAGTAGAACCCGGTCCCCGACCTGGAATTCTAACGGTTTCCTACGCTTGTCAGCGTAGCTTTTCTGACGGTCACGAGCTGCCGCCATGCGTTGCCTGATCTGGGAAATCTTTTCCGTTGTGTCCACTACCAGTTCTGGGCCTGTGAGTTGACTATCACCGACTTCCGCCCAGCAAAGAGGTGATCGGCATTTACGACCGTACAATGCCTCAAAAGGTGCCGCCTGAATACTAGTGTGATAGCTGTTATTGTAGGAGAATTCCACCAGCGGTAGATGCTTCTCCCAGTTTTTGCCAAAGTCGATCACACATGCCCTCAACATGTCTTCCAGGGTTTGGATGGTGCGTTCAGACTGCCCATCCGTTTGCGGGTGATAAGCGGTGCTCATGTCCAAACGTGAGCCAAAGGATTTGTGCATAGCTTGCCACAACTCGGAAGTAAAACGAGCGTCTCGGTCGGAAATAATAGAAGTTGGCACCCCGTGCCTGGAGACTACTTCCTTCAAATAGATTTCTGCTAAGGTAGAAAACTTGTCTGTTTCCTTAATGGCCAGAAAGTGTGCAGACTTAGTCAATCGATCTACTATCACCCAAATAGTATCATTCCCGCGTTGGGATCTAGGTAGCCCTGTAACAAAATCCATGGAAATTTGCTCCCATTTCCACTTCGGGATTTCCGGTTGCTGTAGTAGGCCTGCTGGTTTCTGATACTCGATCTTGACTCTTGCGCAGGTCAAACATTTGCCAACATAGGCTGCTATGTGGGCTTTCATGCCAGGCCACCAGTATGTGGTTCTTAAGTCGTGGTACATCTTATCTGAACCAGGATGTACTGAATAACGGGACTTATGGGCTTCGTCCATCACAAGCTCTCGTAAATCTCCGTAAAGTGGGACCCAAATGCGCCCTGCCACATAGTAGGCGCCGTCTTCTTTCTGTTCTAGTTGCTGCCTCGATCCTCGCAGGGACTCAGCCCTGATGTTTTCCGGTTTCAGAGCTTCAATCTGAGCATTTCGGATCTGGGTAGGAAGACTAGACTGGATGGTAAGTTGTAATGCTCGCACGCGCTTTGGTATAGTGTCCTTCCGGCTGAGGGCGTCTGCCACAACATTGGCCTTGCCCGGATGATACTTGATGGCGCATTCATAATCATTCAGAAGTTCGACCCATCGACGTTGTCGCATGTTTAATTCCTTCTGCTTAAAGATATGCTCGAGACTCCTGTGATCGGTGTAAATGGTGCACTTGGTACCGTACAGGTAATGTCTCCATATCTTAAGCGCAAATATCACTGCTCCCAGTTCCAAGTCGTGTGTTGTGTAGTTCCTTTCATGTGTCTTAAGTTGTCGAGAGGCGTAAGCAATAACTTTCTCGCGTTGCATCAACACGCAACCGAGCCCATGAATAGACGCATCGCAGTAAACCACAAAGTTGTCCGTTCCTTCAGGTAACGAGAGAATAGGAGCACTGCAGAGGTTATCCTTTAGTTTCTGAAACGCGGTTTCCTGAGCTTCACCCCACTTATAAACCATACCCTTCTGAGTAAGTGCCGTGAGAGGCTGAGCGATCTTTGAAAATCCCATGATAAATCTTCGATAATATCCCGCCAGTCCCAAGAATTGGCGGACTTCAGTCGGAGTCTTAGGGGTAGGCCAATTCTTTATAGAGTCGATCTTTGCAGGGTCGACGTGGATTCCGTCCTTGTTAACCACGTGCCCAAGGAAATGGACTTCTCGAAGCCAGAAGTCGCATTTCGAGAACTTGGCATACAATTGCTCATTGCGAAGGAGTTCGAGGATAAGGCGTAGGTGCTGTTCATGCTCTTCCTGACTTTTCGAGTAGATCAAGATGTCGTCTATAAACACGATCACAAATTTGTCGAGGTAGGGTTTGCATACTCGGTTCATAAGATCCATGAATACCGCAGGCGCGTTGGTCATTCCGAAGGGCATAACGAGGAATTCATAATGACCATAACGAGTTCTGAATGCAGTCTTGGAAATATCTTCATTACGGACCCTTAACTGATGGTAGCCTGATCGCAGGTCAATCTTAGAATAGTAGCTTGATCCTTGCAACTGATCGAATAGGTCGTCGATTCGCGGGAGAGGGTAACGATTCTTGATGGTAACCTTGTTCAACTCACGATAATCAATACACATTCGGAACGTGCCATCCTTCTTCTTAACAAAGAGTACCGGTGCTCCCCAGGGTGACGAACTAGGGCGGATAAACCCTTTATCCAAAAGTTCCTGTAGTTGAGTAGAGAGTTCCTTCAATTCTGCGGGGGCTAGTCGATAAGGTGCACGAGCTATTGGCGCTGCTCCGGGAGCTAGCTCGATTTGGAATTCGACCTGACGATGGGGAGGGAGTCCAGGTAATTCCTCAGGAAATACCTCGGGGTAGTCACGCACTACTGGAAAGTCTTCAATCCTATTTTCCTTTTCCTGCGTGTTGGTGACAAGTGCTAGGATAGCGGTGTGCCCTTTTCGTAGAGACTTCTGGGCCTTCAAGAAAGAGATAACGCCGGAGATTTCTCCGCCTTTGCCACCTTGTACAATGAGGGGTTTGCCAGAACGACGAGGAATACGAACTGCTCTCTCTTGACAGAGGATCTCAGCGCGATGCTTGGATAACCAATCCATACCAATAATGACGTCGAAGCTTCCAAGAGTAACAGGGAAAAGGTCGATACTAAATGTCTGACCAGACAACTCTAGTTTGCAGCCTTTGACAACATGTGAGGCCTCGATGTTTCTACCATTAGCTAACTCGACGATATGAGGAGAACTTAGTAACGAAAGCGGACGCTTAAGCTTCTTACTAATACGTAGGGATACATAACTAGCATCGGCACCGGAATCAAATAACACAGAAACATAACGATCATCGAGTAGGAACTTACCCGTCACAACATTGGGGTCATTCCTTGCTTCTCCAGCTCCAATCACAAAAGCTCTTCCCCTAGCACCATTCCCAGCATTGTTGTTTTGATCGTTATTTCCAGCTCCCTGATTGTTGTTGCGGTTCTGGTTCAGTTCAGGGCAATTCTTCTTGTAGTGCCCCTCAGCTCCACACTGGAAACAACCCTTGACATTCCCGTGATGTTGTTGCTGCTGGTTCTGCCCCACGGGACGTGGACTCCTACAGTCCTTGGCCTCATGTCCCATTTTGTTACATCGTTGACACTGACCTTTCGCACACTGCCCGCTGTGATGTCGATGGCACTTGTTGCACTTGGGGTGGTTACCACGATAGCCACCCTGTTGTTGAGTGCCCTTGTTGTTTTCGGTTTTCCTTTGCTGAGCTGGGGCCTGAGTGGGGTTAGCATCCTTGCTTTGATTTCCTTCCCACTTACGCTTGTTGTCACTAGAACTTCCGACAGTAGCACTGATCCTTTTGGGCAACCTGCCCTCCTCCACGGCCTGATCAGTGAGTTTGTGAGCAAGTCGAACGATCGGCTGAATGGTAGTGTGGTTGGCTGAAGTTACATGGCTTCGAATTTCTGGAGCTAAACCCTTGATGTACAGTTCGATTCTTCGATACATGGGTCGAGACATGTTTGGGCAAAGAGCAGCATAGTCGTTGGACAACTTGGTGTAGGTTTCAATCTCTGACCCAACCATCTTGAGCTCATAGTACTCATTCTCAAGCTTGTGGATGTCATCCCGGTGACAGTATTCCTCCTTAATCATATCCTTGAAATCCTCCCATGCCGTAGCATTTGCAGTTTCCAACCCAAACATCTGAATCTGCGCCTTCCACCAAGAAAGCGCGCTTCCTTCAAGCGTAGCAGTAGCAAATTTCACCCAATTTGCAGGAGGACACTCGCAAACAGCAAAGACAGCTTCAATTTTCTCAATCCAATGTAGAAGACCTATGGCACCCTCGGTGCCGTTGAAAGGGAGAGGCTTGCAATCCATGAAAGTTTTGAAAGTACACACTGGTGGTTGCGCAGGTGCATGCTGACCTATAGGGTGAGAAGCGAAACGTATAGGTTTAGAGGCGAAAAGTCGATGTGGCGGTAGGATCTATACATCCTAAAACAACGAGCTTACCTATAGGGTGAGCTGCGAAAGCTGCAGCCACGGTGTTGAGCAGGTTAGTGAACTGAGCCTGCGTCATGTTGATGTTTCCCCTTCCACGTCCACTCATTGTCTTCATAACCAGAAAACACAATATGAGTGTGATGTAACGAGAACGAGATAGAAGAGAGAGGGGTGTCTATCTAATTTAGGCACACTAGTACGTATAGCATAACAGGGAACATAAACAAACAAGTAAACACTGGTCCGAGCTATGAGGTCAAATGTGTCGAGCCTTGCACTTGGAGTGTAGTGTCGTCACGAGTCACGGGTTATAGTCTGGTTTTCTCCAAAAAGATTTACCCCTTTTTAAAACCAAGTTCACTATAACCAATGGCTCTGATACCAATCTGTCACACCCCCAAAATCCACCTGCGGATAACACCCGCTTCGAGGGCGTGACTGACCAGGATCCAGCCACCAATTATACCGAGCATTTAATTAATAGAAGAAATATTTAATATCCGAAGTAATTAGCAACATCAGAGTTTGGATTCGGTAATTAGTTTAACAAAACAGCGGAAGCATAAACCAAAGTAGTTTTAAAGACAGTTCATTGTTCCAAAACAGTTAACCAACACACGGGTTCGACGAACACTACACATCCCCAAGCAGCAGCTCCTGAATCATTGGTTACCTGCAAAGCATGCAGTAAGGGGTCAACAATAATGCTGAGTGAGTTCACTAGTGGTCCAGTTTTAGTTTACCAAAAACTTGAGTTGTTTAGATAAAGCATTTATAATCACGTGTGGGGAGCTACCCCACCTGTAAGCTCACTAAACTGTGGATACCGAAACTGTTGACGGAATATAAATATTCGTGCCCCGAGTCAATGTCTATCATCATTGACTATGTTGCAAGGTCTACTAGTTCACGCCCGATCCCCCCGGTCACGGTGTGAGGTTGTCAAACCTAATAGCGCTATCAACTAATAACCCGTTCGCCCCCGGCGATTAATCGGTACTGTAAGCAGGGACTTAAAGTGATAGAGTTTCGTTTAGCATGGCTAGTTGTGATTTATAAATAGTATCCAAACGTATCTCCCCCGGAGATAGTAATTACCCATTCTGTTTTCCCCCGGAGTAATGGGTCAAATGTATTTTCCCAAAGTTGGTAGTTTGTTCGTGTCCCTCCGCGGGACGCATGCTTTTAGTGTGTGAACTCACCATGGGTTGCTCGGCAGATTAGGTCACTTGTCAAATACGTTGGTCACCACGTCCTAACATGGTTACCGGTATAGGTCAGGTTCGGTGTACAAGCATTCACGTAAAAACACATTTAGGCACGTAACTTGCATACAAGTAAATAGTCATGGGGTTATTGGGCCGGCCCTAACAGTAACACAGTCAAACAGAACACAGCAACACATAGTCCATTTAACAGATAGTCCAAGTTAACACAGAATGGCCCAATAACCAAAATGGACAGCCCACTCGCAACCAGCTGGTCTCGAGTCGCAACCAGGTGGTCTCGGCTTGTCACGCTGTGGTTGCGAGTCGCAACCGTGGTCTCGAGTTGTCACGTTTTGGTTGCGAGTCGCAACGGCGTGGTCTCGAGTCGCAATCTCGTGGTTTCGAGTTGTCCTGCTATGGTTGCGAGTCGCAACCGTGTGGTTTCGAGTCGTAATGCCGTGGTTGCGAGTCGGAATGCTGTCACTTTCATACACACGTGATGATGCAGAACCATCAGTCCAAATTGTACATATGAAATCAGACCCAAATCCGGAAATGACCAATAAGGTTGCACTAACACTTTTCCTAAACTGCCTATTAATAAAACTAGATCAAACTTTGCCATATTTACATCTTCAAGTCATATTCAAACAAGTTCATCCTATGTTCATCATTTTCTAGGGTTTTCATGCCAACATAAACACACATTTATGAACCGAAAATCACATATTTTTGACAAGATCATGATGCAAAACAAGGAAACATACATTATATAGCCGAAATCTTATGTTTACTCATCATCATTTTTGCAAGAAATAAAGAAGTATAGTATGGTTAGCCATAATTATTCTTAGATCATTATTTGTTAGTCATATAAACATGTTATCAAGCTTTGTACACAAGGGTTTTCACATATAGTCAAGTTTCACAAATCATCCTAAAAATCATACAAAAACTACTAACCAAGCATCTCTTAGTTCATAAGCATTTTATTCATCAAGCATTCAAGACAACCATTACACATATGTAACACTAACCGGTATAGAAGAAGGAGAGTAAGCCGAAACAAAGAAAAGGGAACCGAGAAGATGGAGTGTCCGAGTGATAGTCTTGACCGAGTTTCTTGTCCGATATTCCTTGACCGAGATCCAAGCTTGAACCGAAAGTTGTAAGAGAATGGAATGTAGTTGAGGGTTTTCTAGTTGAGAGAGAGAGTAGGAGAAGTGTGGGTGTGTTTGTGCAACCAAATGAAACAAGTGTGGAAAAGGTTGGAATTTATACACCAAGCATCAAGTAGGCTAAGGGGGTTTCGGCCCAACCGGTTTCGGCTCATGAGGCCCACTCGAGACCGAGTGGCCCACTCGCAACCGAGTGGTTGCGAGTCGTGGTCTCGGGTCGTGGTCTCGACTCGCGTTCAAACATATATATATACATACATACAACACATTATGCAAATTAAAGATCACGTTTTCATTTAATAATAATTATGTACACAAAATATTACAAGGTGTTCGTACGGAAAAACCTAGAGTGTCACAGATTTACCTGTGGAACACCTTCAGCCGATTCAACAGGGGTAGTAATCTTGGTTAGCTCATCAATTATATTAATAACTTTAGGACCTTGCTGCTGACTCGTTAATACACCCCTACGAGGGCAGAAGGTTTTGCCATCTATATTCAGTAGCCTTGTTGTAAAACCCTTAGTAGGGTTTTGAGAATTACCCCCAGTATCAGACGCTTTGAACAGATCCGACGCCATATTACACGTAACCTAGGAACCATGCAAAGAAAACAAGCACACAAAAGACCGCCAAAGCAGATCGGCAACAAACCCTAGACGCAGAAATATGAAACGAAAATCCCAATCCTAACTTCAAAAGATTAGAGACCAGGGTGGAGTCAAGAAAACCTTACTCAGAAGGATCGACAAACCCTAATACCTAACCCCGATCGATTAAGATGAAGGATTAGAAATCAAGAACGCTAGGGTTTACTGTAGTCGCCAAAATCGCCTGGGAAGCCAGAGAAAAGCCATCATTTCAAGAACTAACATCGATTCGAATAGGGGTGCAAACGATTTGAGCCGAGCCCCGAGCTTGCCCAGGCTCGAGCTCGAGTTCGTTTCACTTATAAAAGCTCGAGGTCGATCGTGGCTCAATATGAGCTTTGTTTTTAAAGCTCAAGCTCAGCTCATAGGTAATTTTTCAAACTCGAGCTCTGCTCGGCTCAATTCGAGCTTTTTTTCAAGCCGATCTCGAGTAGCTCGGTTCATTTGCACACCCCGAAAACACGGTCCAAACTCGACACGAATCTAACACGAAATTTGTGGGTTTGGGTTTAGCCTAAACAGGTTCGGGTCAGTTTCAGATTAAACCCACAAACCCATTTAGCTAAACGGGTCAGGTTCGGGTCAACCCGGTCGGGTTGGCGGGTAGACCCGTTTAACCCATTTCTATAATATTATATTTTTTACAATATGTTTTATTGTTATAAATTAAATTTGGTGTGTATTTTATGCTATACTTATAACTTAAAAACAGAAACTGACATAAAAATAGAAACTGACACAAGATTTTATAATTTTAATGTAATTTATTTATCTAATTTGTGTTTTTTTCTAGTAGATGTTAATTTTAGTATATTAATTTGCTGAAAAATTAAAAAAAAAATCGGGATAAACGGGTTGGGTTCGGGTTAGCCTGCGAATATTCGGGTCACGTTCGGGTTCATATGTATGAAACGATTTTTGGGTTCGGGTCGGGTTGAACCCGCCAACCCGCGAATATGACCCGTTTAGCACCCCTAGACTAGGCGCCGATTATTCTAGATTAATTTTCGATTAATTACAACTAATCGCAATTATATCTGATTAATGCCCGTTAATCCCGATTAATCGCTAGTCCCCACCCCACCACCAACCGACTAGCGACTAGCAATTTCAACAACCATGGTAAATGGTAAATGTTTACTTATTATTATTAACGGTACAACTATTACTACTAATATTACTAGTATTCTATAGTACTAATAATGCCTTCTTTTAATATATATAAGTATTCATATAACTTAGCCTTTTTTCTAACAATGTATAACTTTTAATACATTGAAACATAGATAAAAATACGGCGTTAGTTCCGTACAGTTTTTTGCGATTTTTGGTACCGGTATTGTCATATGATATTTCGGTGTTACTAATTAACATATGCCGGTTTTTGGCGATTTTCACCGGGGGATACCGGTATTTTAATGTAAAATTCGATATACCGTGCCGTGTACCGTACCAAATCTATACAGAACCGAAAGTATCGGTACTGAAAACGCCAAAAAGTGGGTACCGATTCGGTACCCAGTAAAAAATTGTTACGAAAAATTCGTGGTACCGGTACCAAGTACCAAACGCTCATCCCCACACATAGGTAGGTACATACGTTTAATAAAATAAGAATTATTATATGGGTTGTTTTCTACATATTTGTGACAAATACTATAAAATCGCCAGAAATGTGACACAACTTGTGACGGATTTCCGACAGAATATAAATTTTGTCATAAATGCGTAGGAAATAGCTATCAGCTTCCTACAGATTTCTGACGAAAAAAATTTACATTTCGTCTTTCTAAAGTCCAATATCGTTTTTTTTTTTCAATCAATCTTTGGTACAACTTTATTATACATGATATACTTTTGTTTTACAAAGTTATACCTATTATACTTATAGATACCTACCAATCCATCTTCCGTTTTAGAAAGTTATATCTATTATCCTGTACGTATATGTATATGCACTTCCGAACCCATTACACAAAATATAATTTGGCAATCTGTATAAGTGTATATATATATATATATATAGTGGCAATTTTTATAAGTACATATATATTTAGTGGTTTATATACACTGTGATACATACTCATATACATACACATAAGCATACGCACAATACACCCATACAAATCAATACGTATATACATGCATATACATAGAAATCAATCACATGCCATTGAAAGAGACTAAAGATGTTGAGGTCCGGAATCGAGAAACTAATATAAAACCGTAAAGGTGTAAGTTTACCAAATCCTGCCTAATCTGCTACTCCCAAGTCAATTTCGGCCTGCGCACACACACACACACACATACATACATATGTATACAAATGCACACTTAATAACAAATATAATCACATCCACATACACATATAGATACAAACATGCATATACGTACACATACATACATACATACATACATACATACATACATACATACATACATACATACATACATACATACATACATACATACATACATACATACATACATACATACATACATACATACATACATACATACATACATACATACATACATACATACATACATACATACATACATACATACATACATACATACATACATACATACATACATACATACATACATACATACATACATACATACATACATACATACATACATACATACATACATACATACATACATACATACATACATACATACATACATACATACATACATACATACATACATACATACATACATACATACATACATACATACATACATACATACATACATACATACATACATACATACATACATACATACATACATACATACATACATACATACATACATACATACATACATACATACATACATACATACATACATACATACATACATACATACATACATACATACATACATACCCACATACCCACATACCCACATACACAAATACATATATACATACTCACATTATACTCATATTCATACATCCACATACTTACGTACATTTAATATTTAAAATAAGAATAAGTATATGGGTTGTTTCTTTACACATTTGTGACAAATCCTTAAATGTCGTAAGAAATGTGTCACAACTTGCAATGGATTTAAGCATTTTGTCATAAATGCGTAGGAAATTGTATTCATACATGGATTGTTTCTTACGCCTTTATGACAATTATATTTAAAAATAAGCATTTTGTCATAAATGTATAGGAATATGTTTATTTTATAATTATTATATACTAGTCTTATTATTATTTAACCTTTTGTAGATTATTTGTGACAGATCTGTGACGTAACTATCAATTAATTAGGATTTTCTTATTTTTTGTCAGAAACTTGCCACAAGTTGTGACGGAATTCCGACGGATGGTTTAAGTTAATTAAAAAAATAAATATTTCGTCATAAATGTGTAGGAAACGATATTATTTTCCCTTATTTTTTTGGTTTTTATAAATATTTATTCGGTAAAAATTAATAATTAACCTATTGTAGATTATTTCTACAGATTTATGACGCAGCTGTCAATTGATTAGGGTTTTCTTATTTTTCGTCATAAATGTGTAGGAAACGATATCATTTTCCCTTATTTTTTTGTGTTTTGTAGGCTATTTCCGATAGATTTGTTATGCAACTGTCAATTAATTAGGGTTTTCTTATTTTTCGTCATGGATGCATCAAAAATTTGTAACAAAATCTTGAAATTTTTTTTTGTAGGAAATTCGTCATAAAAGTGTAGTAATCTGTGACGGAAAAAATTGTGTAGGAAATTTCTGTAGGAAATTGTCCCTTTTTCTAGTAGTGTATATAGTTAATTTAGTTTAGTGTAGTTAGTTGTTTTTAAGTTACCGTCATCCTCATGAAATGTGTTTGAATTAAGTGTGGGGGAATTCTTCCTAATTTCTTTAACACGGTGTTGAGGACAACACGGGTTTTCATGGGGGTAGGGTAATTTTTATGTTTTTGAAAAAAATATAAAAACAAAAAAAATTACAAAATCTGAATAAAAAACAACAAAATTCAAAATAATTGGTTGCAAAAATGCCCCGGTGCCACCGTACTTTACGGTGTGCACCGTAATTTACGGTGGGCCTGAGAAACAAAACCTTTACGCCCATTAGCTACTGCCTTACGGTGGGAATTTGGTGCCAGTGCCTATTGTAAGCTACGGTGGCTGTCGGTCGTAATTTATGGTGGCCACTAGCAAGCTAAGGGTCCCTGTCGGTCGTGATTTATAAAAAAATAATAATAATAATAATAATAATAGTTTCACCCCAGCCACACATATCGATCCTTTATTCCCTAACCACATATCTCACTCTTGTTCTTCCATCACTTTAAACAAGAACCCTAATTCTCCAAACTTCAAACCTCCATTAATCCTTCAATACTCAACCGAATCTTGTGATTCTTAGGTCAATCTTGACTAAAATTTCGCAAGCATTCTGATTTTGGGCTTACATTCGGAAGAAAATCACGTATTAGCAGTCGATTTTAAGCTCTAGGGTCCAAAAATTTTGGGGTTTTGTGGGTCTTTGGTTTACTTTGGAGTTCTTTGTATGTTCGCCTTCTACAAGTTCAATGTAATATATCAAATTATATCATAATAACATTAATCATATAGATCATAATTGATACATTTTAATGCGGTAAATGAACTTCAAATAATTTTTTTTTAATTTGATATATAAGTTTTATCTACATTGAATTAATATACATATGACTTGTTATAATAATTGTATATATGTATATATACACATATGTCATCAAAGAAAGTTATGATTTACGTTAGGAATATATATGAGGAAAAAAATTCTTATTTAAAGCTTAATATTATATTAGTATAAAACTTGACTAATTTAGTAATATTGACCTGGATCATTTTTTTAACTGTATATACAGTTGAAAATTTGAGATGTATTTTTGTAGTTAAGTTTAATGGTCAAGAATAAGAATACAAGGTCTAATGGTTGCATGATTGAGTAACTTATATCAATTTGGTACATTCTTTCAAATCAATAAATAAATTTAGGCAACGTAGATCCATACTAATAGAGAATTATGTATGGTAATAGTGTATTGTTTAGCAAGTGTATATTTGTACTTATTATTTCCCTCATTGTTTTTGATATTAATACATTTAATCATGAATACATTAAATGGGATTATATTAGAGATATTGGTTGACTTTTGTGTTTTATAAAATAAACAAAATAGATATATAATAATAATATTATGAATCTAGATGTAATTGAGTTTGGTAAACCACATAACCCAAAATCAATTCATTTCCTTTTTAAATGAAACAAACTGGCGAAGTTTGTGGAATTGATGGACGTATGCTATTTTTTTTAAACCTTTGACCCCTTTTGGCATTCGATCGGATCTTTTCGGATTAAGATACCCCACCACCCCGTGGTGATCATCTTGGCCCGACTACTCGTCGCCGCTGTTCAGGCCACACAACCACCCATAGTCGTACCACACACCAGCCAGATACCACCGTAACCACTTCCATACTTTGATTTGTATTAGCCATAGTCGTAAAACGCCATTGCCTATGGGAATCTCGCCACCGTACAACCCCGGTTTAAGTCACGACTCGCCGCCAAGAACAGGAGACTTTCGTCGCTACGGTTTGAATACCGCAGACAACCCGACAACTCCGAGCCACCACGACACCGATTGACTTTCACTATCATAGTCGGGCCCGTTGCCTCACGATCTTGTAGCACGTATTCAGGTAATTAGCTGGCCTCTTCTTGCCGTTATATATGGGTAGTCACTAAGTTGTGTTATGTATATAAATTAGACTGGTTAATCAAAAGCTTTTTTTTTCGATCACCGGAGTTAACAACGGAAAGGGTGCACATGATGTAATGATTTCTTTTTACAGATTATTTAAGTGCTTTTTTTAAATGTTGCAAATCGATACAATGAGATTTTCATCAAATAATGATGGCTTGTTTTATATAGAGCCATCTGTATGCATTTTATGTATTTAATAACTAGCCTAAGACCCCGCGACTTTCGCGGGTGGCTAAACACCAACTAAACACATAAAATAATTTAAACGTTGAACCGTTAAACTTTGATTGTTAAACCTAATATTTTGAGACACTTGAGAACGTCCCAAAAGTACATCGACATAATGTTCGTTACACATTGATTTAGTAAATTACACTCACAATTGGTTACCTTTTCATGAATATCCAAAACCATATGAGGAACAACTTTTTCATCATCAAAACCATCTAACAAACAAAAGCAAAAATTACATACAACACACCCTTAAATCTTTCAAATAGGCTGAGTTGGGTTAATCTAACCAGGAAGTCACAACCATGATCACATTAAGACTCTTTCATCATCACAACCACAAAATTTTGAAAGCAACCAAATAACAAAATACATCATTCTATTAAAACAGTTTATAAACAAAAAATATTTAAACTTCAATTCCTTTTTGACATCTAATCTGACTAAAGCAATTGATATGAAAGTTTAATCAAATAAGAAAAACAACCATATGATGAATTCCAAATCTCCAAACAAAGTTTGACGTTTTTCCTCAAACTACAATTGTTCATTTAGAAGACTTTATTCAAAAACTTTGAGTCATGAAGCAAAGCACTACAATAAGTTCAATTAAATCATAAGAGAATAAGGTACCTTAATCACAAAATAACCATCTCAAACCTTCGGCAAAGAAAAGCACCGGTATTTAACGCCACGAAAACAACTAATAAAAACATTCGGCAATCGATCCTAATTAACCCAACGCCAGCTACAAAAAACGCTAAATCGAATGGAATCTAGAGCAGGTACAAAGACGAAGTTAATCGACGAAGAAACATCCACCACCATGGTCGCCTCTTCCCATAAAATTGCAACATGGCTCGTTCACATTTCACAAAGCTTCCCTATTTTTCAATCACAACTGCGCCTTCCTTAAAACTTCAACAGATGCTGCCAACTGAAACAAAGGAATGGTTATGAATGAAGATAAAATGATGTGAGATGGAGTATTGGTAATGATTAACTAAATTATACATTTGTTTCAACTTAGCATTTACCTTGGTAATGTAGCACTACATTAAAAGATATATATATGAAATTTTTAAGAGTATTAAATCGGTCTTTTAAATATAAGAAGTATCATTACCATGTAAAAAGGATAAGCAAGCATTGAAAAAGGGAGGGTGAAGCATAGTGTTCGTGCCATCCAATCCAGAGTCTTGAATGTTGTCTCGGTTAACTATAGAAGAAAATCAGGAAATTTAAATACATTGATGGTAAATTTTCAACATAATGCTGCAACTAACCAAAAGAAAGATACCGGGTGCCATCATTCATCGTTTTTCAACATGTCCACGGTTTTGGTTATGATTCAATGACAATTTCTCTTGTAATGAGGAAATATTAATGTACTGTACAGCATAGTTTCTACATTGTACGTTTAAAAAATATTAGCCGAAAAAATATAAAAGTGTAAACGACAAAACGGGATTTTTTTTCTTAGCATTACCCGTATGCATCTTGTGAAAGAAGGATGCCATTTTTGATATTTCCAAGACTAATATTTCATGGTACTCTCCAGTCGAGTGATTGATTCATCTTTGTAATACACAACATCCGTGTTAAATGATAAAATATGACCCTAATCTGACCCATTTCCTTGCTGATCACAGTTCATCTATGAAGCTGCTGCAAAATTCTATGTTGAAATAGCAACTGATCAACACAGATGTTGTGTATTACAAAGATGCATCAATCACTCGACTGGCGAGTACCATGAAAAATTAATCTCGGAGATATCAAAAACTCGCATCCTTCTTGCAGAAGATGCATACGGGTAAGTGTTGAGGAAAAATACGCAAATGGGTGGTAGAATGACATGTCAAAAGGGTAGTATTGTTGACGAAACTATAGAAAACGCCTTTTGTAGAAAAAATTTATAAATAAGAAGTGGGTTACATACGATTACAAAAAATATATTATTATTGATATAATCTAACTTTTAAATAAACACACCCTGCATAACTTTTGACTCGTTCAGTCCATTTTATTATAAGCTATTTTCTTTATATAATCACTGGATTAGAGAGTTACACGGGTCATGTAGCTTGACACAAATATCTATAAAGGTTGTATTCGGATTCATTAATTCAACCCATCAACTTTACACGATTGTCACTGGAATATGAATCAGGGAATCAATTATTATATGCACATATGATAAACAACATTGATGTACAAATACCTGGAATGATTTTCGTATACATGAAGAAACCAGAATATGTTGTTAATGTCTAAAGCTTTCTGGAAGTGTTGATTCTGTAAAATACTCCTTTCTCATATCATCCGCCGAGCAAAACCGTACCTTTAAATGTGAATAAGCATGAAAGGAAGGAGCAATAGTGCTAGTTATAGATAGCAATTATGACCCATTTACTTGTAAAATGGGTTGATTTAAGTTACGCTCAATCTATAACGGGTCAAACCAGTTTATAAAAGGAAACGGGCAAAAAGTCACCCAAAGCGTAATTTAATGCATAAAACCTATAAACCTTTTGACCCAAAACAATTACAATACTCGAGACAAAATGTGTACTGGTCAAGCGAACTTGGCTCGTTTAAATAATTACAGGTTTTGACCCGTTACCCAACCCATCCAGTTTGCCACTTCTACTAATTTGTATGGAAAGACGGTGTAAAAAGTATACCAGAGAAGCATACGACTTTACTAAAGGCTTGGCAAGCTGCCAAATTGGCTGAAATACAAACGGAGCTTCGACAAATAGCACTTGCCCCAGTCGGCTCGGGTAATAATAATACAGGACATCAAACTGTCAATATTCAAGAAAAACATTAGCTTTCAATATCCATAATTTTAATGTCAGGCATTCTGCTAGTCTCAGTTACATGCCAAAAAAATAATAATAATAACTACAATAAATAAACTACTATCCGTTTATTTGTGAATAAGTTGATTTGGGTTATGTTTTATCTTTAGCGGGCCATTCATAACTTACCAAAAATGTCAAGAATTAAAGATCTGAATTCTTCAAACTAAATCCGTGAAGATCAAATATTCCAAGTATCTCTTCTTTACCTTCTGGAAGTCTCCAAGTATCTCTTCTTTACCTTCTGGAAGTCTACTCAATGCCTTCTCTAGCAAGAGTACTACACATTTTTGGTACTACACATATCATAAAAAATGACAATTATAATAGTGTCACTTGGCCCGTTTAAACCGTTCAATAGAAACTACTCATCTGACCCGTTCAATGAATAGTGCCAATTTTTTACTATCACTTGTAACCCATTTGACCCGTCCAATAATTTAAGACTAAACGGATGTTGAACTCATGTGTTAAGAAACTTATATTTTAACTTCTTTGACGACATAATTGAGGAAAAAATGATGCAAAAAGTATCGATTACATTAACTGGGCCTAGAGATAAGTTGACATTTTTTTTTTCTTTAACTGGTTCGGGTTTTTTAAGAAGGATTAGAACCGGTTTTTGGCCAAAAATAATATGAAAAACAGAAAATGTCATTGCATGAATTACAAATATGATATTAAATAAGTTCCAGCTATAAATGTTCAACTTTCTAAATTAGTTTTCATATGAAATCAAGATACCTCAAAGGCGGGCAAGCCGTACAACCTCAAACCAACTTTGATCATCGCTCGTCGATCTATCCATCCACGTCTGGTGCTCGTGGAGTCATGGACCCAAGTGAACCCTTGTGACGGTTCCACATCCTGCAGGGAACGATACATCAAGAAACACATCAATGCTTTGTTACGGCAATTCCCATAAAAACATCCTTAACAAAACATTACCTTTTCTCCTGCAGATATATCGAATCTTCCTTTAGTTGAATCCTTTATAATGTTTATCTAGTTAAAAAAAAAAAAAAACAGGTGTTATATATTTTCCCGTACATGATTGCCTTGAAGCATAAACTTGAATCCTTTATAATGTTTATCTAGTTAAAAAAATAGTCACATACCTGACTCCACCAAATTTGCCTGTGTAGCGCCACGAATCATCCTAGCCAATATTTATACGTTGTTTGTCTTTTACTCGATTAATCTCTAATCTGAAAAACAGAATGACGTAAGACGCAATGTACTCCCACTCAATTAATATAAAAAATCATAGTGCTTAACACCCATGGGAATGAAACATAAGCTTACAGTGAATGAGCCCCAAATCTTGAACTACATTTTACCTCTTGATCTTGTGATCATTGCATCGTCTTGATAACGTATTTAGTCTGAAGGGCAGCCATAGCAACATCACCTCTTCTAAAAAACGTAATTACATTCAGTTTTCATAAATGTCTACTACTTATCTACAAAATTTTTTTTAATACCTCGATTGCTTTGCTAGGTGCAACACGTATCACTTTGACCAAATTACACTTTGAAAAGTCTAGTTCAGCCTTCGGTCTTCATGACCTCACATAAGAGCATTGATAACAAAATCTGGCTAAATATGTTAAACAAAGAGAATTCGATTAAAAAACTAAAAAGACTCTTATTTTACCATATCCTTTTGAACAACTCCTTGAGATCTGTCCAAGTCCAAGTTTTTCAAATCAAATTGGTTATTGATCATCAATAATTTGATTTCACACTTTTGGCATCCCATTGTTGAACACCCCTAAAAAAATTATAGCAGAAACCATGTAACTAAATTAGACATTTAACAATAATTTCATTGTTTGATTTTTGATATGACCTCAAAGCTCATTTACAATTTTCTTCTTCTTCACATTTGGTTCAGTCAAGAATCCACATAATCCAAAAAAATTATATCTAATATCAACAATAAATCTTAAAAATACATAAAGAAGGGATTCATACCTTGTAGATGACGAAATTTGATTATTAGAATCCGAAAAGAGAATCGATCGAAGATGAACAAACTGTAGATAAGAATGACTGCAAATAAAAAAAAACAATACAAATCAATACTGAATGTTAAAGACTCGGAGAATCAACATCATTAAAAGAAAGAAATCGTAACGATAAGGTCCAAAAACATACTATCCTTAGTACTAAACGTGTGTGAAAGAATGAAATCTAATAATAAGGTCCAGACCATAGAAAATCAAAAGGAAGATTGAGGCAAACCTTTTCAACAAACCTGTAAACACCAACAGATTAACAGGTTCTGCAACGAACAATAGCGAATTTCTGCATTTGAAAAGAACTCCGCTGATGTACTTTGATTCTGCGTCAAATCCCTTTTGAATCTGCAAACAGTTTCAGCAAATCAATCATCAAAGAATAGACTCGGTCTCAGCAATAAAACAACAAATAGCAGATGAAAAATTCAGCGAATGAGTGACTGACTATATATGCGGATCGTAATATCAGCAAGTGAAAAGAATTTGCAGCAGCGTATTAACTAATTACGGTAAATGGACACTGTTTTATCGAACGGACACTATTTCTGCAGACTTGTTCGGATCAGTTCTGCAGATGATTAAGTTGATCCGTAATTATCAAAAAAATCCCAACAACAATCCGTGAATGATTAACACTGACTTTGTTTCATAACAGTCCAAACTTCGATCTAAAACATACCGATTCAGTTCAAAATATTCAAACGATACAGCAAACAGATCCAAATCAGTCCGTAATGAATGAAATTTCAACCTGAATTGATCGAAACAGTTCGAAATTCTCAAATGACACTTCAAAACTATAATTCAGATCTCAACAGCTTAACAACTTCTTTACTATCAAATTCAAATTCAGTCACAACACAATTTTCAACTAACATCTAATGCTCAAATCTGAATCAGGTTTTGACAGAAACATCAACAACTCAGATCTGAATTATCAAACACAATCCTTCAAAATAAATCAGATCTTCTTTCAGTACGTATGAATGATACTATTCAATTCATGGAGCACAGAAATTCTAAATTCGACAGAAAATGGAATCAACATCAAAGAAAGCATCAAAGAGAATCAAAGCTTTCTATAACCCATTCAATTACGGTGAAACATGTGCCTCATCTGGATACCCTTGAAAGTACTTCTACAGAAAACGGGTAATATCTTGATGGATTCGAGAAATTTGAAGTTAAATCATATGAAATAAAAGTTAGACAATCAATCGCTCGAAGAAACTGCTCCATTCGACGTCGTTTGATAATCAACCGCTAATTCTGGCATCGTTTTCCTCAATCTCTCATCGATTTCTCCATGAATCAATCCCGATTCCAATCCAAACACAATCCCCAATCGTAATCTCACAAAAACCTTATAATCTTATTGAATCTGCTTAAAAAAAACGAAACGATACAGAATCAGGTTTAGATCGTCGTTACAGTGATCGATTGAGTTGAGATGATAATATTAACGAATCAGAGGGGGTGAATTGTGTATGCATACCTAATGATCTTTCGCAAAATCGGCGGAGAAAATACATATGAACCTGGAACCAATCAATACAATACATGACATTTATCATGAGATGACGTAAATAACGTGATTGTCAGATTATAAATACCGGTTCACATCATCAATCTTCTGACCTTTTTCCTTTGTACATTAAAATCATGAAAAACAAAAATTAACCAGCCTTGAAAATTAACATCTAATTCAAAGAGAGAACATAATTTCGACCAAAGGAGAGTATAAAGAAAACTCCAAATTCACTTTATGTCCTCAGTCCATCATTCACAATCCTATGTCTTGCTATCTAAATCCATTTAGCTATTATCTCTCTAAAATCTATTATCAGTTGCTTGAGGGGGTTAGACGTGATGTTTTACCATATAATTTGATTTAAAAATGTCTTAAATGCAATGAAAACAAATCGATATTGAGGACCTTACCTTGATAGAAACAGTTTCTTATGCGGAGGAGACAATGTTGCTATTGATAGATCCCGAAAGACGGGAAATGATGAGTCTGGTACAGATTTTGTTCATTTTGCACCTGATGCAACTCCAGTAGTTTTATTCCAAAAGTGTGCAGTCTCTCCTTTTTGAAGTCTTATTTCACCAAATAGACTTCCTTTTGCAGTCCCAAGCCAAAAAGGTGTACGTACCTATTTATCACCAAAAATAAAAAGGTATTATTATATTTGACTTTACAGTTGACCTGATAATTTATATTTGAAAATGTAAAAAAATAACTATATAATTTTGTTATTGAGATAAATAATGTAAAAGCATAAATACCCTTTCAATATAAAATACAAATTAATTGGTTACTCATCAAAATTTTATCCATTTCAACGTTTCCAGCAGCGGCTGCTAAGCACAGGGCAGTGTTGGAACTGTCATTTTGTAATTCCAGGTCTTCTATTTTCATGATGTCCACTAGATTTTTCACAAAGGTCTTGCATCTGTTTTGATTTATCAACCGACGCTGCAATGTGAAGCGCTGTTTCGCAATTTTCGATGATGCAATAGCGTACCAACTCTGGTTTTACATCAAGAATGGCTTTAGCAGCTTCCCAGTTGATGCTTCGTAAAGAGGGATACCAACATTGATGTATTCTTCTCTACTGCCTTTGAAGTAAGTACTTTCGAAAGGAAGTTAGTATCCACGCACAACATAAGTTGGTTAAAAATAGAAACTAATATACGGATGATGCCTTTCTAAACATAACTAAAAGAGATAATTACCGTCTAGTAGATTTCGAAGAGGTAGATTCAGTTGTTGTGGTGCAAGTGAATCAACCGGAACAATAATTTCACCCTGTTGCGGCTGGCTTACCTCATCCTCCTCATCAACTGGGGCGAACGGCACAACTGGTACTTGTGTAATCTGCACAGCCACACCGTTGTTAGTGATTAAAAATATTAAAATTTGATTAACATAAAGCGTTTGATGGGTCCGAAACTACATCAGCCATAATTTATATGAACAAAAAAACCCCTTCAAATTTGATTATCTGCAGTCACATCATTAATGATCAAAATTATCAGTAATCCGATTTAAGACTATTTTGGGTCAATCTAGCCCTGTTTGTTTCGCGTTACAACTCGTACCAAAATTACCCTTCAGCTTGTTCGACCCATCAATTCTACCACCCCTAAAGAAGTCGTGTTTTACATTAACAAACCTTGGCTAGAGCACTTATAGAGATCACTCAGTTGACCATTGACGGTAAACGCATCAGAAACATTTGGGCCTGATCCAGTCATTGTGGCCTCTCTTATAACATCAATCGGGTTTGCATACCACCATTCACTTGATTATCACCAACATCATAATATGTCAAGTAGCTCAAAAGTTTAAATTTTCCAACATGTACAGTAATCATTAATAAATTGTATACCAAGCATTATGACCGATTGACGGTCCGGCTTAGGGAACGGGTACGGATATCCTTCTTATGGGCGAATAAGAATAACACCATAAACAGTAGCTCAAAGCCACGAGCTATAAGTTCCTTCTTGTCATGAAATTATGAACCGGTATGTGTAACTCCCTCCTGGTCTAATTGGACATTGTGTAATAAACTCGGGCCCATCAGCCCTGCTCATGGGATCTTGAAAACCATCTTTAGTCCGTTCATAAGGACCCACCAAGATCTAGATCAAGTAAGAATCAACTCAAAACTGAAATAATAAAAAAAAATCAACGCTTACCAAATGATGAATGGTATTTGTGTATTGAAATCTATATATTTTTTTAAAAAAATTACCAGAACCTTTGCACTTCCAAAGTCACAGAATATGAGCTGGAAAATCACGTTGAGTCATCATAGCCCCCTCAACGGCCGATAAACTTCATTCACAATGTAATAGCTGGATATCTAACTGTGCATAGCAACAATATGCAATAAAAAGCATTTGAAATAAAATGAGTCAGTTCTTGCTTATGGGATCTTGAAAACCATCTTTGGTCCGTTCATAAGGACCCACCAAGATCTAGATCAAGTAAGAATCAACTCAAAACTGAAATAATAAAAAAAAATCAATGCTTACCAAATGAAGAATGGTATTTGTGTATTGAAATCTATATGTTTAAAAAAAATTACCAAAACCTTTGAACTTCCAAAGTCATAGAATATGACTTAGCTGGCAAATCACATTTAGTCATCATAGCCCCCTCAACGCCCGATAAACTTCATTCGCAATGTAATAGCTGGATATTTAACTGTGCATAGCAACAATATGCAATAAAAAGCATTTGAAATAAAATGAGTGAGTTCTTGCTTATGCGATCTTGAACCTAATATTTCCACTTTCGGTCACTTTAGGCAAAACAAAAACAATCTATCCACAAAAAAAAAA
The DNA here is from genome assembly GCF_002127325.2 of Helianthus annuus. Classification (NCBI taxonomy): domain Eukaryota; kingdom Viridiplantae; phylum Streptophyta; class Magnoliopsida; order Asterales; family Asteraceae; genus Helianthus; species Helianthus annuus. The sequence goes on along the minus strand of NC_035438.2, from coordinate 111,882,686 downwards.
AAAAAAAAAAAAAAAAAAAAAAAAAAACAATATTTACACATAACACAATAACAACAAATGAACCTAATATTTCCACTTTCGGTAAACAATCAACCGAAAGTAATCACCCAAATAAAGTGAGTAAACCACACTTTTACTTATATAACAACCAAATTAATGCAAAATCAAAGTTTTATTTCCTTGTGAAGAAGCAAAATCCAAAGAAGCCACAAAAGTCCTAATCGAAAAGGCAAAATCCCTGACAATTAAAGCAAAAAACAACACACAAAGGCTAACTCTACGACTGATATCCCGTGTAACATCCAAAAATAAGATCTTCAACTTCTATAATGCCTTTTTCTTAGATCATGTATCATTAGAAATCAAAATATATTAACTTATTTAGCTGAAACGAAGATTATACATTTATGAAACACAAATCGAAGATAAAATGAGCGTTAAACGAAGATTATACATATATGAAACACAAATCATCCAAGAAAAAACTCACCTTGATTAGAGATTGAAGAATATGGTGAGAACCGAATTGACAGTTAGGGTTTTAATCTTCAAAAAAATTGATGTTCTACATTTATTGTTGTTAGCAATCAAACGATCAGGTTTTTTTACCTCCTTCAAATCAGAAAGAAAGAACTAAATTAGAACCATGTAACTAAAGGAGTAAAGATTAGAAAAAGAAAGTTCATACCTAATTCATTAAATTCAAAAATCGAAACCGGATCGTCTCCGAGAGATAAAGAGGAGCACGTGAGATGAAGAAGACAAAGAGCAGGTGGATAAAATCTAGGGTTACATGAACATACCAGGATTTGAGGAAACCAACATAGATGAATTCAATAGATGAAGTCGTCATTGATAAAAACGGGAGATTGATGAAAGAAAATGGGGGAAAAAGGATAGATGTTCAGGAGGATTAAAGAAAATTAGGGTTTTTGAATGATATGGATGTAAAGCGTGTCTAAGAAGCCGCGTGAAAGGAAAATAGAGGAAAAGGGTTTGGCGCTCAAAGAGAATTCTCTGGCCTAAGAGAGTGTCCACATCATCAAAATGATTGGCTAAGAATAAATCTTGTGGCTTAAGAGAATTCATTTAGTATAATAGATAGATATATTTCTTTATTGTCATGAGTACCTTGGAGTAAATTGAAAACTCTGGAAGTTTTATGGTTCAATATATTTATATTTATTTATTCGTATTTAATTAGTAGCAACCCCATTAAAATGATTCGAACCAAATCAATGTTAGTTAAAACGAACCATTTTGTATAAATCTACAATGACCAGTTGAAGCGAAAATATTAATAATAAATACACTAAATATCAAGTCCTTTGTAAAGGAATTTAAAATCATGAATATGAAAATCGTAGGATTTTACGGCGTAGGATTCAAGCTTTGGATTTATCATGGTTTCTCGTTATTCGCTTAAGGTACATATTCTGTTTTCTTTTCATTGTAGTATACTTTTATCTTTCGTTACTCGTTGCTACGGATTCTTTGGTCTTCTCATCATAGTATTCATCTTTATGGTATATGTTACTTTGTAGTGTGGATCTTTGTCTCTGTCTCAAGTTTGGTTTTCATGATTGATATTAGTACTCGTTTGATATGTGATATATTATATGAGTGAGTTCGTATATGTTTGTTTACTTGTCGTTGACTCTATCTTTGTTCCGTGTCCATTTTTCTTATTGGTTTAAGAAATTTCGTAAGGATTAAATTATTCTACTTTTAAATTCAAGTTATCTAGATTATTTTGGTTATTAAATATACATCTCCAAAGCTCTCCAAATAGTTATTTATAATTAAATAATAACGTATGAAATTTGATTAATTAATATAGACGGATTTGAATCTAAACATTTATTTAAAGATAATAGTTCAACAATTCTTTTCTTTTAAAGATTATAAGATTTTTATTGGTATTTAAAATGTTTAGGCTTACGTATTTGGTTTTGATTTTGTATCGGCTTTCCATGTCAGTTTACGAAACTTTTATAAGCATTTCATTTGAATACCATTTTGTGACATTTATTATATATCTAAATTATAATTTTTTTAAAGTTAGAAAATTAGTTCTTTTTGTCTAATGTTGATTTGCTATGAAGTGTGATAAACTATTTTATTTTGATAATGTTGATACATAGAATGTCTGTTGACTGCGTCTACAAAAAGTCTGAAGTCAATATTGGTCAACAGGGGGTCAAAGTGTAAATATTGTGTGATATAGGTTTAGGATCGCTTATATGTCATTGTATTGTTCTGGACCGCTTATTTGACTTTGTTATGGATCGCTTAACGGTACTTGTAATCTGTCTGAAAAGCTGATATGATTCCCTGACACGCTCACCAAAAATAAAACTTGTAAATAGTTTAATTTCTGCAATTTAAGTTTTCTGTTATTTCATTTCTTAGTTTAGATCATTTTAAAATCCAAAAATATTTTATTTCTGCTTTATTTTAGACAAACAAGAGTAGAAAGTTGATTGTCGGATTCTAGAAAGATGAAGCAGATGCAGGAGATTCTGAGCTGAAGATCGAGGAGAGCTTACATTGTTGGAAATGTGTTTGTTTTCAAAGTTAAAACAAGTTCATTAAGTTGATACTTGTTATTTTTCAGAAGAAATTGACAATGTTTTTACAAAATCAGTTTGTTTCGTCAAAAAGATCAACCAGGGTCATTAAATTGAACTTGGTAGATTAATCAAGTATTCAGGGTCATTAACTTGAACTTGAAAACTTGAGTGGATTTCTAAAGCTGATTGAATTAGTGTTTATTGCTAGAAAAGGATTAGATTGTAATGATTATTGGTTGAGAAACAGGTTTGGACATTATTTCCCAACGGAGGCAAATTGTCAAAGCTTGAACCAGATATCTCAAGATTCCAGCATACTGAGAGGGGGAGTCTGTGAAAGGGGGAGTCTGGATCAACAGTCATTGGGAAGTTGATGTTAGAGTCAGGTGTTAATGCTGAAACCTGTGAAGAATGCTTGTGAAGATAGACAGAGCTGGTGAAAAGACAAAGACTGAAGACTACGGATCTGAAGATGCTAATAGACTACGTCAACATCCAAGGGGGAGTCTGTTGATACATAGAATGTATGTTGACTGCGTCTACAAAAAGTTTGAAGTCAATACTGGTCAACAGGGGGTCAAAGTGTAAATATTGTGTGATATAGGTTTAGGATCGCTTATATGTCATTGTATTGTTCTGGACCGCTTATTTGACTTTGTTATGGATCGCTTTTAGAGTAAAAGGTCTGGATCGCTTATATGGCCTGTCACATAAGCGACCCAGGATCTCTATAAATAGGTTAGAGCGGTTCATTTGTAAAGATGTATGTGTGTGCTTGGGAGCCGAAACTCTGTCAAAATTTCATCAGAAAGCAATAAAAAGATAGGAATTGAAAGGATATGCTGTTGTAACTTCATATATGTTGATTCCGCCTTCATACATGAAGATGAGCTACTCTGACTGATTTTTCGGGTCATAGAACGGTCCAACAGATAAAATTCAAACGCTCAATATAAGAAAATACTTTTGCAAATATCTTGTTTTAAAAATAATAGCATTATTAAACATTGTTTAAAATATTCGATAGTTATTATTTCTTGGATTTGTTTAAACGTTTCATTTTACAAACTACGAATAATAGGTTAGAAACTTTTCTCGTTACACAGATACCAGATTATTCAAATAATGTTTTCAATAAGTTCGTTTATACAAGATAACATATTTTAGTCATCGTGGTCAGCTATGTATCAGTCTCTACAACGGTTTTGTGTTGGGTTCGATATTAGTTATGTGTATGACTGATTTTTGTTTCCGTATCACTTTTCGTTGAAGCTTCAGATCGGTTAGTGAATCAGTTTTTGTATCAGTCTTTTGCCTGCATGTGTTTTCAGTACTCATGTCAGTAATCGTTTCAGTTCAGTCTTAGTTCTATTATTTTTTCCCGTTGATATAACTTTACTTGTACAGTTGATTTCTCCGTTTGCTCAGCCGTATTTTTCTTTTTGTGTTTTTCCTATTTATTTTACTGGTAATATGGGATGATCTGGGATTTCAGTGAAGAGCGTTAGGAAGTTGCTAGCCAAGATTCTTTATTTCAGTAGTGTAATAAATGTAATTAGGGTTTTTATTTAATGCTATGGATTGGTTTTTAGTTTTGATATCTGTAAGAGTGACACGTCAGCCCTAGCAGGGTTGGGGTGTTACATTCAAGGTATGCAATTTCTCATCCTTTTTGATAGTGCATTACAGATTTGTAAGTTGTTGTTTCTATATGCTATTACACACATTTGCTTGTATGAGTTTGATGATATGAACTTGTTGATTTATAATGAGTTATGGTTGTAGATGTTGGGTTATTTGATAAACAATTGATCTTTGGGGCAGAATCTTACTAATGTAGTTGAAATAATGCCCAAATTGTTTTGAAAAAGATGTACATTATGTTTGATTTACATCTACAACCATAGTAACAAGCAAGTGTGGGGATATCTTTGGTAGGATGAGAAAATTGATAAAGTTTGTTTGTTTTTTGTTCATGTGTTCTTTTCAGGAAGGAATATGGGTCGAAAGAGAAAGGAACCAGTTGGGTCTTCGAGTCAACATGAGGATCCTCAAACTAAAAGAAAAAGGAGATTGATACTTCACGCCGATACAAACGAAGAAGACGAACAACAACAAGAAGAGAATGTGGTTGGTCGAAAACTTAATGGGATTCTGGCCTGTTAGATGAACAGCCGCAATATTGGCAGGCTGCTTTGTTCCACGAGCAAATGAATAGGTTAAAGGATAGGGCTGCAATGTTCATCTGTGAAAAGGAAGTTAGAGAAGCTGACTTTGGGCCTTTCAATGTCATAGATCGTTTCAAAGCTTTGGGTTGGGAGGCTGCGTTAAACTGTTATGACAATGATAGTAAGAATCTATTCAAGGAGGAAATTCAAGAGTGGATGGCCACTCTGAGATGTCCCAAGTATAATAAACCACAACAGTTGAAGTTGATTTGGACAGTGAATAATATTGATGTAGAAATGTCGTTCGACGGTTTGAGGCAGTTGGCAAGGTTTGATAGTAAACCGGCAAGAGAATACATGTTTTCGAGTCTTGATGATTTGTACCACAAGCCTGAAGTTCACCCGCGGTGGAATTCTATGTTGGAGGCCCTACTTTTACCCGGAACATGGCATGGTACCCTCTATCGGAGGAATTTGAAAATCGAAACAAAACTACTTTTGGTGATATGTGTGGAAGTCTGATACCCCGAGGTGCCTATACTTTATACATTGCTTCATAGGACGCCTCTATTTCCATTTCGCTTCTTAGTGCTGAATAATATATGGTTAAGCCGGAACAGTGTGGGACGGAAAATTATTCCCCATTGTAGATTGATTACGGCATTGTTGAAGATGTACGGTGCTATTGGGTCGGAAGATAGGGGTGCACCGAAGCGTCACAAGCCTTTTGAGTTGAAGTTGGGTACGAGTTGGAAGTATCAGGATTCGAAGCGAAAACATATGCTAAAAAGTGAGGGTCAACGATGGCGTGCATTGAAGGTGGATGTGAGGCCATTAAATCCGGGCGAGGCGGATGAGGCCGAGAGTGCTGACGAGCCCCAAAGTGGGGATGATGACTATGCTGATGACCCGGATGCCGAGGCGATGGAAATAGAACAAGGGGGTTCAAGTAGAGGTGGCAGGAGATCTGGTGGGCCTAGTGTGTTCGATTATACAAGGCAACAAATAGATCCGAACTGGGCCCACTATGGTACAATTCAAGGTGTGGTGGGAAATGCACGACCTCCTACGTATACGGATTGGGCGGAATCGGCCCACACCATTTTTGATCATCAGACATTCTTTAGCGCAAGTATGGAACGATTGATGAAGCAGAATTATGAGACAGGAGCAACGGAACAGAACCCATGCTTATGCTTTCAAACAAGAAATGAACAATCGGTATCTTGATGATCAAAACCGGCGTATGCATGATGCTTGTCACGTAGGCCAACCAGTTGTCGCAGATCCCCTGATTGTGGATTATTCCACTCTACCGCCATATGATGGTATTCATATCCCACCCCACCATTGCATCATTCCATGTGGGTGGATCCACGTCAAAGCGAGGGGATGCGAGCATCAAGTCAAAAAGCCGGAGAAGGAGGAGATGGAGGCGGGAGTAGTAGCGGTGCATTTGGGTTTGGAGAATTCTCAGACATGATGACATCCATCTTTGGACCTCCTCAGCCGCGTTACTACTGATCAGATCATGCTATGTCCCATTTTGTACATTTTTGTATATATTTGTGTTTTATGTTTGTGGTTGGGCGGTTTGGGTGGTGTTATGATATGTTGAAGTTGGCGGGTTGTGAAGGTCGGTGGTGTTTGTAGTAAGTTGAATTAAAAAAAAAAAACAAAAAGAAATTTGGGGTTTGAGTACAAAAAGCTAAAAATTTGATGTTTGTGTGGTTGATAAGCGATCTTTCCCTTCAAAGCCATACATTGGGGTCAACGTATCCCAAGTGTGGGGATTGGGGGAAATTTTTGAGACTTTTGAAAAATTTTTAAATCAAGCGAAAAATGGTCTGAAATTGAACACTTAGTACTAAAACCGCACGACACACCGACAACCCCGTACAACCTTTCTTGGTGAGAGTTTAAGCCACTTATTTGCTTTATTAGAAAATATTTCTTTGATGAGAGTGGCGAAGGGTTGGTGTGTATTACAACTTTTGCTTAAATGCGGTTTGAGGCCTTAGCTTGACATGAATGTGAAAAGGATAAGGGCATTTAGGTAGTTTCGTCAAGGTGTGTGCGAGTGTAGGATTTGGGGGGGGGGGTTGGACCTCATAAATTACATATATGAGCATGGTAGCGAGAGGGGTGGGGGTTTGGACTTTTAGTAGCCAATTTTGAGCTTAAAGCCGATCATTTGATAACCAATGCCTATCTTTCTAAATATTCACATGTTTTCGACCCGGTCTTGTAGTGTTAGTATTTCGTATTATTATATTTGTTATGTTATGTTTATGTGTTTAAAAAAAAGCAACGAAAAAGAAAAGAAAAAAACGAGATGTGATGTATTGTACATAAAGGGTTATGTTTGTTTAGATGAAATAAAAAGACCGGGTCGAATCATGCGCTACTACAAATATATCCTTTAATTTCCTTCCCATATGCCTAGCTGTGTTACAACCTTTTAAGTCCCTTTGATTTGCATGCACTTTTGAGTAATATTTTGGCGGAGGGCTGATTTAGGTACAAGCATATTATTGCACATCCATACATTTGCCTTGAGTGTGTTCTAGCTCATTTTTATTAGTCATTATTTGTCACCGAGAGGAGCTTATTGTGAGGGGTGTGTTGTGTAGGTTTTTAGGAAAAAGTTAGTGAAAATATTACATCTGTTGGCTTGATTTATGTTTTGATCGCTTGTGGAGTTAGGAGATTGTGTTGGATGAGTTGCTTGGGTGCAAGCAACGATTAAGTGTGGGGATGTGACGGGTAGTCCATAGGACGACCTTTAAGTGTTATAAATGATAGTTCAATCCCGCATTTAATCAAGTAATTGTCTAGAATTAAGTGACTACGTTTGCTTGTGTTTCAGGTATGTTTGAGGTTTAAAAGAGTGGAAATGAGGCTTTGGAAGAAACATGGTTGGATTGGAGATTTTAGTATCAAGTTTGAAGAAACAAAGGTAACAAGTCCAGCCGCCACCGTAGCTTATGGTGGCTACCGTAAGCTACAATAGCCCCAGAGTTCATGTGGTCCACCGTAAGGCAGAGTTCATGTGGTCCATGGTGGCTAGCGTAAATTACAGTGGTGCCTGACAAAAAATTGTAACTCCTACTTTTTAGAACAATTATGTGTGCCTTTTCATTATTCTCATCATTGTAAACGTTTTGGAACAGCTTCGAGGAGAAAATTGGGTGTTCTTGAGTGTGATCAAAGATTCTAAACATTAAGTTTATGTGTTTGATTTCTATGAACAATATTTTGGATGTTAAGATGATTCACCACACCATGAGTGGCTAATTCGATTGGTGATCATCCTAAGTTTAAGGTTTGTTTGAGACACTATGTTTATGCTTTGATTTCTAGAATAATGAATTTTGCATGTTTGTTTAGTTTGTTATGGTGTTTGGATATTCGTTTGTAAATTGTTAATTGTGTTTAATCGTAGTTCTAAACCATACGTTCTTGGTGCCATTGGCAATCGAGATATCGTGGGAGGGATTAGGGTTGGACATTAGTTAATTGGTAATTGTGTAACAACCTCGCGTTCTAGGAATCCAAGTACTTAGTTCCCTTTCATCACAAACATTTAATTAAACATGAGCCATGTCTATGTGGTTCTTTCTAGTGAGCATGAACATTAGTATCGCTTAAAACCTGAAACTTGGGATGATTGCTACCTTCTTAATATGTTTACAAAACTTAATCTTGATTTGCAATTTAATTTAGTTCAATTTAAATAATCAAAACCAATCAATCGAAATTCTGAAATTTACTTTTTGCAACTTAGTTTAATTTTAGTCATTTAGACAAGCTACTTAGAGAACACATTTTCCACAAACTCTCTGTGTTCGATACCCACTTACTGCTAGCTATTTAGTTGTAATTGGATTAAATTTGAGTGAGATTTCGACCTCATGTCAACAGTTCTTGTCAAACAAAGGTCATGCTTGGCTAAACTCTTACATCACTTGGTAAAGACAAATCTTTTATGTATTTGATTTCCAATCTTTGGCTCCTTTTTATTTGGGTATGTATTAATGACTTTAATAACTAGTTTTCTATATTAAAGGTGAATTTTTCTTAATCAATTTTCATGTTTTGTTAATTTACTCATTCATATCTTTACGGTCTATATAAAGCACGTTAACTGCCTTAAAGGGGGTTAGAAGGGTGGTTGGGTAAATTTTGTCTCGTTCAGTGTATAGATCCTGCGAGAACCTGGTTCAAGTTTAGTAGGACTTCATGAGAGGTAGGTCTTAACCACCTCAGGAGAAGTAAGAACCACTTGAATCCCTTATCTATAAACTACTATTAAAATATTTAACCGACCTTGCGGGACTGTATCCTTGCTGACTCAGACCAATAGGTTGAGTGATGGACTGGTTTCCGACCCTAAACAGTCAGTAAAAGGTAGTTCATCTTCAGATACATAGGCGGAATCAATGCAAATGAAGTTACACAGCTTTTCTCGTTCAATTCCTTCTCTATTGATGCTTTCTGAATAAAATTTGATAGAGTTTCGTTACACCAAGCATGACATGGTTTCGCTCCAAAGGTTACCACTGAAAACACACATCAGGTATTTATATGTTGCCTGATTTCGCTCATAGGGCAGGCCTTATGAGCGAAACCCCATGTGTCACTATAAGCGAAACCCCCCAAGTAACCACATGAGCGAAACCCTGACTACCTATTGTACACATAAGCGAAACCTCCTATTCTATATATACATATGAGCGAAATCTATACATTAAACCCTAATCTTGATTTCCAAGCTCCTAACTAACTTATCTTGACCTAAGACTCAATGCATACGTAGTCAACAGACATTCCGTGCACCAACAGACTCCCCCTTGGATGTTGACGAAGTCTTCAGCTCCGAGTCTTCAGTCTTGGTCTTTTCTCCAACTCTATCTTCACATCATAAGCATTCTATCTTCACAGGTTCACAATCTTGTCCTGGCTTCATCTTCAGACTCCCCTTTGACTGTTGATCCAGACTCCCCCTTTCACAGACTCCCCCTCTCAATATGCTAGAATCTGAGGTCTTGATCTGGTTCAAGCTTTGACAATTAGCTTCCGTGGGAATAATGAAGTCCAAAACCTGTGTCTCAAACATCAATCATTACAAACTATCTTTTCAACAATAAATCACAAACTCAATTAGCTTTAGAAATCCACTCAAGTATTCAGGTCCAAATTAATGACCCTTATTACTCAATTAATCTACCAAGTTCAACTTAATGACCTTGGTTGATCATTGACGCATCAAACTGATTTTAAAACAACAATTTTCACATTTTCTGAAAATAACAAGTATCAAATTAATGAACTTGTTTTAACTTTTAACATCTCAAACTCCAACAAAGTAATCTCTCCTCATTCTTCAGCTCAGAACTTTTCTTGCATCTGCTTCAAACCTCGAGAATCCAACGATTAACTCTCCACTTTGGTTTGTCATAAATAAAGCAAAAATAAAATCTTTTTAGATTTTAATAAAATGTTCTAAACTAAGAAATGAAATGCAAAAAACTTAAATTGCAGAAATTAAAGAAATTAAATATTTACAAACTTATTTTTGGCGAGCATGTCAGGGAATCATATCAGCTTTTCAGACAAATTACTAGTACCGTTAAGCTTCATTACATACTCAGATTTAAACAATTCACCTTGATTGTTGATATACTGATCCATCTTAAATTCCCACACAGATTTCAATCTATTCAGGATATGATTTAGATGTCTTATGAACTTAGCTCATTCATGTGTTCCACCTCTTGAATATACTCCCGTATCCAGAATCCCAGATATTCAGTCTTACAGGTGAGTATACCACATATGATATCTGTAAAGGGTTAAATGCGAGGGCCGTGAGAGCTCAGGTCGATACTTCCGTATACGCAGAGAGATGACGGCTTTGACTTTCTGGTGTGTCCCCTTTAGAGGATCTTTTAGTTACAACAGCAGCGACTATCAATTTTATTGTTTCATCAGCTTGCTGAGGGCGATGCTATGTTTCAAGCATTTGCAGAAAGTATTATTCGGGGACTAGGTCAGAACTTCCATTCAGCAGAAGTCCCGGAATGATACCCCAGATATCACTTAGTATAAAGACCTAGTATCTCAGAATATGGGACCTTTCAAATGAGATTTCAGGGGTTACCTATATATCCAAGTAGTGTTCCCCACAAATTTCACAAGTTTGAAATTTTAGGTTTATATCCCGAATAAATCTACTAAATGTGCGAAAACCTATCGACACATCATTAGTGAGACTGTTTAACTCATATAAACTTTACAATTCTTTAGCATACTGTAATTGTCTAGCCAATGTACTATCATTTTCCCTATATACACAAGCTCTTTTTCAATTTTTATATTGTTTTTGTATTTTTGCATTTTTTACTGTTTTTGTATTTTCTGAAAATATAACTATATACATCTACTCCCCTTAAATACCAAAACAAGTAAAAAATCGACAAACCATTGCAGATTGTTTCGCATCTTCATCCGCAACAGTACTCTCATCAACGCCAATTATGCCATCCGACACCGAAAGAAGCTTCATACCATTCAGTTTTAACAAATATTTAAACCGATTTTTATCAAAAGCTTTGGTATGTAAATCAGCTTTCTGTTCGTCAGTGTGGATTTTCTCAATTCGTATCAACCTTTTCTCGAAACAATCGCGAATAAAGTGATGACGAATTTCTATATGTTTAGTTTTAGCGTGATATACTGGATTCTTTGTTATATTTATAGCGGCCTCATTATCAACAAAAAGAGGTGTGTTAAGAAACTGCAAACCGTAGTCGCGCATCTGTTGCTGTATCTACAGGATCTAAGAGCAGCAACTGTTAGCAGAAACGTACTCCGCTTCACATGTAGATAGCGCCACAGACGTTTGTTTCTTACACTACCAGGTAACCAATCTAGGTCCAAAGAACTGGAATCCTGCAGTCGTTGATTTGGTATTTACTTTGCAGCATCCGAAATCTACCCTTCGAGCGTAAAGTCGCCTTTCCTAGGATACCACAACCCCAATGTAGGAGTTCCTTTAAGGTAGCGTAATATCCTCTTCACAATAATCATGTGCGAAGCTCTCGGGCTAGATTGATATCTTGCTGCGAGGCACGTTGGGTACATGATATCAGGACGTGAAGCAGTTAGGTACATCAAAGAACCTATCATGGAACGGTAGAACGTTTCATCAGCCCTGTCTCTGGTGAGATCTGGGTGAATCCCATGATTTGTTGCTAGTGGGGTAGCAGCTGGAGTAGAAGTTGACATTCCAAATTTCTCTAGAATATCATGCACGTACTTCGTCTGGTGAATGAAAATTCCCTCAGGTAGTTGTTCAACCTGTAGTCCCAGAAAGAATTTCTTCTCCCCCATTGATGACATTTCGAATTTTTGCTTCATCACTTGTTCGAAATCTTTGCATAGATTCTCATTTGTCGACCCAAAGATTATATCGTCCACATAAATCTGAACTATCAGAAGATGTTCGTCGACCTCTTTAGTGAAGAGAGTGGCATCCACTTTTCCACGTATGAACTTGTTGGCTAGTAGGTGTTGAGACAAAGTCTCGTACCAAGCTCTCAGGGCCTGGTGTAAACCATACAACGCTTTGTCCAATAAGTAGACCTTGTTTTTGTGGATTGGGTCAGTAAACCTCCTCTTTGACCTTCCCATAAAGAAACGCTGATTTTACATCCAACTTATATACTTTGAAGTTCTTCCAAGACGCAAATGCAAGGAAAATTCTGATTGCTTCTAGTCGTGCGACAGGAGCATAGACTTCTGTAAAATCAATCCCTTCCTGTTGACTAAAGCCCTGAACAACGAGTCGAGCTTTGTTCCTTACAACAACTCCTCTGTCGTCTCTCTTACACTTGAATACCCATTTTATATTGATTTTCCTTTGACCATCCGGTAAATCCACTAGCTGCCACACTCCCAACTTTTCAAACTGACTTAACTCTTCTTGCATTGCAATGACCCAAGAGTCTTCAGTAAGCGCCTCTTTGTACGTTCTCGGTTCGATCTGCGAGATAAAACAGCTTAATGAAAATTCAGTTTGTAAAGGTGCTACTGTAGAATAAAAACATGTTAAGCCCTGGTCTATTTGACATCTCGTGCGAACGCCTACTTGCAATTCTCCTATGATCAACTCCTCTGGATGATATGAAAGAGTTCGCGGCATTACTTCGCTTGGAACATCCACATCACCTTCCAGATTAGTAACATTTTAATTTGTACTTTATTCACCAATTTGGTTTGATTGACTTAAATCCTGAATCTGCTCCACCTCAGAATCTGAATCTCCATGATCAAAGATCGGCATGTTTTCAGCTTCTTGATTATCATTCTCAACCGTCTGATTATCTTGAGCAACTTCATTCTGTTGGACATCATCGTGTTCACCAGCATTGCTTGGACCTGCTTCATCGTCATTTGAAGTTTCCCGTGGTCGCCTTGAATACTCAGCTGGGAACCTTTGCTGTGACTCATACTCACGCAAAATATCCAACTCATCAAAGAAATCTTCTTCTTCTTCTTCCATCATGTCAAATGATTCCCACAACTTGTCATAATGATATCGCCATGAATCTCCTGGACTTTGTGGCGGCATAGTATAACCTTGACATTCAACATTTGCAGCTTCAATAATCCGATTCTCACTTGGAAAGAAGACACGTCGCGTAGGACTTGAATATCCAACAAATATACCCTCAATGCACTTCGGACCAAACTTTCCATAAGGCTCTATAACTGTACAGGGTGACCCAAACGGTTCTAGATACTTTAAATTCGGTTTGCGATTATTGATCAGCTCAAAGCATGTTTTGTTGAACTTTTTGACAGTGAGAACCCTGTTGAGTGTATAGCATGCAGCAGACACAGCTTCAGCCCAAAAATTAATTGGTAACTTTGAATCTGCGAGCATCGTTCTAGCTGTCTCGATTAGCTTCCGATTTTTGCGTTCTGCGACTCCATTCTACTGCGGAGTGTACGGAGCACTAAACTCATGCAATATACCTCTTTCATCACAAAATTCTTCCATCTTGCTGTTCTTGAATTCAGTACCATTATCACTTCGAATTCTTTTGATACGCCTTTGGTACAAATTCTCAATCTTCTGGAACAACGCCATCAAACTGTCAAACATTTCGTCTTTGGTCTTTAAGAAAGAAACCCACGAAAATCTGGAATAATCATCAGTAACCACAAGACAATATTTATCTCCCGTAATGCTCTTGACATTCACCGGAACAAACAAATCCATGTGAAGTCTTTTCAAGGGTCTTGAGACTGAATTGACTTGCTTTGTAGGGTGTGACTTTTTCTTCTGCTTGCCTTTGACACAGCTAATGCACTCCCCTTCCAGATGAAAACCTTTGACATGAACTCCAAGAACTAAATCATTGTGCGCCAAGTGATTCATTTTTCTAAGATGTATATGCCCCATCTTCCGGTGCCACAATCTCGATTCTTTTTCAGTTGCTCTGGACACGAAACAATGAGCTTGACCCGTGGTTGTAGTAGCTACGCTCATATCCAACACGTACAGATTATTAACTCTCCGTGCCCTCATGATAATCAGTGAAGTGAGTGGTATACATCCTGTCACAAATCTGCGAGATACTCAACAGATTGTTCTCCAGCTCAGCAATGTAGTTAACTCTCTCAAACGTTACAATGCCGTTAGATAACGTTCCTTCACCAATAATCCTTCCTCCTTGATTACTCGCAAAACCTACATAACCTCCATTGATATTCTTCACATCATATAACTATGCAGTCTTTCCGGTCATATGTCGAGATGCTCCACTGTCCATAATCCAGCATGAAACTAATCTCGGAAGATCCTGCACATATAAAAATCATGATTTAAAACTTCAATAAGGATGCCGATTCATGCTTCGCGATCAAGGAAGCTCCGGCAATTCAAACTGCTTAGTCAAACATGGTGTCCACCCAGGCCTCATCAGCCTTGGATGTAACCTTGACTATTTTAACTCTCGCAACTTGAATTTTAAAGTTTTCAGCCTTCAGAGGTGGAAAATTTACATCATAATCAATTGGAATTGAATCCTCAGAAGGTGAAATCTTTTTCTCGGATTTAGGTTTGCAAACTTGTTGAGATAATGCAACCCGTTTGTAAAATTTGTCATTTTTAGTTACCGACTTCTTTACAGGTTCATTTTTCACTTTGGTGTTGTCATTTTTCACACTCTTTTTCTCAACAACAATTGGTGCTTTACCCTTCACCTCAACTTTCTTCTGTTGAGTCTTCACAGTTTCAGTCTTAGGCTTCACGTTGGTACACTTTCGTGCAATGTGACCAACTTGATTACATCTGAAGCATGTTCGAGTATCAACCACTCGACTTGTGCCTTCAGACTGAGCCTGTGAAGCTCTCTTCTCAAAGAACTCTTCATTCGATTTTGAAAAAATTTCTTTCTCTTCATCAGCAAGTGAACTCGAACTGTTCACAAACTTCTTCTTCTCTACAAACTTCTTGTTTTGAACATTTCTCTTCTAATAAGACTTACCCCCTTGATAACCACCCGACCAATTATTTCGGTTGTTATTATAAAAGCGCGATGAAACAACGGGTTTCTTGTAGTAAGCTTTATCTTTCACAAAATTCATTTTTCTCTTTGTTTGACTCAGCTCGTTCACTTCTGACAACTCAACTTCAATCAACTTGAAAACTTTTGTCAATTTGTTCATGTTTACATTCTCAATTGGAAACTCAGAATCCGAAAACAACTTATCTGAACCCAACATCTTGTACATGACAAGATTTGATTCTTCATTTAAGTTGTTCTTGGACTTTTGTTTCGGAATGTATTTGTCCAAGAAACATCCATCTTCCTCAGTAGTGTCACTATCAGTTTTTAGCACATTTTCAACAACACTTTTTACAACATCATTTTGGACACTATCGTCATTGGAAGATGTGAACGTGACATCAATTGAATCCGGAAGATTCATTTCACTTTCTTCTTCAATTTCAACCAACCCAGATTGGTTTTTCGTGTAATTATCCACAATTGGCGGTGGAACTCTATGAAAACCCACCCCGGTTCCATCAGAATAAACATCTTCGCCAGCTTTGTTTTTCCCGATGGGTTTGGGAACAATGTGTTGCAAAACAAAGCTTGCGGAGCTGTAACTGTTAAGCTTCAACTGGATTCGCTCGTTTTTGATTTCAGCCTCTTGAAATTTAAGTTTCAGTTTAGCGATTTCATCCAGTTGTTGGTTGATTGATTCTTCTTTTACTCTAAGCACTGCTTTTAGTTGAACGTTTTCTTTATAAGTTTTACCATTTCGATCATCATTATCTTTCATTGTGCTTTTGAGTTTTTCAAACTTCTCAGAAATCTGACGGTTTTCAAGAATTAACTTTTCATTTTCTTGTTTAACTCTTTCATGATCAATTTTATCATTTTCAATTTGGTTAGTTAATTCTTTTATCCGTTCAGTCGAAGCTTTAACTCTTTTGTCACGATCAAGAATTTGATTCTCGACGTTTCTGACTTTTGCTATCAGATCTTCAACTTTCTTACCGTTGAGACACGTGACTGTGTTACAAAATTTGAATTCTTTGATGCAATTTTTGCTATTAGCATTTCCATCAATCTTCTTACCTGACACGTTAGTTGACAAGTTTGAACTGACCTGGCTTTTTGACTCAGACACGGAGTTAGAGTCTACCTCAAGTGCCTTAGTAGCCAACACTTTGTCAGCCATTTTTTCGAGATTTTCAGCAGTTAACTCCTGCGTTGTGTCAATAACCCTGCGTTGTGTCAATATCCCCAGTATCAACTTTCTTTGCCTTCTCTATCTCTTCTTTCTCCTTCTTCTCTTTCTCTTCTTTCTCTTTCTCGTCTCCAGTTCCCCCACCATTTATTCTGCCAATAATCATCCTCATCTTTAAACTCCTTGGTTATTGCTTCCAGATCAAGAGTTTTGTCATCAACTGCAATATTTCCATATGGATCAAGATAACACTCCCTGTTCGGATCCCATCTTCTCGCTCTCCTCGCTTCCAGATAGATACCAGATATTCTAATTATTCTGTTTTCAGCCACCATTTTTCTGTATTTATACTTTTGCTCTTCAGTTCTGTTGTCTTTCCAAGGAATAGGTTCGTTTTTCGCCATGAACGCGTAACCAACCGCATCTTCCTCCGGTAGAACCTCTTCACTCCAATCATACCCCTCATCATCATAAATCACCGCAAGAGCTCTAGATTTCTCTTTGTTGTCTTCAACCTGCTTCAATCTAGGCGGCTCAGATTTATTATGGTGATAAAACGCCTTCTTGTAGTAATCCTCTCTGAAAGGGTTCTCCTATTCATCAGCATATGCATTTCTGCATTCTCGCTTGAAGTGACCTTTCTGCTTACACTTGAAGCATGTCACCTTGGACTTATCAAAACCCAGCTTGGTAGATGGACCACCAATTGACTTCCTGCTGGTTATTTCCATGAAACGCTGTGCTCGACGAACAGCACTGGCCATGCACCAACGAATGTCGATTAATTCCATTTCTTCAGGATCTATTTGATCATAGTCCTCTTTCGTTAGGTTGGTGTTGCCTATCTTCCCTGCTACTAACCCTTCATATGACTCCAACACTGATGCTAGGAAAATCATCTGTTGTTTAGCAGACTCCTCATCAAAATTCTGAGCATTCTTTAAGTCTATTGCGATGTTACATTGAAAATGATTCTTCGCATCAGAATAACTTGCAGATGATGAAGATCCATTGTGATAACCACTGTGATTTCCACTGCTTTGACCACTTTGACTTTCTTTGCTTGCTGTGGACACATTCTCAGCAGAAAACGCCGTCTTGGGAGAAGTTGCTTTTGGCATCATGCTTTTTGGATAATACAAATCCAAATTCTGCTGGTAAGATGAGTGATTGACTTTGTATGTCTTCTTCAGTTCCAGCTCATGACTTTCAAGTCTCTCAATCAACAAATCCACAGTAAGATCTTTCGGCAAGATAGTGTTTCTTAGCATGAGAGCATAATATCTCCAATCCATCTCGTCTGGTAATGAATCGAACAACTTGTCTACTAGCTCATCGTTAGAATACGTAATTTCATGTCTAGCTAGCTCTAGTTTCAAATGCCCAAACCTCTCGATCATCTTTGACACTGATTCATTCTTTAGACAGCCAACATATCAAACTCTTTCCTAAGAAGTTTCTTTTTTACTTTTCACGATTTCAGCACTTCCTAGACATTTTGTTTCTAGCTTTTTCCAGAGATCTTTTGCATTTGAATAATCGATCAATGAGATTATGTCCTCCCGGACGGACTGAGATAACAATGTCATACCCCAACCGATGGCAGAATCATCGGGGCGCGACACTGAGCGAAACAGATTGTCTCGAAGTTTCCACAACAACTATAATATAAATTCAGTTTAAATGACACGTCCCATACCGTGTCCCAAATAAATAACAGGTTATCATAGAAAACAATAAGACAAGTAATTCCGTTCCGACAACTCAGATTTAATTATTACAGACAAGTGTTTATTATTTCTAGACTCCCTAGCCTCGATTTCATCACCATGCGCCTAAGCATCCTAGCAACTTAAGCACCTGTCACATACGTTAAAATAAAGTCAATACATAAAATGTAAAGGTGAGCACACAAGTTTGATAATAGCATATAGAGTTCGAATAGTTTACGCATAACCAGGCACGTACACAAAGGAAAATGACGCATGTAAATTATCGACATGGGACCATCAATACCAACGACTGCGGGTTGACCGTCCGAGACGGTTCGCAATACATGATTACCACCGTAATCCATGCAAGTAATTGTCCTTAACAACCCCCGTGTGAACGGGTGCTGAGTCCAAACTATAGTACTATGTTGCTAAGGCAGGTAGATAGCACTCCACGTGTAAACGTAATAAACAGCATTCATTTAGTCAAATAGCACATGCATTCGGTTAGCGTTCAAATAGTTTGTGTTTGATCGTGATTTGATAAGTAACGTATGTAACACCCAAAAGTGCTAAAAGCAAAAAGGGATCGAGTATACTCACAGTGATTGATTATGGATTGAAGGGAGCGCTGAGAGTAAGATTAGCCTGAATAGTTCGATAGCATAACGGTAAGTAACGCGGAAAAGTAAACAAGTATGGATGGATCGAATGGGCTGGTCGATCAAACGGCAGGTTCGATCGGACGGCTCGTTTGATCGGCTGGTATATCCGATTGGACAGTCCTGTTCGATCGACCGGTTGGCTCGATCGGCTGGACTATTCGAGTGGATTGTTTCTTCCTCTGGTGTGTTTGTGTCAGAGGATTTGAACTTTTGAAGTTTTCGTTGCAGCATTTGAGAACACTGAAGTGTTCCTACCTTTCAAGTCGATCGATCGAACGGTTCGTCCGATCGGCTAGCTCACTCGATCGGCTAGGAGCTTCAAGGTTAGTCCCCAACTGAATGTCACTCGATCGAACGGTCTGTTCGATCGGCTGGCATTCCCTACTACAAACGAGTTGTGAAAACGATTAAGCGTTGAAGCATAGTATCTCATGATCCGAACAGTAATGTTCACCAATCGAGTGCCATACTCGATCGAACACTACTTCGTGAATACTATACCACAAAAGGTTAAAAAGGTAGGACGCCATGTGCTAGCCGATCGGCTGGCCCGGTCGACCGGCTGGTGTGTCCGATCGGCTGGGCTGTTCGAACAGCCTAGCCGTTCGGCCAACATTTCTGACCTGGTCGGCCTTTCGTCTAACACTTGGCTGTTCATTTACTTGTCATCCTTTCAAGGTAACTTGACAACGTGTTGAACTATGATATCCTCCGTTCCTACTTGTTTCCTTGGCTCGAACAGGAATCACCCAAGTCCGGCCGGTGGACGGTTCAGAATGTCGGTTCAAAGTTTAACCCGAAATCGGTGAACCTTGTTCATAGAATCTGAATCTTGAACCCTTTAACTGTTTGAATGATTAGTTAGCCGGTTCAAGCTTCGTTTCTGTTGATTTGAAGGCCTTGAGTGTAAAAGAGTTGAAAGAAAGTTGGAATTCCTTCTTTCAATCCTTCACAACTTGTAAATGTTTAGATCTTTAGTAGATCTTAGCTTGTTTATGTGGAAATCGGTTAGGTCTAAGCTAATCATAGTTGAATGAGGCCAAAACATGATGTTCCTCAAGAACACCATGGTGACATCACCCAAGAATACTTAGATCTTGGTGATTTCACGGTTAAAATCAAAGTTTTGAAAGATAGAAAGGTGTAGAATCAAGTGATGATCAAGATCGTACAAGATTTAGAGTGAGAACTTACCGGGATTGAGGGAAATCTGAGAAAAGGTGAAGAAGATAGCTGGTTCGGTCAGAGCTTTCCTAAAATGGAAAGTATGATAATGACAGCCCTATTTATAGGCTTCCAAAAGAGGAAAGTGTCAGCCGATCGGCCAGGGGCTCCGATCGAGTGGGCTGCTCGATCGGCTGGCAAAATGCCAGCCGATCGGCTGGCCTGTTCGATCAAGTTGCCTCCTGTTCGATCCGCGACACGCTTTGAGTATTTTGCGATGATTTTCGACGTTTTCGATTGCGATGGACGATGATACGAATATGATAGAGTTTCCTAGTCAAATTACTTTCAGTCTCGATCACTATATCTAACATACAATCTCGTATAAGTCACGATTCGATGTCGGTTTCGATTGAGTTCGATTGCTTTCGAGTTTCGATTCGATTTTCGATTGATTTGCTTGAATACCACACCAAACATAAAGTAAACATGCATAAGTAACACATAAGGCACGCACACACGTATATCGATACAATAATTCGCATAATTCGGGTCTCGTGTTCGATTGATTGTTAGATCGGTTTGATTACTGATTAGGTTAACTTTATCGCATTGTTACTACCTACTATTCACAGTCATAGATCGGTTCGCGTTAAAACACATTCGATTACTTCGATTCTTGCTGATTACAACACTTACTCCACATAATACAACTAAAACATAAAATCGACTATTTACAGTCAAAGAAAGTCAAAGTTGACTTGGACTTTGACTTTGACTTTGACATTTGAAAACACGGGGTGTTACAGCCTCCCCTTGTTTAGGGAATTTCGTCCCGAAATTAGGCCGAAGGCTACACGACACCGTGATTTACCAATTTGATGCTTCAGATCTATTTATTTAAAAAGCTGCGGGTACTTGGCCTTCATGTCGCTTTCGAGTTCCCAAGTGAATTCCGCGCCTCGTTTGCCTTCCCATCGGACCTTCACGATCGGGATGCGAGAGCGCCTGAGTTGCTTGGTTTGGCGATCCATGATTTCGACAGGCTTTTCCACAAAGTGTAATGTTTCGTTGACCTGAAGATCGTCGAGCGGTACTATTAGATCATGATCAGCAAGGCATTTTCGGAGGTTAGAGACGTGGAAAGTCGGGTGGACGTTACTGAGTTCCTCCGGTAATTCGAGTCTGTAGGCGACTTTTCCGATTCTTTCCAGAATCCTAAAAGGTCCAACATATCGAGGCGCGAGCTTCCCTTTCTTGCCGAATCGGACTACACCCTTCCAAGGTGATACCTTTAGGAGTACGTAGTCACCAACTTCAAATTCAAGGGGCTTGCGTCTTTTATCGGCGTAACTTTTTTGTCTGTTCCGAGCTTTTACCAAGTTGTCTCGAATCTGGTGGATTTTGTCAGTCGTTTCTTATAGAATCTCGGGACCGGTTAGTTGCGAGTGACCGATCTCGTGCCACACAATAGGCGATCGGCATCTTCTACCATACAGAGCCTC
This sequence comes from Helianthus annuus, assembly GCF_002127325.2. Lineage (NCBI taxonomy): Eukaryota > Viridiplantae > Streptophyta > Magnoliopsida > Asterales > Asteraceae > Helianthus > Helianthus annuus. The sequence goes on along the minus strand of NC_035438.2, from coordinate 111,861,127 downwards.
GAAAGGTGCCATTTGGATGCTGGCATGGTAGCTGTTATTGTACGAGAATTCCACCAATGGCAGGTGTTTGTTCCAACTACCGCCAAAGTCTATAACACACGCTCGGAGCATGTCTTCAAGAGTACGGATTGTTCTTTCAGTCTGTCCATCGGTTTGAGGATGGAATGCAGTACTTAGATTAAGCGACGTACCGAGGGCCGCTTGAAACGTTTCCCACAATCGCGAAGTGAACCGAGCGTCACGATCTGAAATGATATCACGAGGCGTACCATGATTACGAATGATCTCATCGGTGTAGATTTGGGCTAGTCGTTCCACCTTGTAGTCTTCTCGTATCGGCAAAAAGTAGGCTCACTTCGTTAGACGATCAACTATGACCCAAATACTGTCGTGACCTGATGGCGTGGGCGGGAGCTTCGTTATGAAATCCATAGCTATGCTCTCCCACTTCCATATAGGTATCGGCGGTTGTTCGAGTAAGCCAGAAGGTCTCTGATGTTCAGCCTTGACTCTTGCACAAGTTAAACAGCTTCCAACGTATAGTGCGATATCCCGTTTCATACCCGGCCACCAGTACTTATAACGCGGATCCTGGTACATCTTGTCTGCGCCGGGATGAATAGAATACCGGGATTTGTGGGCTTCGTTCATGATAATCTTTCGCAAATCGGTCCGCTTAGGGATCCAAATTCGGTCCAGATAATAGAATATCCCATCTGATTTGCTTAGTAACTGAGCTCCGTCGTGATAGATTCTCTCTCTTTTCAATGTACGCTCATTAAAGCAAGCATGTTGAGCTTCTCAGATGAGGGTTTCGAGGTTGTGCTGGGCTTGGATGTTTCGGGTACTGAGCACGTAACTCTTTCTGCTGAGCGCGTCAGCAACCACATTCGCCTTGCCTGGGTGATAACGAATCTCACAGTCGTAATCGTTGAGAAGTTCTACCCATCGGCGTTGACGCATATTAAGCTCTCTCTGATTAAAGATGTGTTGTAAACTCCTGTGATCGGTGTAGATCGTACACTTAGTGCCATACAGGTAGTGTCGCCAAATCTTCAATGCAAAGATAACTGCGCCTAGCTCGAGGTCATGGGTTGTATAGTTCTTCTCGTGGATTTTGAGCTGACGAGATGCGTAGGCTATAACCTTGTCTCGCTGCATGAGAACACAGCCGAGACCAAGGTTAGAAGCATCACAGTAGACAATGAAGTTGTCGCTTCCGTCGGGCAGCGTAAGAATTGGTGCGTTGCACAGCATATGCTTGAGGGTTTGGAAGGCAGTCTCTTGTGCGTTTCCCCACACGAAAGGCTTGTCCTTATGCGTAAGAGCAGTAAGCGGCACAGCGATCTAGGAGAATCCTTCAATGAATCGTCGATAATAGCCCGCTAGTCCGAGAAAAGAATGAACTTCAGACGGGTTCTTAGGCGTAATCCAGCTTTTGACAGCTTCGATCTTCGCAGGATCGACATGGATACCTCGACTATTCACTATGTGACCTAGAAATTGAACCTCCTCCAACCAGAATTCACACTTGGAGAACTTGGCATAGAGTTGGTTTCCCTGAAGTAACTCGAGAACCAAACGTAGATGTTGCGCGTGTTTGGCTTTCGATTTGGAATAGATCAAGACATTGTCGATGAACACAATGACAAAAAGATCAAGATAAGGCTTACACACGCGATTCATTAGGTCCATAAAAACCGCGGGTGCGTTGGTTAGACCAAAGGGCATGACAACAAATTCGTAGTGGCCATAACGGGTTCGAAAAGCAGTTTTGGGTATGTCTTCCTCTTGAATCCGTAGCTGATGATATCCTGAACGTAGATCGATCTTAGAAAAACACGCTGCACCCTGTAGCTGATCAAACAAATTGTCAATTCGGGGTAAGGGGTATCGGTTCTTAATGGTTAGCTTATTCAATTCCCGATAGTCGATGCACATCCGGAACGATCCATCCTTCTTTTTGACAAAAAGGACTGGCGCGCCCCAAGGAGAGGTGCTTGGGCGAATAAAGCCTTTTTCGAGTAATTCCTGGAGTTGATTCGAGAGTTCCCGCATTTCGGATGGAGCGAGTCGATAGGGGGCTTTGGCAACGGGGTTAGCTCCAGGAATGAGGTCGATACGAAAGTCGATATCACGACTTAGTGGTAGTCCGGGAAGATCATTAGGGAACACCTGAGGAAATTCACGAACCACTGGAACATCTTTGACTTCGACTTTCTTTTTCTTTCCCTTTTCCGCTACTATAATGTTGGCTAAAAAGGCTCGGTATTCTTTGCGGAGATACTTGCTGGCTTGAATACACGACATAAGCTTGAGACCCTTCGACGTTGTTTCACCGTACACACAGAGAGGATCACCATTTGCGAGCGAGAATCGAATCATCTTTTCGAAGCATACAACTTCAGCATGGTTTTCGCGAAGAAACTCCATGCCTATTATGACTTCAAAACTTCCGAGTTGCATCGGAATAAGGTCAATTGGGAAGATGTGATTGTTGACTTTGAGAGTACAATCACGGAGTACTGAATTAACGGCAATAGTTCTTCCTGTAGCAACTTCGACTTCGAATGCGGAGGACAGATAAGAGCGCTTACGACTAAGGAGCTTCTCTAATTCAAATGACACAAAGCAGTTATCGGCTCCAGTATCAAACAAACATGATGCATAAATGCCATTCACAAGGAACGTACCGTTAACCACGTTGTTATCCGCCTGAGCCTGACGGGCATTGATGTTGAAGGTTCGGGCATGGGCTGCCTGCTGCTGTTGCTGAGGCTGTTGTTGTTGCTGCTGGGGCTCTTGCTTAACCACCCTGTTCGGGCATCGATTTGCAAAGTGGTTAGGGTCACCACATGCAAAGCAAACTCGAGCATTGACTGCTGGGGCTGGAGCTGCTGGTTGGCCTTGAGGAGCAGGGAGTAGAGCTTGGTTGGCAGTGGCTTGAACCAGGGCTTGACGAGGACCATAGCGACAATTTGCAGACTGTAGGGGAGCAGCAGTGGTTGCGGCAGCGCAGCTCTTGTTGCTGGAGCTGTTGTTGTTCTTCTTCTTCCTTCTTGAAGACTTGGAGGATTGAGCAGATGAGTCGGTGGGTATTGCTATGGCTTGATGCAGAGACTTGGTTTGCTTATCCCAAAAGCCTGACTTGACTCGCTTATCGTTGATCTCAGCGGCGAGTAGGTAGGTTTCCTCGATTGTTGCAGGCTTGGCGGCGTGAACAAAGTCGGCTACACAGTCGGGTAGGGCTCGGATATACTTCTTGATGGCTTGATCGGAGGTCTTGACTTGATCAGGACAGATAATGCTAAGATGCTTGAAGTGAGCAGTGAGAGCAGCGTTGTCTCCATCCTTCTGCTTGATTCCCCAGAACTCGTCCTCCAGCTTTTGGCGTTCATGAGGAGGGCAGAATTCTTCGACCGTAATCGCTTTCAACTCCTTCCATGATAGCCCGTAAGCTGCATCGTTTCCGCGCTTGTTTCGTTCGGCCATCCACTAGTCTAGAGCACAGGACTGAAAGACGCCTATTGCATTGAGTGTGCGGAGATGCTTGGGACATCCGCTCTGGCGCAGAGTGACTTCGACCGTGTCGAACCAGTGAAACATGGCTGTCGGACCATCTTCTCCAGTAAACTCTTTTGGTCCGCATGCTTTGAACTGCTTGAAGCTGAAAGCAGCCTTGCTTGAATCCTTAGGGATTTCGGCTCGGGATTCTTCTGACGACTTTCTAGCGTTTTCATACACCTCACTCACAGCCTTCGCCACAGTTTTGGAGATGATGGCAGCGAGACGTCTGTCCCTCTTTTCCTGGCGGGTAAGTGGGGCTCGGGGTCGGGATCCAGACAACGACATGGTCTGCATTAGACATCGTCACGAGTCTCAACACAACGAGATTGAATCTCTCCTCACACGTCTAGACTACTAAAGCTTAGAATCACGTTGAATCACATATCACATAGTCACACAATCACATAACCACAGATACACATAAGCACCAAAACACATAGAGCACGTAGGTCACAGAAGCACATATCACAGAACAGAGAAGCACATAAGCACGTAGGTACCTAGAGCGCAAAACACAGAAATACGTAAATACCTAGGCACTTAATTACTGAGGTAGTCAAAAAACAGAAACCTATCCTTCAAAGTTTGCGTGTCGTTCGAAATATTGCATCGAATAGCATCGCACGTTATAGCATAACATAGTATAGTACCGTCTAGTATTGCGATAACTGGGGATCAATTAGGGATATAATATCAGTACGAGTTGTGTGTGTCGATTAAGATGATAGCAGAATCGAATATCATTCCCAAAATAAAACAGAGAAAGCAAATTTAACACAAAACAGAGAAAGCACACACAAACACACAAAATCAACGAGTGTTCCTGATGACTCGTCAAATTCGAAACACATAAAATCGAGAGATAGATTGTCTGCGGCTACTAGACATCGACTAACCAGGGCAACTCGACTATTCACAGTAGACTTGTCATCACTTTCGACTCTAGAGGTCGCGTTTCTGCCTCGATTCTTGGGCATTCCACACGCGTCTCCTAGGTCATACTTGTGAGTTCAGGTCGTTGGAGTCCATCGAAGCCTTGGTGAGATAAATAAAATACAGAACAAACTGCTAAGGTTATGTAACAATTGTGCTTGTAATCATTGTGAACAGTTCAGTTATCAATAAAACAATGTTATTTGATCCCAATGTTTGTTTGGTTGTGTTTTACATTTTTCATGTTTTGACTTTTGTTCAATTTCAAACTCTACATCGCTTTCTGGAGAATTATACGCAAACTGGTGCGTAAATGTACTCAGTTTAATGCGACAAATACTCCGGAACATCAACATATACTCAAACATACCATAAATAACCTTTACATAACTTAGAAATAAGTTTTGAAGGCCTTGGTATGGCAAAAACAAGTTAATTCGCTTACAGGGACTAAACTTGACAAACTGCGAAAGTATGCCAATTTGAACTGTAACAAACATTCTGGAACATGTCCATAAGTTAAACATACCATAAATATCCTTTACAAAGCTTAGAAATAGGCTTTGAGGGGTATGGTATGCTAAAATAAACTTTTGGATCATTCAGAGACTAAAAGTGTCAAAAAGTGCACAAGTTTGCACTTTCGCGCATAACTTACGTTCTGAATACATCCAGACATCCAAAAATTTATGTAAGCATCTTTATATTATGCCTTAGTGTTTGGCATGAGAAAAATCCATTCGTCGCGTCATTTGGATCGTCTTTCGCGCTTATGCGCATTCCGTCGTAATTAAGCGAACATCGCGATCGTACGGCCAAACGAACCAACATCCGGAACACTTTTGAGCATGTTTCATGTCCACAATGTTTAGGCATCATTTTAGGGCCTTAAAGTTGGCTTTACGGGCCTTAGAAGTGTCGGAAATGGCTTAAACATGCAACAGGGACCAAAACTACCATTTTTGAAAGTATGTGCAGATCAGACATGCCCAGGCGGCCCGCCTGAGTTTTGTCTGATCCTGATGCAGGCCGCATGGCCCCTTTAAGTAACAGAAATTTTGCTTTCTAGCTAAGATTGGCCTTTCAAACATCCAAAGGGCAATGCCCTTTCACAATCTCAGGAGTTAAGGGTCATTTTGAGCCACCACAACTTTGTGACAAGTGTACGCCTAAGATCGTGGCACGATATTCAAGAAACGATCCTAATGGCTTTACTTTTCCTATAAATACCCCCCCCCCCCTTTTGAGTAAAACCCACAAAAATCTGATCAAGAGCTCTAAGTTGGAACCTTTGTTTCATACCTGAGCCATTTTGATCTAGATTAGCATTCGGGGACCCTCCGTAAGTATTCTTTCGTTCTTTTATTCGCTTCTTGAGTCCGAAAGTCAACGTTTTGTTTGACTTTCTGCGTTGACCAGCCTATGGTCAACACGAAGTTCATTGGAACTTCATAACGTGAGTGTGATCACGATGGTTATAGTCCGTAGTGACTATACCTACTGATTACCACGTTATCTAGGCTCAGTGACGAGTCGTAGTTTCGGCCAAAATAGGCATTCTTGTGTATTTTGTAACCAAACTACTCGTGGGCATCAAAGCCGTTTGTTTTGATGCCAAACCTGTTTTCTAAACTAGGTAAGCATGTTCTAACATGCTTAGCTCGTCACTTTTAGTATAGTGCTTATATAGGGTCGTAAGGTAAGCGATCTAAACCATCGCTTATACTTTCGAACCCGACCCATTTGGTCGATCATTAGGATCCGACCAAACACATTAGGTGACCATAGCTATAACCTTCCGAGGTTATACCTTGTGGTCACGATGTTAGGCGTTCCAAACGCGTTCTACGTGAACGACGCGTTAAAGTAGCATAAGCTACCTAAACGGGTCGTAAGGGGCCGTAAGCACTTAGGTTAGGTTTCATTTTAGTATGTAGGCTTTGTTAAACCATATTACACGAGTCTCCATACTCGTTTGGTTTACGAACCCGCATACTATCCGATCCTTCCGATTTTGGTCCGGTATATTAATATAGCTACCTATTAGGTGCCGTTTGATATCCCGTGATCTCTAGCATTATTTTATTATTATACAAGGAATTCAAAGCAATCTCAGGTGAGTACATTGAACCCCACGTTTACTGTTTTCCAAACTGTTTTGGGGTGAAACACATGTGCCTACTTGTTACTTTCATGCTTTCCATGTTTTCACATCATATACCTGCTATGTTCATTAGTACATGATAGTACATGATTTCATTACATTTCATGTTATGTATGCCCATTGTGTGCGTACTTAGCACATTGTTTTACATTATACTTCATGCTATGTATGCCCACTGTGTGCGTACTTAGTACATTGTTTTACATTACATTTCTGCTATGTATGTTGACTGAGCATGCTAGTACATTGATTTACATGACTTTTATGCTATGTATGCCCATTGTGTGCGTACTTAGTACATCATTTTACACTACATTTTATGCTATGTATGCCCATTGTGTGCGTACGTAGTACAATTATTCATCACATGCCTACATTTCGGTATGACATTTGGTTTGTTTAACATGGAACAATACATTCATTAACATTAGCTACGCCATTCGTTAGTAGGTAGTGGTACCATAGGAATTGACAACTCCCGTTCCTGAAATCCTGGGTTTGTTTGGATTGGAAGGAATGACCGAATTCGATATTCATAACTTAGATAAACCTTTAATTTGTTTAAGGGTTTATCGCCACAGTCTCAAGGCTTGGATGTATGAATTTTCACAATACCGCATAAATGTTTATATCAGTAGAGCATGCATTGTTCCACAAAACATAACGTTGATTTAAACCATGTTTTACTTCAACACCTTGTTTTGTGCATTTTACATATGGTTTAGTTGATACATCTCACTTACCATACAAGATATATTTTGGGTACACATTACATGATCTACATTAAACATGAACATTTTGACATTGATATACATACTTGGTGGTTTACATTGAACATAGACATTTCGATATGGTTTACACAATAACACTTGACAATTGATTTATACATGAACAATTTACATGGTGGTTGGTGTGGGTAGATGGTTGGAGTAACGTGGCGTATGTAATATGATACAAACATGGTGGATACGCCGCTGGTACTTCCTATATATAAATGCTTGTATAATATTACATATCGTAGCGTTATCTAAGTCATTTCAGTTTGGACACATTACATTTTACACAAATAACATACTCTTCACAAGACATTGTTTTTACAAACAACTTATCTTATTCAACTCATTTTACTTGGTTACTCGTTTAACCTTACACTTATCTATACATATCATCTGATATTATCGTTTTTCAAATGGTTTTACAAAGCAAGACAAATTACAAGGTTCATGACTGACTGTTATTAAACATTTCTTTAAACTCAAGTCATGAATCCCATTTTCACAAAACCTATGTATCTCACAGGCATTTTTATGCTGACGTACCTACTTTACATGTGTTTTCAGGAGCTGTTCCATAGGATGATGATCATGACACTAGGGCGGACCTGTGCCTTAGAGCCTAAAAATGAAGATAGACTAGTTTAATTATGTTATGAACTTTGTATTTCCTGTTTTGAAACGATGTAACACTCGTGTTTAATAAATAAAATGAAACTTTAATTTCCATGGTTATGAAACAATTAATTCTGTCCACAACACTCCCCGGTGTTTCCGCCGCAGTTGCACGTTATACGCGACCGGGGTGTGACAGAAGAGTTGGTATCAGAGCCAATGGTTATAGGGAATTAGGTTTTTAGTAATGCTTTGACCTAGACTATAACTTTCTAGGACCCTAACACAAGTTATCTTGTGTTTAGATTTTAAAATATGCACTTCACCTATCCTTAGGTGATAACCACAACGGGAATTTCGATTCTGAATCCGCTTTGAAAATTAATCATCTATTCTAGGATGATTGATTACTAGGTTTTGAACCCTCTGTTATATGGTTTTGAACCCTTTTGAATTTTCAAAATCTCGTCAAGGTTTTCGGGTTTTAATAGTGTGAACACGTGCGAACTGGAAGAATGAGTGTCTGTACCCTGAGTTTTCTGTCTAAGGCTAGAGTGTTCGTACAAATCCACATAATCGGACCAGTCACTCTTACCTGGGAACTCTTGGGGTGAGTGTTCACTTATAGGCGAACATGTCTTCGCGATACATTATTTTTGACCCACTTACTTCGACTAGACATTTCGTGTCGCTTGTTTGCTTTGCGATGCGTAACCACCATCTTTGCTTTTGTTGATTCTGTTTCATCTCATTCTCTTCATCCAATCATTTCACTCGTTTCCTTTCATGTTTTCCTCTTTTAGAATGCCTCCTCGACGCGAACACCAGATAGCAACTGCCGAGCTGGCAGAAATTATTGCACAGCAGATGGCTGCCCAATTTCCAAATCTCTTTGCTTAATGGAACCATGCCAACAACAACAACAATGGTACATGCAATTTCAAGAACTTTAACTCGGCTAAACCACTCAAGTTTAGTGGTTCTGAAGGAGCAACTGGGCTTCTTCAATGGTTCGAGGGCATCGAGAATACTTTTCGCCACGTGCAGTGTCCGGATAATCGCAATGTCGAGTTTTCTTCAAGCGTGTTTCAGAAGAGGGCTCTTACATGGTGGAATGGGGTAATGAGAGACCGTGGTGCAGAAGTTGCTCTAGCACAGACGTGGGCTAAACTAAGAGCTCTTATGATGAGGGAGTTTTGTCCCCGTCATGAGCAACGAGCGTTGGAGAAAGAGTTTGATGATTTGAAGCAAGATAGTGGCGAGCACAGGGCATATACTGATAGGTTTGAGGAGTTGAGTCTACTTTGCCCGACTATGGTCGCCCCACTCGACAAGGCTATCGAAAGGTACATCGACGGCCTGCCTGACTCGGTACAAGACATTATCACTGGTAGCAACCCTACCACACCCCGTCAGGCAATCAAGTTATCAACGACATTGACTGAGTCGCAGATTCGGAATAATAAATTACAAAGGAAGGGTGACAAGGGCAAGAAATAGTCATCTGACAAGGAAGATAGCAAGAAAGGTCAAAACAAGAAGGGAAAGGATTCTGGTTCCTCAAGGGGGCAAAGAAGCGTAAGGCTTCCCCAAACTATGCTGTCACTGCCCAAGCTAACCAGGCAGCTCCCAACCAAGCCGCACAGCCTCCAGCAAAGAAGCCCTATTCAGGAAGTGCACCTTTGTGCAATCGATGCAACAGTCACCATCAGCCGCAACATCAGTGCCGTTTGTGTACTAACTGTGGGAAGTCAGGTCATCTTGCTGATGTTTGTCGGTTTGCTCAAAATCGCGCAGTTCAGAACCCTGCTCAACAAGTTGCTCAGCCTCCTGCTCAGCAACAGGGTCAGGCTGCACGACCAAACTACCTACCAGGTGCTTGTTATAACTGTGGGGATCTGACCCACTACAGAAACCGGTGCCCAAGGCTATCAAACCAGAACCAGAATCAGAATCAGGCTCAGGCTCGAGGGCGAGTCTTCAACATGAATGCTCAAGAGGCACAAGCAGACAATGAAGTGGTGAACGGTACGTACTTTATTAATAATCAGCCTGCATCTGTTCTTTTTGATTCGGGTGCCGACAAGAGTTTTGTGTCATTGTCTTTTGAGCCAATGCTTCACGTGTCTAGAACGAAACTAGCTAAACCATTGACAGTAGAAGTGGCGAGCGGTGAACCCATTGTTCTTGATTCTGTTCTGCGCAACTGCCAGTTGAACCTTAACGACCATATTTTTCCTATTGACCTCACGCCAATGCAACTTGGAAGCTTCGACATTATAGTTGGTATGGATTGGTTATCTAAGCATCGCGTAGAGATAGTTTGTTCTGAGAAGATTGTTCGTGTGCCGCTGTCGACAGGCGAGATCCTACAGGTTCGTGGTGAGAAGCCTGCCGGTGGTCTCAAACTCATGTCTTGTTTTAAAGCACGGAAGTATCTACGGAAGAACTATGTGGCTTTCTTAGCACATGTTACAGCAGATAAAGGCAAGGGTAAGTCTATTTCAGATATTCTTGTCGTTCGGGATTATTCTGATGTTTTTCCTGAAGAGTTACCTGGTCTACCTCCAGCACGCCAAGTCGAGTTCCGTATTGATCTCGTACCTGGTGCAAATCCCATTGCCAGAGCTCCACATCGTCTTGCACCATCCGAGATGCAAGAGTTGTCTAAACAGCTGCAGGAACTCTCCGACAAAGGTTTTATCCGTCCTAGCTTTTCACCTTGGGGTGCTCCCGTTCTTTTTGTCAAGAAGAAGGATGGATCTTTTAGGATGTGTATCGATTATCGTGAGCTTAACAAGCTCACCATCAAGAATCGATATCCCCTACCTCGCATTGATGATCTCTTTGATCAATTGCAAGGCGCTTCTTATTTTTCAAAGATTGATATGCGATCTGGATATCATCAACTTCGGGTGCATGAGGAAGACATTCACAAGACAGCGTTCGTACTCGTTATGGGCATTATGAGTTCACAGTCATGCCATTCGGTTTGACTAATGCTCCTGCTGTATTCATGGACTTAATGAATAGGGTCGGTAAACCTTATTTGGATCAGTTCATCATCGTTTTCATTGATGACATTTTGATATATTCTAAGACGCGAGCTGATCATGAGCAGCATCTTCGTCTTACTCTGGAACTCCTAAAGAAAGAACAACTTTTCGCCAAATTCTCCAAGTGTGAATTCTGGCTTAAAGAAGTTCAATTTTTAGGACACATTGTCAACGAACAAGGTATTCATGTAGATCTCTCCAAGATCAGCGCGATCAAGGATTGGGATACACCTACTACTCCTACTAAAGTTCGTTCTTTTCTTGGTCTGGCGGGTTATTATCGCCGCTTCATAGAAAACTTCTCAAAGATTGCAGTTCCTCTAACTGCTCTAACTCAGAAGAACAAGCCATTTGATTGGGGATTCAAGCAAGAGGAAGCTTTTCAACACTTGAAACAAAAACTTTGCGACGCGCCTGTCCTAACATTGCCTGAGGGCAATGATGATTTCGTCGTTTATTGCGACGCATCTAAGTTAGGTCTTGGCTGCGTCCTGATGCAAAGAAACAAAGTCATAGCATACGCATCAAGGCAGTTGATGATACATGAGAAGAACTACACCACTCATGATCTTGAGTTGGGTGCAGTTGTCTTCGCTCTTAAGATCTGGAGACACTATTTGTACGGTACAAAATGTGTGGTTTTCACTGACCACAAAAGTCTTCAACATATCTTCAATCAGAAAGAACTCAACATGAGCCAACGACGTTGGGTGGAGCTTCTAAACGACTATGACTGCGAAATTCGCTACCATCCTGGTAAGGCGAATGTCGTGGCCGATGCTTTGAGTCGCAAGGAACGTACTAAGCTTCATTGTGTTCGTGTCCAATCTGTTATTCAAGCTCAATCCGATATCCAAGCACGTATTTCACAGGCTCAACAATCTTGTGTTTCACAAGGTTTGATGGATAAGGAATTTCCTTATCACATAACTCCTACTCTAGAACTGAAGGACAATGGATCGTATTACTTCATGGACCGTTTGTGGGTCCCGAGCCAAGATAATCTTCGTACCCTGCTTATGGATGAAGCCCATAAGTCTCGTTATTCTATTCATCCTGGCTCAGATAAGATGTATAAGGATCTTCGTATTCAGTATTGGTGGCCTGGTATGAAGAAAGACATTGCCTTATACGTATCCAAATGCCTTACTTGTCTTAAGGTTAAGGCTGAACATCAGCGTCCTTCCGGATTATTGGAGCAACCAGAGATCCCAGTTTGGAAATGGGAAAACATTACTATGGATCTCATTACTAAACTCCCGTGCACAAAGAAAGGTCACGATGCCATCTAGGTAGTCGTTGATCGTCTTACCAAGTCAGCGCATTTCTTGCCAATCCGTGAGGATTTTTCGGCTGACAAACTTGCTCAGATATATGTAGATGAAATTGTAGCTCGACATGGTGTTCCTTTGAACATCATTTCTGACAGAGATGCTCATTTCACTTCTCATTTTTGGAGAACCATGCAATCTGCTATGGGGTCCCAACTTAATCTGAGCACGGCTTATCATCCACAAACGGATGGTCAGTCTGAAAGAACAATCCAGACATTGGAGGATATGCTTAGAGCATGTGTGATCGATTTTGGTGGTAGTTGGGATTCACATCTTCCATTAATTGAATTCTCCTACAACAACAGTTATCACTCCAGCATCAACATGGCTCCTTTCAAGGCTCTCTATGGTCGAAAATGTCGTTCACCAGTCTGCTGGAATGAGATTGGCGAGGCTCAACTTACTAGACCTGCCCTCATTTTAGAGACAACAGATAAGGTTAAGAAAGTTCGTGATAACCTTTAGACAGCTAGAAGCCGTCAAAAGAGTTACGCGGACTTAAAACGCAAGCCCTTGGATTTTCAAGTCGGTGATCGTGTATTACTTAAGGTCTCACCTTGGAAAGGTGTGATCAGATTTGGAAAGAAAGGAAAACTTGCACCTAGATACGTTGGACCATTCAAGATCGTCGAAAGAATCGGTAAGGTAGCCTACAGACTTAAGTTACCTCCTGAACTTGGAAATGTTCATCCAACCTTTCACGTGTCCAATCTCAAGAGGTGTTTAGCTGATGAAAACCTCCACATACCGCTTGACAAAATTCGTGTTGATAAAACACTGAAATTTGTTGAGAAACCAGTGGAAATCATGGAACGTGAAGTCAAGTGGCTTAAACGCAAGCGCATTCCTTTGGTCAAGGTTCGTTGGGAATCTAAGCAAGGACCCGAGTTTACTTGGGAACGTGAAGATCAAATGAAGGCGAAATATCCGCATCTTTTTCCACGAGTTTCCTCCAAATAAATTTCGGGACGAAATTTCCACAAGTAGGGGAGACTGTAACAATTGTGCTTGTAATCATTGTGAACAGTTCAGTTATCAATAAAACAATGTTATTTGATCACAATGTTTGTTTGGTTGTGTTTTACATTTTTCATGTTTTGACTTTTGTTCAATTTCAAACTCTACATCGCTTTCTGGAGAATTATACGCAAACTGGTGCATAAACGTACTCAGTTTAATGTGACAAATACTATGGAACATCAACATATACTCAAACATACCTTAAATAACCTTTACATAACTTAGAAATAAGTTTTGAAGGCCTTGGTATGGCAAAAACAAGTTAATTCGCTTACAGGGACTAAACTTGACAAACTACGAAAGTATGCCAATTTGAACTGTAACGAACATTCCAGAACATGTCCATAAGTTAAACATACCATAAATATCCTTTACATAGCTTAGAAATAGGCTTTGAGGGGTTTGGTATGCTAAAATAAACTTTTGGATCATTCAGGGACTAAAAGTGTCAAAAAGTGCACAGGTTTGCACTTTCGCGCATAACGTACGTTCTGAATACATCCGGACATCCAAAAATTTATGTAAGCATCTTTATATTATGCCTTAGTGTTTGGCATGAGAAAAATCCATTCGTCGCGTCATTTGGATCGTCTTTCGCGCTTATGCGCATTCCGTCGTAATTAAGCGAACATCGCGATCGTACGGCCAAACGAACCAACATCCGGAACATTTTTGAGCATGTTTCATGTCCACAATGTTTAGGCATCATTTTAGGGCCTTAAAGTTGGCTTTACGGGCCTTAGAAGTGTCAGAAATGGCTTAAACATGCAACAGGGACCAAAACTGCCATTTTTGAAAGTATGTGCAGATCAGACATGCCCAGGCGGCCCGCCTGAGTTTTTTCTGATCCTGATGCGGGCCGCATGGCCCCTTCAGTAACAGAAATTTTGTTTTCTATCTAAGATTGGCCTTTCAAACATCCCAAAGGGCAATGCCCTTTCACAATCTCAGGAGTTAAGGGTCATTTTGAGCCACCATAACTTTGTGACAATTGTACGCCTAAGATCGTGGCACGATATTCAAGAAACGATCCTAACGGCTTTACTTTTCCTATAAATACCCCCCCCTTTTGAGTAAAACCCACAAAAATCTGATCAAGAGCTCTAAGTTGGAACCTTTGTTTCATACCTGAGCCATTTTGATCTAGATTAGCATTCGGGGACCCTCCGTAAGTATTCTTTCGTTCTTTTATTCGCTTCTCGAGTCCGAAAGTCAACGTTTTGTTTGACTTTCTGCATTGACCAGCCTATGGTCAACACGAAGTTCATTGGAACTTCATAACGTGAGCGTGATCACGATGGTTATAGTCCGTAGTGACTATACCTACTGATTACCACGTTATCTAGGCTCAGTGACGAGTCGTAGTTTCGGCCAAAATACGCATTCTTGTGTATTTTGTAACCAAACTACTCGTGGGCATCAAAGCCGTTTGTTTTGATGCCAAACCTGTTTTCTAAACTTAGGTAAGCATGTTCTAACATGCTTAGCTCGTCACTTTTAGTATAGTGCTTATATAGGGTCGTAAGGTAAGCGATCTAAACCATCGCTTATACTTTCGAACCCGACCCATTTGGTCGATCATTAGGATCCGACCAAACACATTAGGTGACCATAGCTATAACCTTCCGAGGTTATACCTTGTGGTCACGATGTTAGGCGTTCCAAACGCGTTCTACGCGAACGACGCGTTAAAGTAGCATAAGCTACCTAAACGGGTCGTAAGGGGCCGTAAGCACTTAGGTTAGGTTTCATTTTAGTATGTAGGTTTTGTTAAACCATATTACACGAGTCTCCATACTCGTTTGGTTTATGAACCCGCATACTATCCGATCCTTCCGATTTTAGTCCGGTATATTAATATAGCTACCTATTAGGTGCCGTTTGATATCCCCTGATCTCTAGCATTATTTGATTATTATACAAGGAATTCAAAGCAATCTCTGGTGAGTACATTGAACCCCACGTTTACTGTTTTCCAAACTGTTTTGGGGTGAAACACATGTGCCTACTTGTTACTTTCATGCTTTCCATGTTTTCACATCATATACCTGCTATGTTCATTAGTACATGATAGTACATGATTTCATTACATTTCATGCTATGTATGCCCATTGTGTGCGTACTTAGAACATTGTTTTACATTACACTTCATGCTATGTATGCCCACTGTGTGCGTACTTAGTACATTGTTTTACATTACATTTCTGCTATGTATGTTGACTGAGCATGCTAGTACATTGATTTACATGACTTTTATGCTCTGTATGCCCATAGTGTGCGTACTTAGTACATCATTTTACACTACATTTTATGCTATGTATGCCCATTGTGTGCGTACGTAGTACAATTATTCATCACATGCCTACATTTCGGTATGACATTTGGTTTGTTTAACATGGAACAATACATTCATTAACATTAGCTACGCCATTCGTTTGTAGGTAGTGGTACCATAGGAATTGACAACTCCCGTTCCTGAAATCCTGGGTTTGTTTGGATTGGAAGGAATGACCGAATTCGATATACATAACTTAGATAAACCTTTAATTTGTTTAAGGGTTTATCGCCACAGTCTCAAGGCTTGGATGTATGCATTTTCACAATACCGCATAAATGTTTATATCAGTAGAGCATGCATTGTTCCACAAAACATAACGTTGATTTAAACCATGTTTTACTTCAACACCTTGTTTTGTGCATTTTACATATGGTTTAGTTGATACATCTCACTTACCATACAAGATATATTTTGGGTACACATTACATGATCTACATTAAACATGAACATTTTGACATTGATATACATATTTGGTGGTTTACATTGAACATAGACATTTCGATATGGTTTACACAATAACACTTGACAATTGATTTATACATGAACAATTTACATGGTGGTTGGTTTGGGTAGATGGTTGGAGTAACGTGGCGTATGTAATATGATACAAACATGGTGGATACGCCGCTGGTACTTCCTATATATAAATGCTTGTATAATATTACATATCGTAGCGTTATCTAAGTCATTTCAGTTTGGACACATTACATTTTACATAAATAACATACTCTTCACAAGACATTATTTTTACAAATAACTTATCTTATTCAACTCATTTTACTTGGTTACTCGTTTAACCTTACACTTATCTATACATATCATCTGATATTATCGTTTTTCAAATGGTTTTACAAAGCAAGACAAATTACAAGGTTCATGACTGACTGTTATTAAACATTTCTTTAAACTCAAGTCATGAATCCCATTTTCACAAAACCTATGTATCTCACAGGCATTTTTATGCTGACGTACCTACTTTACATGTGTTTTCAGGAGCTGTTCCATAGGATGATGATCATGACACTTGGGCGGACCTGTGCCTTAGAGCCTAAAAATGAAGATAGACTAGTTTAATTATGTTATGAACTTTGTATTTCCTGTTTTGAAACGATGTAACACTCGTGTTTAATAAATAAAATGAAACTTTAATTTCCATGGTTATGAAACAATTAATTCTGTCCACAACACTCCCCGGCGTTTCCGCCGTGGTTGCACGTTGTACGCGCCGGGGTGTGATAGGTTAGGGTTTCACCCCTTGGCTTAGCAATTTCTTCCTTGTTTTTAGTAAAATCGAGAAGAATCCTCATCAAAATGGGGGTTTCATGCCTGTTTTGGTGTAATTATCCTCGCTTATTGGTAAAAATGTTGAGATGAAGGAGTAAAATCCTCATAGTCAGGAAATTTAGTCGGGAGTTTACGGTTTTCACACCTATTCCTGACTGAATTGCCTGACGTTAATTGAAAATTTCGAGTGCTGTGATAGGGAAGAATTGCAGAATAAGCACATAAACTGGGTCTGATGGTTCCTAACTATAGTCTAGGTCTCTAAGATAGCGACCCGGACTAGGTCGTGTCTGCCTAATTCCCTATAGTTATGGCTCTGATACCAATCTGTCACACCCCAACCGATGGCGGAATCATCGGGGCGCGGCACTGAGCGAAACAGGTTGTCCAGAAGTTTCCACAACGACTATAATATAAATTCAGTTTAAATGACACGTCCCATACCGTGTCCCAAATAAATAACAAGTTATCATAGAAAACAACAAGACAAGTAATTCCGTTCCGACAACTCAAATTTAATTATTACAGACAAGTATTTATTATTTCTAGACTCCCTAGCCTCGATTTCATCACCATGCGCCTAAGCATCCTAGCAACTTACGCACCTGTCACATACGTTAAAATAAAGTCAATACATAAAATGTAAAGGTGAGCACACAAGTTTGATAATAGCATATAGAGTTCGAATAGTTTACGCATAACCAGGCACGTACACAGAGGAAAATGATGCATGTAAATTATCAACATGGGACCATCAATACCAACGACTACGGGTTGACCGTCCGAGACGGTTCGCAATACATGATTACCACCGTAATCCATGCAAGTAATTGTCCTTAACAACCCCCGTGTGAACAGGTGCTGAGTCCAAACTATAGTACTATGTTGCTAAGGTAGGTAGATAGCACTCCACGTGTAAACATAATAAACAGCATTCATTTAGTCAAATAGCACATGCATTCGGTTAGCGTTCAATTAGTTTGTGTTTGATCGTGATTTGATAAGTAGCGTATGTAACACCCAAAAGTGCTAAAAGCAAAAAGGGATCGAGTATACTCACAGTGATTGATTATGGATAGAAGGGAGCGCTGAGAGTAAGATTAGCCTGAATAGTTCGATAGCATAACGGTAAGTAAAGCGGAAAAGTAAACAAGTATGGATGGATCGAATGGGCTGGTCGATCGAACGGCAGGTTCGATCGGACGACCCGTTCGATCGGCTGGTATATCCGATTGGACAGTCCTGTTCGATCGACCGGTTGGCTCGATCGGCTGGACTATTCGAGTGGATTGTTTCTTCTTCTGGTGTGTTTGTGTTAGAGGATTTGAACTTTTGAAGTTTTCGTTGCAGCATTTGAGAACACTGAAGTGTTCCTACCTTTCAAGTCGATCGATCGAACGGTTCGTCCGATCGGCTAGCTCACTCGATCGGCTAGGAGCTTCAAGGTTAGTCCCCAACTGAATGTCACTCGATCGAACGGTCTGTTCGATCGGCTGGCATTCCCTACTACAAACGAGTTGTGAAAACGATTAAGTGCTGAAGCATAGTATCTCATGATCCGAACAGTAATGTTCACCAATCGAGTGCCATACTCGATCGAACACTACTTCGTCAATACTATACCTCAAAAGGTTGAAAAAGTAGGACGCCATGTGCTAGCCGATCGGCTGGCCCGGTCGACCGGCTGGTGTGTCCGATCGGCTGGGCTGTTCGAACAGCCTAGCCGTTCGGCCAGCATTTCTGACCTGGTCGGCCTTTCGTCTAACACTTGGCTGTTCGTTTACTTGTCATCCTTTCTAGGTAACTTGACAACGTATTGAACTATGATAACCTCCGTTCCTACTTGTTTCCTTGGCTCGAACAGGAATCACCCAAGTCCGGCCGGTGAACGGTTCGGAATGTCGGTTTAAAGTTTAACCCGAAATCGGTGAACCTTGTTCATAGAATCTGAATCTTGAACCTTTTAACTGTTTGAATGATTAGTTAGCCGGTTCAAGCTTCGCTTCTATTGATTTGAAGGCCTTGAGTGTAAAAGAGTTGAAAGAAAGTTGGAATTCCTTCTTTCAATCCTTCACAACTTGTAAATGTTTAGATCTTTGGTAGATCTTAGCTTGTTTATGTGGAAATCGGTTAGGTCTAAGCTAATCATAGTTGAATGAGGCCAAAACATGATGTTCTTCAAGAACACCATGGTGACATCACCCAAGAATACTTAGATCTTGGTGATTTCACGGTTAAAATCCAAGTTTTGAAAGATAGAAAGGTGTAGAATCAAGTGATGATCAAGATCGTACAAGATTTAGAGTGAGAAATTACCGGGATTGAGGGAAAT
Organism: Helianthus annuus; assembly: GCF_002127325.2. Lineage (NCBI taxonomy): Eukaryota > Viridiplantae > Streptophyta > Magnoliopsida > Asterales > Asteraceae > Helianthus > Helianthus annuus. The sequence continues at coordinate 111,841,711 of NC_035438.2, read as the reverse complement.
CTGAGAAAAGGTGAAGAAGATAGCTGGTTCGGTCAGAGCTTTCCTAAATTGGAAAGTATGACAATGACAACCCTATTTATAGGCTTCCAAAAGAGGAAAGTGTCAGCCGATCGGCCAGGGGCTCCAATCGAGTGGGCTGCTCGATCGGCTGGCAAAATGCTAGCCGATCGGCTGGCCTGTTCGATCAGGTTACCTCCTGTTCGATCCGCGACACGCTATGAGTATTTTGCGACGATTTTCGACGTTTTCGATTGCGATGGACGATGATATGAATATTGTTAGTACAGAATGTCTATCGCCTTTGTCAATCGGAACCGTAGCTGAAATAGAAGTAAAATAGGCTTTATATTGTAATTTGTAAACAATAGGCAAGGTGGCATTATTGTAAATAAGGGGAAATCCCTTATAATCTTGTGCCTATAAATATGAGCCTTAGGGTTTAGATTTAAGACTTTTGGAAGATTTGGAGCTCATTTGGAGATTTAGGAGCTTAGAGCTTAGAGAGAGAAAGTCTAGAGAGAGAAAGTTTCTCTACGTGATTCCCGGCATTGTACATGACGTCATATTAATAGAATCACGTTTTCTTATACGTTATTGTGTGTTCGATCACATACGTTCACGGATTCCGCACGTTGAACGTACCTTACGCAAAGGAACGGTGTCAAAACCGATCCTAACAAGTGGTATTAGAGCTAGGAGCTCGATTGCACGATCAAACACATCGTTTTCGTACCAGATTTCAGCCGATTCAGATCCGATTTCATCTATTTCTTCATTTTTTCATATTTTTCACGTTTTTCACTGAAATTCGTCAAATTGAACAGGTTTTCACTGTCCGTTTCATCTGATTTTTGGATGTTGTGCGTATAGACCTGATCTACAACCCTACCAAGTTTCAGATCGAAACTCCTAGCCGTTTAGGAGAAATCTAAGATTTTCAGTTCGGATTCGCGTCAAAATTTGCAGGTTCACTTTTAGTGACATAACAGGTTCGCTTTTACGAACAAGCTAGGTTCGCTTTTAGTGACAGTTGAGATCCGCTTATAAGACATCATCTGGTCCGCTTATAAGACATCATCTGGTCCGCTTATAAGGTTCAATTGTGGTTCGCTCTTTTGTCATCTTCTTCACGTGATTGTCTGATCAATCAGGTTGTCGGTAGGTTGTTTTCATTATTTGCACGAGTTATCAAAAGTTACACCGACCCACTATCTTTTGTGGCCCAATCAACAGGCCCTTGTTCACCGCCCATTAAAAGTAATCGGCCAAATCAGTAAGGTTGTGGCAGATGGTTGTTTTTGTTTACACGTTGAATGTACGTTACGCAATCGAACGGTGTCAAAACCGATCCTAACATGTACAATAGGTAGTCAGGGTTTCGCTCATGTAGTTACTTGGGGGGTTTCGCTTATAGTGACACATGGGGTTTCGCTCATAAGGCCTGCCCTATGAGCGAAATCAGGCAACATATAAATACCTGATGTGTGTTTTCAGTTGTAACCTTTGGAGCGAAACCATGTCATGCTTGGTGTAACGAAACTCTGTCAAATTTTATTCAGAAAGCATCAATAGAGAAGGAATTGAACGAGAAAAGCTGTGTAACTTCATTTGCATTGATTCCGCCTATGTATCTGAAGATGAACTACCTTATACTGACTGTTTAGGGTCGGAAACCGATCCAACAAGTGGTATCAGAGCTCAGGATGAGGAGTTCATACTACTACAGCTTGATTCTACCAGATTCTCTCATTTCTACTCACTTTCTCTCATACTTTTTCGATTTGAACTGGTTCCTACGGTTGAAATGGCCTGATTTTTTAGTATAACGTGTAAAACATAGTAATAACAAACCCTAGAAAGAATCAGATTAAAATACGGCTTAAAAATGGTAAAAATTGATTAAAACGTGATTTCGCTCTTACGGACAAACGAAGGGGTTTCGCTCGAAATTACCTATTTCGCTCATACGGACATTCCAGTTGATTGATTTCGCTCTTAGGACCTAATTTCGCTCATTTGTCAATTTGATTTCGTTCTAAGGGACTTAATTGGGTGATTTCGCTTATTTGACAATCAAGGATTTCGCTCTTAGAGACACAGTCTGATTTCGCTTATCTGTCACCTATATTGATTTCGCTCATTGTGACATACAGCTATTTCGCTTATCTGTCACAATAACTGATTTCGCTTTTGTGTCATCAAGAAGCTGATTTCGTTTTTTAGTCACTGTTTTTCAAAAACTTCAAAAATTTTTCTAAGTGTTTGTTGATTTTGCAGGTACACTCAAGATGGATGACATATTCTTGAACCCGTTTAGCGATATGTACGCATTCTCTGGAAATTCTGGAAATAATGATACTTCGTCAAGCAAAGAGAATGAGAATCCGCCGAATACGAAGAAAAAGGAAGCTTGGGAATCTGAAAGTGCCTTTGGAACCTTCAATAAACCTCCAAAGCTAATGGCTATCGAGGAATACAGTCGGTGGTCAGGAAAGTTTGAAGATTGGTTGATGGCATTTGCATTTCCGAGCTGGAAGAGTATGAAAAACGGTTATGAAAATGGAAACAAAAATGGTGAAACTTTAAGATCAGCTGAGGAGATTGAATCATTTGTGGCTGAGAAAAATGTATGGCATTGTTTGTAACACCCCGTGTTTTCAAATGTCAAAGTCAAAGTCCAAGTCAACTTTGACTTTCTTTGACTGTAAATAGTCGATTTTATGTTTTAGTTGTATTGTGTGGAGTAAGTGTTGTAATCAACAAGAATCGAAGTAATCGAATGTGTTTTAACGCGAACCGATCTACGACTGTGAATAGTAGGAAGTAACAATGCGATAAAGTTAACCTAATCAGTAATCAACCCGATCTAACAATCAATCAAACTCGAGACCCGAATTATGCGAATTATGGTATCGATATACGTGTGTGTGTGTCTTATGTGTTACTTGTGCATGTTTACTTTATGTTTGGTGTGGTATTCAAGCAAATCAATCGAAAATCGAATCGAAACTCGAAAGCAATCGAACTCAATCGAAACCGACATCGAAACGTGACTTATACGAGATTGTATGTTAGATATAGTGATTGGGACTGAAAGTAATTTGACTAGGAAACTCTATCATATTTGTTAGGATCGGTTTTGACACCGTTCGATTGCGTAACGTACGTTCAACGTGCGGAATCCGTGAACGTATGTGATCGAACACACAATAACGTACAAGAAAACGTGATTCTATTAATATGACGTCGTGTACAATGCCGGGAATCACGTAGAGAAACTTTCTCTCTCTAGACTTTCTCTCTCTAAGCTCTAAGCTCCTAAATCTCCAAATGAGCTCCAAATCTTCCAAAAGTCTTAAATCTAAACCCTAAGGCTCATATTTATAGGCACAAGATTATAAGGGATTTCCCCTTATTTACAATGATGCCACCTTGCCTATTGTTTACAACTTACAATATAAAGCCTATTTTACTTCTATTTCAGCTACGGTTCGGATTGACGAAGGCGATAGACATTCTGCACTAACAGACTCCCCCTTGGATATTGCCACAGTCAATCTGTAGTCAAACTCGTAGCAACTTGACTTTCTCTCTCTCTCTGAGTCTTCTTGAAGGTTTGACGGTTTCAGCAACCATAGACTCCCTCTTTCTCAAACAAAATCCCCGTGGATCTGTTTACGAGCTTCCGTTGCTCCCCCTCTCGCTTAGACTCTTTTTCTTCAGGCTCCCCCTTTTGTCAAGCTTTCGTACTTTTGGGATCGACACCTGGATTTCCAGATACAAGCTCTTCCAGGATCAATACCTGGCTCCTTACACGCTTCCGTTTGCGTTGAGCTCGTCTTCAGACTCCCCCTTAGACTCAGCTGTCGGGATCGGAGTCTGGCTTTCATCAATTCACAAGATCAGGATCAATTCCTGGCTTTGTTCCGCACCTGCTCAGGATTTGAAACCTGGTTAACCTGCACATCCTCTACCTCAATATAAGTTTCACAAGAACTTACTGGTAGAAATCATTAATTCATCAAACATATTAGTTACATCAAGTTCAAATAAATGACCTTGATTAACTAAGCGTACAACCTTTTAAAACATTTGTATATGACATTCAAAGTTTTCAACATATCCTCCCAATCCTGTTCATCATGTTTAGCACTCAAATTTTGAATATCAGCTCTTCAAAATCAGCTGTCGAAAATCTTTTTGACTTTTCAAAAATTTATGCTAAAACACTCCGAAAAACTTTTTTGATTTTTGTCTTTGAATGAAATGCAGTAAACAAATATATACAAACAATATTTTTGTGAGTTTGTGTAAGAGGATCATATCAGTTTCTTGAGACAGATCACAAGCACCGTTAAGCTTTAATCATTTTAAGTTCTAAATGATTCACCTTGATTGTCGATATAGTTGTCCTCTTAAATTTTCACACAATTTTCAATCTATTCAGGATACGATTTAGATGTTTTAGGAACTTAGCTCAATTCATGTGTCCCACCTCTTGAATATACTCCCGTATCCAGAATCTCAGAATTAAGATCTACAGGTAACTGTACTAAAATGATGTCTGTACATAAATTAGGACATGCGAGAACTGAGGGATCTCAGGTCGATACTTCCGTATGCGCAGAGAGATATCAGTTTCGACTTTGGTATGTCCCCTTTAGAGGATCTTTTAGCTACAACAGATGATTATCAATTTTATTGTCTAATCAATCTGAGGGCTATAATGCTATGTTTCAAGCATTTCAGGCAAAGCATTATCCAAGGACTAGGTCAGAACTTCCGTTCAGTAGAAGTCCCGGAATAATACCCCAGACATCAAATAGTAGAAAAACCTAGTATATCAGAATATGAGACCTTTCAAACGAGATTTCAGGGGTTACCTATATATCCAAGTAGTGTTCCCCACGAATTTCACAAGTTTGAAATTTTAGGTTTACATCCTGAATAAATCTACTAAATGTACGAAAACCTATCGACACATCATCAGTGAGACCGTTTATCACATTTGACAAATCATTTCCTTAGTATGCTGTGATAGTCCACTGATGTACTATCATTTCCTCTTTTTTCAACAAAACTCATTTTTGCTTTTTCACTGTTTTTGGTATTTTCAAATTTTCTAATTTTTTTTAAATTTTTCTCCCCCTAAAATCAAAATATGTTTCAATTTTGATTTTCAAGGAAAATTTGAAAACTGTACAAATAAAATGACAAACTGATATCGAATCACTTCAATTCGCCATTCATTTTGCATAAACAATCAGAACTCCCCCTGACAACAAACTATTTTCCCATTTAGATTTCAAAACACTTAAGTTTGTTTTAATCAAAATGGTTTTTCCGGAAAATTAGTTTTGTGTGTCATTTCACAAATTCGGGGTTCTTTCATCACATTATTTTTCCTTTAATCACTTGACGGAAAGAGAAATCAAGTACAACTTAATGTCCTCGATTAGTCTTTTGTAATTCGAAATATCACAGTTACCAACCTGTGAATTTCTCAAGAAATATGCCGATACCTGTTCCACACTTACCAACCTGGGAACTCCGGCAAGTCAGGGTTTTTCATTTGAAAGGATTCACCCAAGCCTGACCAGCCTTGGGTGTTTTTGACAATTTTACCTCAAAACTTGGCTCTTCTGGTTTTGACGAACCAGAATCATTGCCTGACCGTGGCTTGTCTGACTTTGACCTGTCAGATTCATCGCCGACATGTGGCTCCTTTGTTTCCGAAGAAACAGATTCATTGCCACCAAATGTTACCTTCTTCTTTATCTTCTCTTTTATCCTTAGATTTGCATCTGACGAATTCGGTTTGCTTAACTTTGCAGTCGAGTGAAGCAATTCATCAGTACTCTTATTCTTACCAACAAATGAACCCGGGGACAAAATCCTCTCGAGATACTCTCTCGCCTTCTTCCTTTTCTTCCTTAGTTTGTCTTTTTGCCCCTGAGAAAGCTTTACGTTTGTTTCCTGAACTTTAGGTTCTTGAACCTTCTGTTCTTTGGCTTTCTGTTCTGAAACTTTCAGTTCCTTGGTCTTGACATTTACAGGTTTCTTTGCCATTCTTTGAAATTCAACCCTTGATCTTCCCGTTGATCTCCTTGGGCAGTCTCTGGAAATGTGACCTCGGATTTAACAATTATAGCACCTTCTTGTTTCAAAACTTCGGCTTTGGCAGTTAACAGCAATGTGTCCTTGATAGCCACAAGAGTAACACACTCTGTTATCATACCTTTTCTCTCTCTCATATCTTATACCATTTTCATACCACACACTTAAATCATAGCATTGAGTTGCCTTGTGGTAATCACCATTTCTCTGTTTTCTATCATTGTAATGATTTATCCTTGAAGAATCTTCATTCCATCTTTTCCTGTAAGCTGGATTTGGCTTTTGAGAACTGTGGTCAAACCTGCACCACTTATTACCAACATTTTGTAAGTTTTCATTTTTAAATTTTTGTGATTTTTTATTGTGATTGGATGACTGATCTAATGAGCTTTTATTTTCTTTTTGAAAATTTTCCGATTTTTTATCTTTTTGTTTCTGTTCCACACTCTTCTTTACAGGTTTATGCGTTGAGCATTCACCTTTCTCAGTAGAATGTAAAACAGTATTTTTAAACATTTCATTTAATTTCAAAAATGTTTTTCGTTTTTCTTCTTTTACGTTTTCATCATCAGATTTGTCATCACAATCTTCAATTTTGACCTTGTCAAAATTTGTGACCACGTCACTTATTGGAATAGAATTGATTGGTTTTGGACAAGGAAAATTCAAACTATCTGATGCAGTCACAAAACCTTTCAATTTCTTTTCAAGTTCATTAATCTTGTTTCTTGAATTCTCAGCTTCTTTTTCAAGCTGAGAGATTCTTTCAAGATAGAACTTGATTGAATTTTCATTTTCAATTTTAAGATTTTCAAGAACAGATTTTTCATTTTCCATAACATTTAACTGTTCTTGAAATCTTGTTTCATTTTCTTTCAGATTTTTGTTTTCCAATTTTATCCAGAAATCTTCATTTTCTGAAGATTTTCTTTTGCTTTCAAAACCTTTTTCAAACTCAGCAATTTTTTTTTGAGCATCTTCAACTTCATGCTCAAGTCGAATAATTTTAGCAAGATGAGAGTTTATTTCGCTTTGTTTTTCCAAATTATTCTTGCCAAAGATATCTCTCTCATCTTGTAAAATCTTTATTTGACTTTTGAAATCATTTTCCAATTTTTTAAAATTGTTGTTTTCTAATGACAAACTTTCAACAATCTTTAAAAGTTTGTCATTATCAGATCTCAGTTTTTCGCAATTTAAACGCAAACTCATCATCTGTTCATCATCATCCTTCTTTGTCGTTCCTGCAAGAAAAATTTTAATCATATCAGCAGGATCTAAATCTTCATTTAAAAAACAACCTCTCTTGTAATCATATTTCATCCTACTTCTTTCATCAAGACCATTTCTAATTCTTTTCATTATTTCAACGATCACATCCAAACTTATATCTTCTAAGTTCCTTCCTAAATTCACTATCAACTATTTCCTTTTCTTCTCAATTTCACAATTTTGTGTTCTAAGCTCTCTGATGAACTCACTTGAACTAAATTTTGAGAACCTAGAATCCTTTTTCACCTTACATACAAATTCATCCCACTCTAAAGGTAATGCGTCTTCAAACTTAGATTTCAGTTCAGCGTCTGAAATTGTTATGTAATACATGCTCAAACCTGAAAGTAAATCATCATATCGCTTTTCCAGATTATTAAAATTCTCATGTTTCTTACGCATAAAATATTTGAATCTTTCAATCACGACCTCCTTTGATTTAAGATAACTACCACAATACCAATTGTTTAATCTTTCAAGTTTAATATTTTCTTGTTCGTCAAACATTTTGATCTCACTTTCTTTGTTAAGTGACTTGATTCAAAAATTTTCGTTCAAAAATTCACAAATTTTAACCTCCACGAAATTCACAAAATGTTTGTAACCAAGAAATTTACGATCTAGCGTCCCACTAATTCAAAACCCGTTTGCACAAGAATTTAAATGCAACCCAAAACACAATCCTGAATATCAAAACAATTCTATTATATCTCTTCTAATTTTGTATTAATGATCTACAATTTTGACAGACTCAATTTATGAATTTTTTGAATAGACAACTATGATTGGGCCGAATGTTCCATCAATTAAAACCAAACTGTGATTGGGTTTTCAGTCGATGTAGACTTTTAAAGATGATTGGGCCTCAAAGTTTATTCAAAATATGTGATAGGGCCATTTATATTAATGGGGCGGTGCAACATGGGCCAAACAAATCACACAACAGACAACTTTAATAAGTCACAACCGTAATCAAATGCATTCTCAATGCTGATTGGACCGATAATACTTCAATTCTAATGAACCGCCATTTACGTGATTTATTGAACAACCTTCACGTGCAAACAATAACAACAACCTTCATCACATGGCTTAAACAAATCACAAATTATAACATGCAGCCGACAAGCACCTTGATTTGTTCAATGGTTAAACCCTTTTTTTTATATGTAGCCGACAACCTTTTTTTTTCATAAAATCACGTGAAGAAGATGACTCATAAGCAAACCAACATGTAACAACTATAAGCGAACCATAAACTGACAAATAAGCGGACCTCACTATGTGTTTGAATAAGCGGACCAACAAATGTTTTTATGAGCGAACCACTATTTTTTTTACCCTATGAGCGAATCTCCTCTATCTAAAAGCGAACCTGTTTGATAACCGAATAAGCGAACCTGTGTAGTTCCGAAAAGCGAACCGATCTGAATTTTGACGCAAATTCGAACCTAAAAACTGCGATTTCTCCTAAACGACTAGGAGTTTTGAACCGAAACTTGGTAGGGTTGTAAATCAATGATTTTCGCACAATATGTCAAAAATTCAGACGAATCGGACCGTGAAAACACGTTCAATTTGACGAATTTCAGAAAAAAAACGTGAGAAATAGGTAGAAGATGAAGAAATAGATAAAATCGGATCTGAATCAGCTGAAATCTGGTACGAAAACGATGTGTTTGATCATGCAATCGAGCTCCTAGCTCTGATACCACTTGTTAGGATCGGTTTTGACACCGTTCGATTGCGTAACGTACGTTCAACGTGCGGAATCCGTGAACGTATGTGATCGAACACACAATAACGTACAAGAAAACGTGATTCTATTAATATGACGTCGTGTACAATGCTGGGAATCACGTAGAGAAACTTTCTCTCTCTAGACTTTCTCTCTCTAAGCTCTAAGCTCCTAAATCTCCAAATGAGCTCCAAATCTTCCAAAAGTCTTCTAAACTAAACCTAAGTGATCTATTTATAGGCACAAGGATTATAAGGATTTCTCCTTATTTATAAGTTTGCCACCTTGCCCTTTCTAACTAGATATTACAATAAATGCTTAGAATTCTTTGATTTCTGCTACGGAATAGATTGACGGAGGCGATAGACAGATAATGCACTAACACTTGATGAATCCATATTCCCTAATCTCTTCATCAAAACGGTGATTTCAACTTTTAGATGCTTGTTTCAATCCCTAGATTGATTTCTTTAACTTGCATACTTAATTAGAATGTTTTGGATCGACAAAACCTTCAGGCTGAACCATATAGACATTTTCCTTAAGATATCTATTAAGGAAAGCCGTTTTGACATCCATTTGCCAATATTCATAATCATATTATGCAGGTATGGCAAATAATATCCTTATTGACTTTAGCATCGCCATAGGCAGGAAGGTCTCATCATAATCAACCCCTTGAGTTTGAGTGAAACCTTTTGCTACAAGTCTCGCTTTATAAGTATCCAAGTTACCATGCATATTGGGTTTTCTTCTTGAAAACCCACTTACTTCCCACTGATTTAGAGTTAAGAGATCGCACAACCAATTTCCATACTTGGTTGTCATACATGGATTGCATCTCTATGTTCATGGCTTCAAGCCATTTGTCACAATCAGATTTTGACATTGCATCATGTTAGTGCATACGTCTGTCGACTTCGTCTTGTATCGAGTCTTGCATTATTCATGGCACGAAGATCGAGAAATCAAGTCTAGAATGAAATTCCGCATGAAAAGGCTATTTCCGCTTGAAGAGGACTTCAAGTAATTCCGCACGGAATTAGTTATACCGCTTGAATCGTAATTTTGCTTGTATGTAATTTCGTTTGAGTCTAGTATGAGCGGAATTAGGTGGTCTATAAATAGTAGTGATTCCGTTTCATTTGAAACGGAACTAGTCAGTGGTTTTCTGACGGCGAAGCTCTGTTGAAGTGTCTCCGTGCTGTAAAACTGTTTCAGATCAATATAAAAGACAGTTAAAGTGAATATCTAGCTTAATCATACTCATTATGTCTGTTTCCGCCTTTCATTTTGAGAAGAACGCCTCTGATTGACTCGTTTCGGGTCCGTACACGATCCTCCAATTGGTATCAGAGCACAGGAGGAGGAGTTCAACCGATTTCAGCCTGTTTTCATCTCATTTTCTAACTTCTACACCTTCTTTTTTGATTTGAACAAGTTTTAACGGTTAAAATGGCTTGATTTTCACATATCATAAGCGAAATAGTGTTTAACAAATCCTTGAGAAAATTGGACCTTAATTCGACTTAATTCAGATAAAATTGATAATTCCGTTTGAAAATCAGATCGGATATGCAGAAATCATCTTAATTCCGCGTGGAATTAAGCCTTAATCTCGCACGGAATTAACACATTTGGATAATTTCGTTTGAAAATATTACTAATTCCGCACGGAATTAGTAATATCACTCCAAATTTTAATTTCGCTTGTACTTGATCCCTAATTTCGCACGAAATTAGATTTTGTTTGAACAGTTCAAACGAAATTAAGTAATCTCGCTTGAATCTTTAATTTCGTTTGAAGTTTTTTTGTGCAGGTTAATCTCGTTTGGAAGTAATTTCGTTTGAAAGACCTGTTTTCGTTTGAAAAGACTGTTTTGTGAAAAATTTGCCGAATTATGGAAGAAGAATTCTACAACGCGTTTGCAACATCTCCAACTACTCCGGCTGCTATTGCTCAAAGCATGAACATGGAAAATGAGACAGGAACTTTACAAAAACCCCCGAAACTGATGGGCATTGAAGAGTACTATGGATGGAAAGATCGATTTGAAAACTGGGTACAAGCTAATCACTTGAGATCATGGGAATGTATCGAGAAAAAGTATTTTCGACCACGTACTAAGTTGGGAGTCACAAAAGCTATTTCTGAACTGAATGATAAAGAACGAGACATGTATAAAGCAGAAAAAATGATGATCAGTCTTTTACAGCAAGCTGTGAAAGAAGACATTTTTATCTTGCTTCAGCATGATAACACTTCGCGTTTAATTTGGGATGCATTGCATGTTAAGTTTGAAGGTAGTGAAAAGATGATCAGGAGTAAGAAAGCACTGCTAAAGAAAGAATTTGACTTATTTTCAAGCTTGTCAGGAGAATCGTCGAAGAAGTTGATTGAAAGATATTGCCATTTAGTTCGATCTATGCCTTTATTGGGAATAGAGAAAAGTCAAGATGAATGGGTTGACAAGTTAGCTGACGCTTTACCTCAGAAAGAGTGGGGTACATTTTTGATGATTCTAAAGAACACCGGGGAATATGATGGCTTGACAATTTCTCAGTTCATCGAAAAGATTGAAGGTCAAGATCTTGAACAGCAAAAGATTGCAAGGATGAACAATCCGAGTAATCAACAAGATGTGAAAATGTATTACAAGGGAAGTGTTCAAGAGGTTGAAATGAGTCCGAAAATTCAAACTGCGTTTAGTGCTGGAAACTCATCTGGAAATGTTAATCAAAGTTCAAACAACAGCAGTGGAATCTCTTCGTATCCAAGTGTTAATCCAAAGAGTTCAACTTCAAGCTTTCACTCTCAAAGTTCACAAAGTGGAAATGGTTGTGTGATACAGTGCAACATTGCATTGAATCTCCCAAATGGTCAAAGTTTTTCTGAAGAAGTTGCTAAAGATCACATGACATTACTTGCTACAGTTTTGGAGACCTATGAGGGATTGGTTGCTGGAAGGATCGGAAATCCTATGCTGACAAAAGAGGATTATGATCAGATAGATGCAGAAGAAATGGAACTAATGGACATCAAATGGTGCTTGGCTAGTGTATTGAGGAGAGCAGAAAAGTTTAAAATGATTACAGGAAGAAATGATTTCTTAGATGCACATGTTTCTACTTTGGGTTTTGATAAATCTAAAGTTACTTGTTTTCGATGCAGAGAGAAAGGTCATTTCAAAAGAGAATGCAAAAATCAAGAGGCAAGTGGAGCAATGAATCCATTTGGAAAAGATGATTTTTTATCGGAAAGCCATATATCAACAAGTTGCTCATCAACCGAATCAACAAAAGGAGCAACAAACTGCTCATGCTAGAATGATTGAAGATGCAAATAAGAAAGCTTATTATGGTATCATTGATCAAGATGATGAAAAAGTGGCAGAAGGTTTCAGCTGGGATAATTACATTCCACCTGATTCGAAAGTTGTAGCACTCATTGCAAAAGTTATTCAAGAACCAGATTTGTTTACAGAATGGATGAAAGTGATTGGTGTTAGTGAAAAGAATCTAGATGGAGAGTCTGTTTCATCAGATGAATGTTCAGAAAGAAAAAAAAAACAGTTTTTGATCAAACACCATCTGATTCTGGTTTTTCAGATGATAGTACAGAAAAGACAATAGAGTTTGATCAATCACCAACTGATGACAATAGTGATTATGATGAAGAAATGCATATTGATGTTGCAAAAACTCATTTATCTCCTGAAAGTTTTCAATTTTATTTTGCAGATCGCGTGGAGAAACTGAAGGAGAGACGAGCAGCAAAAGAGAAGAAAAAGAAGAAACGTGAACAAAATGAAGAAGTTAAAATTGCTGAGAAGAATGGTGAAGCTGAGAAGGTGATTGAGGTTGAGAAAGTTGTTGAAGTCGAAAAAATAGTCGAAAAGATTGTTGAAGTTACCAAACCATGTTTAAAATGTTCAGAAGCTTGCAAACAGTGTGAAGAAAAGGATGAGAAGTTGAGTGAACTAGATAAGATGAAAGAATAATTGTTTTTCAATCTCAATTATGTAAAAGAATCATATGATGTGTTGAACAGGACAGTGACTGGTCTACAAAAGACAAATTCTGAAAGAGAAGATGCATTGACAATGATGAATGCAGTGATGATGTCGAAGCAAAAAGCTATCAATCATTATATTGGAGAATGTGCTAAGCTAAAGCAAGAGTTGGAGACTGAGAGGATTGAAAATGAAAGAATTAGACGACTGTTGCAAAGTTATTCTAGTTCTGATTATATAATTGACCGAATTTATCCGACTGTTGCAGGTATGGAAACATTTCAAGATGAAAAGCCAAAGAAGAAGGATACTGGTAAGAAACAGAGTGTTAGTTATAAAAAGTGTCCGCCTCCGATCTGGGAAGGTTATTCTCCCAGAAAACCAAATGAGGAGCAAGTCCAAAAAGCAGTCAATATAAAACTGAAGTCCGACATAACCGATGATTTACCAGAAAACATTGACATCACTTTTACATCTGTAACATTTGTGCTTGAAATCATTGTGAACAGTTCAGTTATCAATAAAACAATGTTATTTGATCCCAATGTTTGTTTGTTTATGTTTTACATTTTCCATGTTTTGACTTTTGTTCGATTTTAAACTCTACATCGCTTTCTAGAGAATTATACGCAAACTGGTGCGTAAACGTACTCAGTATAATGCGAAAAATACTCTGGAACATCAACATATACTTAACATACCTTAAATAACCTTTACATAACTTAGAAATAAGTTTTTGAAGGCTTTGGTATGGCAAAAACAAGTTAATTCGCCTACAGGGACTAAAATTGACAAACTACGAAAGTATGCCAATTTGAACTGTAACAGACATTCCGGAACATGACCATAAGTTAAACACACCTTAAATATCCTTTATATAGCTTAGAAATAGGCTTCGAGGGGTTTGGTATGCTAAAATAAACTTTTGGATCATTCAGGGACTAAAAGTGTCAAAAGTGCATAAGTTTGCACTTTCGTGCATAACTTACGTTCTGAATACATCCGAACATCCAAAAATTTATGTAAGCATTATAATATTACGCCTCAGTGTTTGGCATGAGAAAAATCCATTCGTCACGCATTTTGGATCGTTTTTCGCGCTTATGCGCATTCTGTCGTAATTAACCGAACATCGCGATCGTACGGCCAAACGAACTGACATCCGGCGTATTTTTGAGCATGTTTCATGTCCACAATGTTTAAGCATCATTTTAGGGCCTTAAAGATGGTTTAACAGGCCTTAAACATGTCGGAAATGGCCTTAAACCACAACAGGGACCTAAACTGTCATTTTTGAAAGTTGTTTACTGATCAGGACACCCAGGCGGCACGCGTAAGCCCAGGGTGATCCTTTACGCGGCCTGCGACAGCCCTTCAGATCAGCAAAGGTCGTTTTTACTGCTATAATCAGCCTTTCCACCCTCCAAAGGGCAATGCCTCTTGCAAATCTCTGGGGTTGGGGTCAGATTATGATACCACAACTTTGCGACACTTGTACGGATGAGATTCGAGCACGTAAATCGATAAACGATCCTAACGGTCTTGCATATCCTATAAATACCCCCCCATTCTTGTTTAAAACCCACAAATCTGATCTAAAAGCTCTAAGTTGAGGCCATTGCTTCATACCTGAGCTCCTGGATCAAGATTAGCTTTCGGGGACCCTTCGTAAGTGTTCTTTCGTTCTTTTATTCACTTTTCGAGTCCGAAAGTCAAGCTTTATTTGACTTTCTGTGTTGACCAGTTTATGGTCAACACGAAGCTCGTTTGAACTTCATAACGTGAGCGTGATCACGACGGTTATAGTCCATAGTGACTACACCTACTGATTACCACGTTATCTAGGCTCAGTGACGAGTCGTAGTTTCGGCCAAAATGCGCATTCTTGCATATTTTGTAACCAAACTACTCATAAGTATCAAAACCGTTTTGTTTTGATACCAAACCTGTTTTCTAAACTTAGTTAAGCATGTTTTAACATGCTTAGCTCGTCACTTTTTGTATAAGTGCTTATGTAGGGTCGTAAGGTAAGCGATCTAAACAATCGCTTATACTTTCGAACCCGACCCATTTGGTCGATCATTAGGATCCGACCAAACACATTAGGTGACCATAGTTGTATAGGGAATAACCTTCCGAGGTTATACCTTATGGTCACGACGTTAGGCGTTCCAAACGCGTTTTACGCGAACGACGCATTAAGGTAGCATAAGCTACCTAAACGGGTCGTAATGGGTCGTAAGCACTTAGGTTAGGTTTCATCTTAGTATGTGGGCTTTGTTAAACCATAGTACACAAGTCTCCATACTCGTTTGGTTTACGAACCCTCATCCTATCAAATCCTCCGATTTAGGTCCGGTATATTCACATAGTTACCTATATTAGGTGCCGTTTGATATCCGTGATCTCTAGCATTATTTGGTTGTTAAACAAGGACTTTAAAGCAATCTCAAGTGAGTACATATACCCCTCTTTTACCGATACCCAAACTGTTTTGGGGTGAAAAACATGTGCCTACTTGCTACTTTCATGCTTTTCATGCTTTCATATCATATGCTTGTTATGTTCATTAGTACATTATAGTACATGATTTCATTACATTCTAAGCTATGTATGTCCATTGTGTGCATACTTAGTACATTGTTTTACTTTACATTTCTGCTATGTATGTTGACTGATAGCATGCTAGCACATTGATTTACACGACTTTTCTGCTTTGTATGTTAACTTAGCATACTTAGTACATTGTTTTCATATAACAAGTTTACATTTGCTATAACATTTGGTTTGCACAAACGGGACTTATATACGTTCATTAACATTAGCTACGCCGCTCGGTAGTAAGTAGTGGTACCATAGGACTTGACAAATCCCATTCCTGACATCGCGGGTTTGTTTGGATGTAAGGAATGACTGAATCCGAAAACATTTTTTTTTTGATAACCTTGACTTAGGGTTATCCGACTGTCTCAAGGCTTGAATGTATGCGTTAACTTACCACATAAATGTTTGTATCAATGTAACATGCATTTACTTTTCAAAACATAACTTTTTGATATATTCAAAATACTTTGTTTTGTACAATTCTACATTTATAATTGTGACAATACTTTACTTACAATACATAACATTTGTTACACATTACTTGACTACATTTGGACTTCTGAACATTTGACATGGCTTATACGAGGACTTTTTGACAATTGGTTTAAACTTGGACTTTGTACATTGGTGGTTTGTTTAAGTGATTTAAGTAACGAAACGTGTGTAATATGATACAAGCATGGTAGATACACCGCTGGTACTTCCTATATATATGTGTTTGTATGGTATTAGATATCGTAGCGTTATTTGAATCATTTTAATTTAGACAAATAACATTTTATACAAATAACATATCTTCCACAAGACATTGCTTTACAAACAACTTCTTTTACCCAACTCATTTTACTTGGTTATTTATTTAACCATGTATTATTCTTTTACGTATACATATCATCTGATCTTATCGCTTTTCCAATGATTTACAAAACAAAACAATTTACAAGGTTCATGACTGAACTTTATTACACATTTCTAAATCTTAAGTCATGAATCCTATTTTCGCAAAACCTATGTATCTCACAGGCATTTTTATGCTGACGTACCTACTTTCACATGTGTTTTCAGGAGCTTTTGCGTAGGACGATGATCATGACACTAGGGCGGACCTGTGCCTTAGAGACATAAAAATGAAGATAGACTTAGATTAACTATGTTATGTACTCTTGGTTTTCATGTTTAAGACAATGTTACACTCTTGTTGATAAATAAAACGTAACTTTGTATGCCATGGTTGTGAAACAATTAATTCTGTTACAACACTCCCCGACGTTTCCGCCACGTTTGGTTGTCCCACGTGGTCGGGGTGTGACAGAAGAGATGGTATCAGAGCCAATGGTTATAGGGAATTAGGTTATTAGTAATGCTTTGACCTAGACTATAACTTTCTAGGACCCTAACACAAGTTATCTTGTGTTTAGATTTTTTTAAAACATGCACTTCACCTATCCTTAGGTGATAACCACAACGAGAACATCGATTTCGAATCCGCTTTGAAAATTAACCATCTGTTTTAGGATGATTGATTACTAGGTTTTGAACCCTCTGTTATAAGGTTTTGAACCCCTTTGAATTTTCAAAAATCTCGTCAAAGTTTTGGGTTTTAAATAGTGTGAACACGTGCAAACTGGAAGAGTGAATGCCTGTACCCTGAGTTTTCTGTCTAAGGCTAGAGTGTTCGTACAAATCCACATAATCGGACCAGTCACTCTTACCTGGGAACTCTTGGGGTGAGTGTTCACTTATAGGCGAACATGTCTTCGCGATACATTATTTTTTTACCCATCTACTTTGATTAGACATTGTGTGTCGCTTGCTTGCTTGCTTAGCGATGCATGACCACCATCTTTGCTTTTGTTGATTTTGTTTCATCTCATTCTCTTCATCCAATCATCACACTCGTTTCCTTTCATGTTTTCCTCTTTTAGAATGCCTCCTCAGCAAATGGCTGCTCAATTCCCAAATCTCTTTGCTCAATGGAACCAAGCCAACAACAACAATGCTCCTTGCAATTTCAAGAATTTTAACTCGGCTAAACCACTCAAGTTAGTGGCTCCGAGGGAGCAACTGGGCTTCTTCAATGGTTCGAGAGCATTGAGAATACTTTCTGTCACGTGCAGTGTCCTGACAATCGCAAGGTCGAGTTTTCCTCAAGTGTGTTTCAGAAGAGGGCTCTTACGTGGTGGAACGGGGTAATGAGGGACCGTGGTGCAGAAGTTGCTCTAGCACAGACATGGGCTGAACTTAGGGCCCTTATGATGAGGGAGTTCTGTCCTCGTCATGAGCATTGAGCTTTGGAGAAAGAGTTTGATGACTTAAAACAATACAGTGGCGAGCACCGGGCATATACTGATAGGTTTGAGGAGTTGAGTCTGCTTTGCCCAACTATGGTTGCCCCACTCGACAAGGCTATCGAAAGGTACACCGACGGCCTACCTAACTCGGTACAAGACATCATTACTGGTAGTAACCCTAGCACACTCCGTCAGGCGATCGAGTTAGCAGCGACACTGACTGAGTCGCAGATTCGAAAGGGAAAGCTGCACAAAAAGGGTGACGAGGGTAAGAAGCAGGCGTCTAACAAAGAAGATAACTAGAAAGGTCAAAACAAGAAGGGAAATGATTCTGGTTCCTCAAGGGGGTCAAGGAAGCGAAAGGCTTCCCAAAACTATGCCGTTACTGCACAGGCTCAAGCTGCACCAAATCAGCCTGCACAACCAATAGCCAAGAAGCCTTATCTTGGCAATGCACCTTTGTGCAACAGGTGTAATGGCCATCACCCACCTCATCTTCAGTGTCGTCAATGCACCAACTGTGGAAGAAATGGTCATCTTGCTGCCACCTGCCGCATTCCTGCTAACCAGAATCAGGAAGTTCAGAACCAAGCCCAACAAATTGCTCAGCCTCTTGCTCAGCAACAAGGTCAAGCTGCACGACCTCATTTTCCTCCTGGTTCGTGCTACAATTGTGGGGATCTGACCCACTACAGAAACCAGTGCCCAAGACTAGCCAACCAGAATCAGAATCAGGCTTAGGCTCGAGGTCGAGTCTTCAACATGAATGCACAAGAGGCACAAGCAGATGATAACGTGGTGAACGGTAAGTTCTTTATTAATAATCAACCAGCATCTGTTCTTTTCGATTCGGGTGCCGATAAGAGTTTTGTGTCTTTATCTTTTGAGCCATTTCTTCGCGTGTCTAGAACGAAACTAGGTAAACCGTTGACAGTAGAAGTGGCTAGTGGTGAACCCATTATTCTTGATTCTGTTCTCCGCAACTGCCAGTTGAACCTTAACAACCATCTTTTTCCCATTGACCTCACGCCTATGCAACTTGGAAGCTTCGACGTTATTGTGGGTATGGATTGGTTAGCCAAGCATCGCGCAGAGGTAGTTTTTTTTGAGAAGATCGTTCGTATACCGCTTTCGACAGGTGAGATCCTACAGGTTCGTGGTGAGAAACCTGCTGGTGGTCTCAAAGTCATGTCTTGTTTTAAAGCTCGGAAGTATCTGCGAAAGAACTATGTAGCATTTTTGGCATATGTTGTAGCAGATAAGGGCAAAGGTAAGTCTATTCAAGATATTCCTGTTGTGCGGGATTATTCTGAAGTATTTCCTGAAGAGTTACCTGGTCTACCCCTAGCACGCCAAGTAGAGTTCTGTATTGATCTCGTACCTGGTGCAAATCCCATTGCCCATATCGCCTTGCACCGTCTGAGATGCAAGAATTGTCTAAGCAGCTGCAGGAACTCTCTGACAAAGGTTTTATCCGTCCTAGCTTTTCACCTTGGGGTGCTCCCATTCTTTTTGTCAAAAAGAAGGATGGATCTTTTAGGATGTGTATCTATTATCGTGAGCTTAACAAGCTCACCATCAAGAATCGATATCCCCTACCTTGCATCGATGATCTCTTTGATCAGTTACAGGGCGCTTCTTATTTTTCAAAGATTGATCTGCGATCTGGATATCATCAACTTCGTGTGCATGAAGAAGATATTCCCAAGAAAGCATTCCGCACTCGTTATGGGCATTATGAGTTCACAGTCATGCCATTCGGTTTGACTAATGCCCCTGCTATTTTCATGGACTTGATGAATAGGGTCTGCAAGCCTTATTTGGATAAGTTCATCATCGTTTTCATTGATGACATTTTGATATATTCTAAGACGCGAGCGGATCATGAGCAACGTGTTCGTCTTACTTTGGAACTCCTAAAGAAAGAGCAACTTTTCGCCAAATTCTCCAAGTGTGAATTTTGGCTTAAAGAAGTTCAATTCCTAGGACATATTGTCAATGAACAAGGTATTCATGTAGATCCCTCCAAGATCAGTGCGATTAAGGATTGGGATACGCCCACTACTCCTACTGAAGTTCGCTCTTTTCTTGGTCTAGCGGGTTATTATCACCGCTTCATTGAAAATTTCTCAAAGATTGCAGTTCCTCTAACTGCTCTAACTCAGAAGAACAAACCCTTTGATTGGGGATTCAAGCAAGAGGAAGCGTTTCTGACTTTGAAACAAAAACTTTGTGATGCGCCTGTCCTAACTTTGCCCAAGGGAAATGATGATTTCGTCGTTTATTGCGATGCATCTAAATTAGGTCTTGGCTGCGTCCTGATGCAAAGAAACAAAATCATAGCATACGCATCGAGGCAGTTGAAGATACATGAGAAGAACTACACCACTCATGATGTTGAGTTGGGTGCAGTTGTCTTCGCTCTTAAGATCTGGAGACACTATTTGTACGGTACAAAATGTGTGGTTTTCACGGACCACAAAAGTCTTCAGCATATCTTCAATCAGAAAGAACTCAACATGAGGCAGCGACGTTGGGTGGAGCATCTAAACGACTATGACTGCGAAATTCGCTACCATCCTGGTAAGGCGAACGTCGTAGCCGATGCTTTGAGTCGCAAGGAACGTACTAAGCTTCATTGTGTTCGTGTTAAATCTGATATTCAAGCTCAATCCGATATCCAAGCCCGTATTTTTCAGGCTCAACAATCTTGTGTTTCACAAGGTTTGATGGATAAGGAATTTCCTTATCACATAACACCTGCTCTAGAACTAAAGGACAATGGATCGTATTACTTCATGGACCGTTTGTGGGTCCCGAGCCAAGATAACCTCCGCACTTTGCTTATGGATGAAGCCCATAAGTCTCGTTATTCTATTCATCCTGGCTCAGATAAGATGTATAAGGATCTTCGTATTCAGTATTGGTGGCCTGGTATGAAGAAAGACATTGCCTTATATGTATCAAAATGCCTTACTTGTCTTAAGGTTAAGGCTGAACATCAGCGTCCTTCCGGTTTATTGGAGCAACCAGAGATCCCAGTTTGGAAATGGGAAAACATTACTATGGATCTCGTTACCAAACTTCCGCGCACAAAGAAAGGTCATGATGCCATCTGGGTAGTCGTTGATTGTCTTACTAAGTCAGCGCATTTCTTACCAATCCGTGAGGATTTTTCGGCTGACAAACTTGCTAAAATCTACGTGGATGAAATTGTAGCTCGACATGGTGTTCCTTTGAACATCATTTCTGACAGAGATGCTCGTTTCACTTCTCATTTTTGGAGAACCATGCAATCTGCTATGGGGACCCAACTTAATCTGAGCATAGCTTATCATCCGCAAACGGATGGTCAGTCTGAAAGAACAATCCAGACTCTGGAGGATATGCTTAGAGCTTGTGTGATCGATTTTGGTGGTAGTTGGGATTCACATCTTCCGTTGATTGAATTCTCCTACAACAACAATTATCACTCCAGCATCAACATGGCTCCTTTCGAGGCTCTCTATGGTCGAAAATGTCGTTCACCAGTCTGCTGGAATGAGATCGGTGAGGCTCAGCTTACTGGACCTGCCCTCATTTTAGAGACAACTGATAAGGTTAAGAAAGTTCGTGATAACCTTCAGACAGCTAGAAGCCGTCAAAAGAGTTATGCGGACCTAAAACGCAAGCCCTTGGATTTTCAAGTCGATGATCGTGTATTACTTAAGGTCTCACCTTGGAAAGGTGTGATCAGATTTGGGAAGAAAGGAAAACTTGCACCTAGATACGTTGGACCATTCAAGATCGTCGAGAGAATCGGTAAGGTAGCCTACAGACTTTAGTTACCTCCTGAACTTGGAAATGTTCATCCAACCTTTCACGTGTCCAATCTCACGAGGTGTTTAGCTGATGAGAACCTCCACATACCGCTTGACGAAATTCGTGTTGATAAAACACTGAAATTTGTTGAGAAACCGGTGGAAATCATGGAACGTGAAGTCAAGTGGCTTAAACGCAAGCGCATTCCTTTGGTCAAGGTTCGCTGGGAATCTAAACGTGGACCCGAGTTTACTTGGGAACGCGAAGATCAAATGAAGGCGAAGCATCCGCATCTTTTTCCACGAGTTTCCTCTAAACAAAATTTCAGGACGAAATTTCCACAAGTAGGGGAGACTGTACCATTTGTGCTTGAAATCATTATGAACAGTTCAGTTATCAACAAAACATTGTTATTTGATCCCAATGTTTGTTTGTTTATGTTTTACATTTTCCATGTTTTGACTTTTGTTCGATTTTAAACTCTATATCGCTTTCTGGAGAATTATACGCAAACTGGTGCGTAAACGTACTCAGTTTAATGCGAAAAATACTCCGGAACATCAACATATACTTAACATACCTTAAATAACCTTTACATAACTTAGAAATAAGTTTTTGAAGGCTTTGGTATGGCAAAAACAAGTTAATTCGCCTACAGGGACTAAAATTGACAAACTACAAAAGTATGCCAATTTGAACTGTAACAGACATTCCGGAACATGACCATAAGTTAAACACACCTCAAATATCCTTTATATAGCTTAGAAATAGGCTTCAATGGGTTCGGTATGCTAAAATAAACTTTTGGATCATTCAGGGACTAAAAGTGTCAAAAAGTGCATAAGTTTGCACTTTCGCGCATAACTTACATTCTGAATACATCCGGACATCCAAAAATTTATGTAAGCATTATAATATTATGCCTTAGTGTTTGGCATGAGAAAAATCCATTCGTCACGCATTTTGGATCGTTTTTCGCGCTTATGCGCATTCCGTCGTAATTAACCGAACATCGCGATCGTACGGCCAAACGAACCGACATCCGGCATATTTTTGAGCATGTTTCATGTCCACAATGTTTAAGAATCATGTTAGGGCCTTAAAGATGGCTTAACAGGCCTTAAACATGTCGGAAATGACCTTAAACCACAACAGGGACCTAAACTGTCATTTTTGAAAGTTGTTTACTGATCAGGACACCCAGGCGGCCCGCGTAAGCCCAGGGTGATCCTTTACGCGGCCTGCGACAGCCCTTCAGATCAGCAAAGGTCGTTTTTACTGCTGCAATCAGCCTTTCCACCCTCCAAAGGGCAATGCCTCTTGCAAATCTCTGGGGTTGGGGTCACATTATGATACCACAACATTGCGACACTTGTACGGATGAGATTCGAGCACGTAAATCGATAAACGATCCTAACGGTCTTGCATATCCTATAAATACCCCCCATTCTTGTTTAAAACCCACAAATATGATCTAAAAGCTCTAAGTTGAGGCCATTGCTTCATACCTGAGCTCCTGGATCAAGATTAGCTTTCGGGGACCCTTCGTAAGTGTTCTTTCGTTCTTTTATTCGCTTTTCGAGTCCGAAAGTCAAGCTTTGTTTGACTTTCTGCGTTGACCAGTTTATGGTCAACACGAAGTTCGTTTGAACTTCATAACATGAGCGTGATCACGACGGTTATAGTCCATAGTGACTACACCTACTGATTACCACGTTATCTAGGCTCAGTGACGAGTCGTAGTTACGGCCAAAATGCGCATTCTTGCATATTTTGTAACCAAACTACTCATAAGTATCAAAACCGTTTTGTTTTGATACCAAACCTGTTTTCTAAACTTAGTTAAGCCTGTTTTAACATGCTTAGCTCGTCACTTTTTGTATAAGTGCTTATGTAGGGTCGTAAGGTAAGCGATCTAAACAATCGCTTATACTTTCGAACCCGACCCATTTGGTCGATCATTAGGATCCGACCAAACACATTAGGTGACCATAGTTGTATAGGGAATAACCTTCCGAGGTTATACCTTATGGTCACGACTGTCACACCCTGGCTTTGCGGAAGCGTGGTTAATTTGGTGTGACTTCTTAATACCATAGCTTAATCATAACAAAGCTATATGAATTAAAAATATGCAAGATCATCCATTAACGGGTTAACACCCAACAACCATAACTTTGTCTAAACATTACAACTGCAAACTTAAAGTAAACTTGGTTCAGGGACTGTGACTTGTCCAGGAAAGAGTCACAAGCCTCGAACCCTGGATGACCTCGGGCCTAATGCAGCGGAAAACAAGCCATACCGCGCCAGATCGCTAATTTCCTGAAATACATGTAAGTTGAAAAATCAACAATAATGTTGAGCGAGTTCATGCGAAAGTGAGTAATTAAACCTTTATCTTTATCAAAAACCTGGTATGTAGCAAATAAGGAAAAAGAGATCACCAATGGTTTACAAGGCCATTGATATGTGTGAAGTGCAAGTAGGGATGACTCAAACCTAGCGGATTTATGCGTCGGGCACTAAGTCACCCCGAGGTCCGTTATGCTGGACCTGGGGCTGGGCTCGCTACACCCAGATAGATCTACCGCTCCTGTCCCTCGGTCCTACTACGAGGATTAATGGCCTCAAGTTGCGCCTACCCACTCACATGATCTAAGTAGTAACCCTCCTTACGCTAACCATACCATGTATAAACATATTCATAATCATAGTAACATGTATTTCACCCCCGCAGTTTATAAAACTGAAAACAGTTAAGAGAAAAGGGGGACATGAACTCACAGTGAGTGCGTCACAATACCAAGTAATCCAAATATCCAACTGCTGCGCAACGACCTACATGTGCTAATTCTATTAGACGGATGGCCGTGCCTTAGCTTTATAGTTTACATTTTCGGGAAACAGTTAGACAACCGTTCCGTGTATATACTTGGTAGAAAATCTCCTTCCCAAGGATGGGGGAATTAATACATGCGTGTTTATAATATTAAGTCTCACTTAATATATTTTATTTCTCATTCCAAAATATAATTATTTTTCTCAAAAATAATATATTTTCTTTTTACATAATACTTTCCAAAATAATACGTTGACAATATCCGCATTCGTGAATATTTCCGTATAAAGCGTAAGTTACGTTTTGGCGATTAAGTGGTAATAGTAATTACCATTGTAACTTATATGTTTGTCGTATAAGCGTTTGTATTATTTTGGGTTCGACAAAGTTAGTAAATATTATTTTTACTCTAAAAATAATATTTATTTATTTTCACAAAATAATCATAAACAGTGTTGTGAAAAATATATTTACCGAATATATATTTATCACGTTTATTTTTTGTGAAAACCCCACCTCCGAATATTTGTAAATAAAGTCATGGCGAAATATATTTGAAAATATGTCAAAAATAGTCTAACACTTGTAAATAATTCTAAGTGTTAGATTTTTAGAAAATTTCGCCAGAGTTTCCCCTGTAACTGGAGGTGGCCACGTTTTCAAGCGTATCATTTTCTTTTACAAAATCATTCCAATACTTCTTTTAAATCAACCAATCAATTTCCGATACTTCAAACTAGTTTCAACACATTAAACTCGTAGACTAGTAGGTAAAATCGCATTGTTACATGAACTTGTAGTTTTTCTAAAACTATTGTGTAGATCTCGATATATTTAGTGGATCTATGTATAAAATAGTTTAGTCTTGCAAAAACCCCGTTTTTGGAACAAATCACTCTTTACAACTTCCCGACAATTTTTATAAAAATTGTTATTTTGTTGGATCTTTCGTTTCACAAGTGTTTATACACTTGTAGTTTATAAAAATCATATTTGTTAACATGTTATCCAACTTATATAAAACATGATTTTCTCGACACTCGGTTCTACGAATATACCACTTGTACATACGTAGATCGGCTCGTTTAAAATACTATTTTTCATGTCAAAACACTTTTACACAAGTTCATGCTTCTCGTGTGGTGGAGTTTCACCTTTTAACCCTTGTACAAAAGAAACAAGTGTATGTCAAGATTCGGGATCTTTAACAAAGTCGGGTTAAACGATGATAAGAGCCACCACATCGTAGATCGGGTCTCTACAACCAACATATTCGAATACTACGACTTTTACACGCGTTATATGCTTTTAACCAACAATATTCGAGTTTTAGTAGACTTTTTAGATTCAAAAGATGGGTTACCGACTTTTAACCGTTAAAAATCCTTTTAACCACTTTAGATACGATCAAGAACAAGTTTTAAGTGTTATACCTCTAGCTCGGGGCTAGGGAAGAATCTAGTCGGAAAAGGCGTGGATAAAAGCAAATGAACGTGGTCCTTCAACTTCCGTTTGCTTCAAGCTTCCTCGTACGTGATCCCCGACACTTGTATGAGCTTGGAACTTGCAAGACGAAAACCGAAACGGATGGATGGCTTGGGGGTGCTCTCGGCCGAGAAGGGGAGAGGGCAAGAGAGAGTGAAAGTTGGGTGTTTAGTGTGTGTGAACTTGTGTGGAGTGTGTGTGTGTTTATATAGAGAATTTTAGCGCTATCGTCCATCGGTTTCATGCTCTAGATATCCACGAAATCTAATAAAATAATAAAAAGTGTACCCTCTAGTTACAAAGGGACCAAACCGGCCCAAAGGGGGGTGGGGTCACCCGGTTGGATCTTGATCGTTCAGTTAGAGTTTAGTTTGGTTAAGTCGGTTAACTTTAGGGATTAACCCCGTTAGTTGTTTAATGCGTTATAAAGCGGGTGTTAGGGTAATCAGGGACCCTAACTGGCTCAGAAAAATACCAATAATATTTCTGGCAATATTTTTATGTTCCGGGTATAGTCCGGTTGTTTGGTCGGATAGTAATCCGTTAAAGTGCTTAAGTAATCCTTTAAGCGTTGTAAATAATATTTTTAGCGACACAATTTATTCTGCAAAGTGTCAGGAATGTTTCCTCATGTTTTGGCACTTTATTAATTAGCTAGAAGCTAGTATGTAAATAAAAGTGCTGTGTTTCGTGCTTAAAGTATGTTTTAGGCACATCCAATCTCTGTATCTTATTCCTAGAGACGCAATTATACAACCCTTGTATCCCTACACACTCTATGGGTGTAGTAGAATATTTCTGGCTCATTCAGGCCTTTAGAGGCAGTGTTTGCCTGATGCTGGCTATATCAGCATGTTAAATAGGTTATCCGTTCAAATGCTACTGTGCTTTTGTGCATCATGTTTGTCACTAGAGTTCAGTAAGTAAATAATGTAGTGACGGAAAATCAAAGTAAGATGCAGATATGTACAAGTATCAACAATCAAGTAGCAGTTTATCAGAAATCTCAGTTAAGCACAGTAATTAGGCAACAATTAATAGTTAATTAAGTCGTACGGATACCTGGTTTAGTGAGGGTTGTCACATTCTCCCCCCGTTAAATAAATTTCGTCCCGAAATTTTAAATTCTGCTTGTAGAAGCAGGGTTCTCAGGAAATAAGTGGGGGTATTTCTCCTTCATTTGGTCTTCACGCTCCCAGGTGAACTCAGGACCATGTCTAGCATTCCAGCGAACCTTGACGAGCTTGACACTGCTCCGGCGGGTCTTGTTAACTTTCCAATCCGTGACCTCGACAGGTTCTTCAACGAAGTGGAGCGTGTCATCAATATGAATTTCATCGGTAGGAATGGCAACGTTAACTTGAGTTGGACTTCTCTTCAGATTGGATACATGAAATGTATCGTGAACATTATTCAGCTCGGCAGGTAGATCCAACTTGTATGCTACGGTCCCAATTCTTTCCAAAACCTTGAAAGGACCAATGTAGCGCGGATTCAACTTACCACGTTTCCCAAATCGTGCCACACCCTTCCAGGGTGATACCTTCAACAAAACCATATCCCCAACCTCAAACTCCTGAGGTTTCCTTTTCAGATCTGCGTAGGTCTTCTGACGGTCACGAGCCGCACTAATGCGATCTCGGATTTGCGCGATCTTATCTGTAGTTTCCTGAACTACGTCGGGACCTACCAATTGTCTATCACCCGCGTCAGACCAACAGAGCGGCGACCTGCACTTGCGCCCATATAACGCTTCGAATGGCGCGGCACCAATACTGGTGTGGTAGCTGTTGTTGTATGAAAACTCAACCAGGGGTAAATGCTTATCCCAGCTACCGCCTAAATCCATCACACATGCTCTCAGCATGTCCTCCAACGTCTGAATCATCCGCTCACTTTGACCGTCGGTCTGCGGGTGAAAAGCTGTGCTCATATTCAGCTTTGAGCCAAAAGCTTCCTAGAAGGATTGCCATATCCTCGATATGAACCTCCCGTCTCTATTAGAAATAATCGAGAGGGGTACTCCATGGCGTGTAACAATCTCTCTCATATAGATTTCAGCCAATTTGCTTGTATTATCCTTCTCGCGGATAGGCAAGAAGTGTGCTGACTTTGTTAAGCGATCCACTATCACCCAGATAGTGTCATGGCCTCTTGGCGTTCTTGGCAACTTCGTAATAAAATCCATGGAGATTTCTTCCCACTTCCACTGGGGAATTTTTGGTTGCTGCAGAAGTCCCGAAGGCTTCTGGTATTCTGCCTTAACTTTGGCGCAAGTTAAACATTTGCTCACGTAAATAGCAACATCGCCTTTCATCCTAGGCCACCAGCAGTAATCTTTATGATCCTGGTACATCTTATCCGCTCCAGGGTGGATAGAGTACCGCGACTTGTGAGCTTCATCAATGATAATCTCTCTTAAACCACCAAACAAAGGAACCCAAATCCTTTTCCCAAAACACAACGTTCCTTCCCTGTTTGGCACCAATATCTTCTCCATCCCACGGAGATATTCTCCCTCAAGGTTTCTCTCCTTGAGAGCTTCCTTCTGTGCTGCACGAACGCGTGAGGAAAGGTCGGTTTGAATTATCATCTCCATAGCCCTAACCCTTATGGGCTTGATTCTCTCTTTACGACTTAGGGCATCGACGACCACATTCGCCTTCCCTGGATGATACTTGATCTCGCAGTCGTAATCGTTCAACAACTCGACCCATCGTCTTTGCCTCATATTCAACTCCTTCTGATTGAATATATGCTGGAGGCTCTTGTGATCTGTGAAAATCGTACACTTTGTACCGTAAAGGTAGTGTCTCCAGATCTTCAAAGCAAAAACCACTGCGCCTAGCTCCAAATCATGAGTGGTATAGTTCTTTTCGTGCACTTTCAGTTGGCGTGATGCGTAGGCGATAACCTTTTGACGTTGCATCAACACACAACCCAATCCTTGACGCGATGCGTCCCATTATACCACGAAATCATCAGTAACTTCCGGTAGAGCTAAGATCGGCGCGTTACAAAGCTTATCCTTCAATGTCTGAAACGCTTCATCCTGTTTGATTCCCCAATCAAACTTCTTATCTTTCTGCGTGAGGAGTGTCAACGGTTGAGCGATCTTTGAAAAGTTCTCGATGAACCTTCGATAATAGCCGGCCAAACCCAAGAATTGCCGAATCTCGGTTGGCGTTTTTGGCGTTTCCCAGTCTTTGATCGCCTCAATCTTGGTTGGATCCACGTGGATTCCATCTCCATTCACCACGTGCCCAAGGAATTGCACCTCACGTAGCCAAAACTCACACTTAGAGAACTTGGCGTACAATTGTTCCTTCTTTAGCAGCTCCAGAATAGCTCTAAGATGCTGCTCGTGCTCAACCTTTGTCTTTGAGTAAATCAATATGTCATCGATGAATACGATCAGGAACTTATCCAGGTATGGCTTACAAACTTGGTTCATCAAATCCATGAACACTGCAGGTGCGTTTGTCAATCCAAATGGCATAACGAGAAACTCGTAGTGTCCATATCGAGTTCTGAAGGCTGTCTTCGGGATACTCTCCTCCTGTATCCGTAGCTGATGGTATCCAGATCGAAGATCGATCTTTGAATAGAAGCTTGAACCTTGAAGCTGGTCGAACAGATCATCGATTCTTGGCAGGGGATACCTATTCTTGATTGTCAGCTTGTTCAACTCTCTGTAATCAATGCACATACGGAAACTACCGTCCTTCTTCTTCACAAACAAAACTAGAGCTCCCCAAGGCGAGAAGCTTGGTCGGATAAAACCCTTGTCTAACAACTCTTGAAGTTGTGTCGACAGTTCTTGCATCTCAGACGGAGCGAGTCTATAAGGTGCCTTAGCCACAGGCGCGGCGCCTGGAACTAAGTCGATGCGAAACTCCACTTGCCTTTGAGGTGGCAAGCCAGGCAAGTCTTCTGGAAAGACTTCTGGGTATTCCCTCACGACAGGGATGTCTTCGATCTTCGGCTTAGCAGCCTTCTTATCCACAATGTGTGCTAGAAAAGCAACACATCCTTTCCTCAAACACTTCCTTGCTTTCAGGCAGCTAATCATCCTTAACGGCGTCTCACGCTTCTCCCCATGAACAACAATGGTCTCACCATCATCGGCCGGGATACGAATAATCTTCTCGTGGCAAACTATCTCTGCCTTGTTACTCGATAACCAATCCATCCCTACTACCACGTCGAAGCTTCCCAACTGGACTGGTAGTAGATCGAGAGCAAACTCACGCTCTCCCAGCTCGATTACGCAACCTCGAATCACCTCGTTAGCTTCTACTAACTTCCCATTCGCTAATTCGATCGAGTATGGAATATCTAACTTACTAGCGGCTAAACCAAGCATGTTTCTAAATTCTAGCGATACGAAGCTATAATCGGCACCAGTATCAAACAAAACGGATGCATAGCGTTGGTTTACAGGGAACGTACCAGTGACAATGTTGGGATCCTGGCGCGCTTCCCTGGCTTCCATGTTAAACACTCTTCTGCGTGCCTGGGTTAACTCTGGGCAATTCCTCTTGTAATGCCCTTGATCTCCACAATTGAAACATCCGGGCCTCTGCCTGTTCCCACCATTGTTTCCAGCTTGATGGTTTCCCTGGTTCCGATTCATGGCACCTGCTTGGTTAGCATTGTTGGCACGGTTTCCATCACCTCCCAGGTTTCCTTGTGGGCGGTTCCCAGCACCACCACGGTTGTTCCTATTCCCATTTCCTCCTTGGCCTCCCCGGCCAGCATTAGCCCAACAGAAATCCTTCGTATGACCAGTCTTCCCACATGATTCACAAACTCTCAGGCTACAACGACCAGAGTGATGTTTTTGGCATGAGTTGCACTTGGGGTGTGCACCCATGTATCCCTTCCCTTTCTTTCTACCAGCTGAATCTTGGGCTGGCGCATTCGATTCTCCCTTTTTAACCACCATCCCGGTGCTTTGCTTGAAACTCGAAAATTTTCGCTTATTACCACCAGATGACTCCACATGAGTCTCTTTCTTCTTGGGCTCAACCCCATCAAACTTGTTCAACCGAATCGCCTCTTCGGTGAGAGCCACACTCAGATCAATGGCTTCTATGATGGTTGCAGGTTTGGAAGAAGTCACCATGCTGATTATCTGAGGAGCCAATCCCCAGATGAAGCGTTCAATCCTCTTGAACTCCGGTGTAACCATGTAGGGTACCACGTGCGACAAATCGTGGAACCTCTGGACATACTCAGCTATCTTGGAACCTTCCATCTTTAGGTGCCAGAATTCGGTCTCTAACCTCTGGATTTCAGCACGAGAACAGTACTTCTTGCGCATAAGCTCTTTCAACTCTGTCCAGGTCAGTGCGTAAGCTGCAGCTTCGCCAAGGGTCTGGACTTGTAGATTCCACCAGGATAGGGCTCCATCCACAAATAGCCCTGAGATGTAAGTGACTTGCTGATCCACAGCGCACTTGCTCATGCGAAGTACGGACTCGGTCTTCTCTGCCCAGCGGACGAAAGCAACAGCACCACCTGTGCCGTCGAAGTTTATGGGCTTACAGTCCAAGAATTGTTTGTAGGTGCACCCATGAGGAGGATTTTGGTTGCCGTTGATGTTCGAGCTACTTCCGCTTGGTCCTCCTTGCGAGGCAGCATATTGAGCAATGGCGGCAGCAATAACTTGCTGTAATTCGTCCTGAGTAGTAGGCATCGGCTGAGGTTGTCGTCGTGGCGCCATCTTCTAAAGATGTGTACGTTGGTCAGGCCATAATAAAGCTATATAGTAATAGTAATAGTATATAACATCTCATGTTATCAATATATCACACACAACATCCCATGTCCCAACATCCCATGTCACAAATATCATACACACAACATCCCATGTCCCAACATCCCATGTTGCAAATATCATACATACAACATCCCATGTCCCAACATCCCATGTTGCAAATATCATACATACAACATCCCATGTCCCAAAGCATAAATAGGCAATCAAGTGAATCAGATATGGTGAGAATACGGCGATTGTTATATATATCGAGACCATAATGTGGTAAGGGTATCAGTACGTCACTGTATCATACAATCACAAATCAAATAGGGGCTACATCACCCCTGTCAAAAACAATATCACATCAGTGTCACATACATCCAGTACATCAACAAATATCAACAAAAATCAGTATCGTCAGATGGTCTCCAAAAGGCTGTGCAGTCACAATCGCGGTCGTCTCACCATCGTCTACCACTATGGTACCAATGAGCTCTATGCGGATGGGGGTGGAGGAGGGGGAAAGTGAGCGTAAAGTAAGCGGCGTAAATGAAGCCAATCCTCCTCCATCGCCTGCTGAGTGCGAATAACAGATGCAATCTGCTGCTCCAAGGTCGTAAGTCGGGCAGCATAGTCAGGAGGTAATGATCGAAAAGGCTGAAAAGATGAAGATGTCTGACCAAGATATGGACCAAAAGATAGCTGAGCTCTCTCGAGCTCCTGGAGTCGCTGTGCATGGGAATCATGCTGATGGACAAAGGACATCAAGACGTCCTCAATGGTATGTCCCATATGGAATGGATGATATGGATCAGTAGGTGGTATCGGTGAGGAAGATGACCAAAGCAGTGGCATGCTGGTGGGATCGAATGGTGCTACATGAACAGAGGATGGAACAGGTGTCATCTGAGGTACGAAGGGCATAGGCATCGGTATGTGCCCAAAGGGGTGGGCTGAAGAGCCCTCTCCAGGCCCTGCTGGAGGTACAAACGGTGGGATCTGAAACGAAAAATCAGTATGATGTGCATCAGTGTGATGTGGTGGAAGCGGTGGAACATCCTCGTCAGCCGGTATCCAACCGTGCTGAGCCTCCTCATCGGGTGGATCCATATGCTCTGCAAATAGAGCGTGCTCAGGCTCAATGGGTACAGGATCAAAAGGAGCAATGACAGGATCAACATGACCAATATGATGGTCAACAGGGACGTCAGCAATCAAAGGTGGGTCAACAAAAGGATCAACAGCATGATCAGCAACTAACAAAGGGACATCATCAACAGGAAGATCGCCAACTGGCGGGTCAGCCAAAACGGGCTCAACAGGAACGTCAGCATGTACCAAGTCATGCTCATGTACAGGATCGAGAGCAGCTGCCTGCTCTGGGGCTACGGCAGGCTCTGGGTCGTCAAAAGCCATGTCAAAATCAAACTCTGGATCAAAGGGATCGATAGGATCGACGGGATCAACAGGGTCCTCCATATGCTGGTCCATAGGAATATACTCAATATCACGGTCAGGATCAAATCCTGGAGGAAAAACGGGATCGGAATCCTCAATATCATCGTGCTCAAATACAAGGCTCGGAATGGGGGCGACAGAAGACGCCTGATCGGGGTCCGAGTCATGAACAAAATGCTGTGTGCTCACCTCGTGAGACGGAGCAGATGCCACAGACTCAAAAGAGTCTGGGACTGGTGAGTAGACGGGCGAGTCTCCAGCTGGGGCATCAGCAATCATCAAGAGACCGCCATCGGGTAAAGGGGCTGCATCAGGAACCTCGTCCTCAAAAGGCTCGTCCTCGTAGAGATCAATGTCGCCGTCAGCCTCGGCGTCTGGTAATAGCTCGTGTGCTGGGTATGAAGCAAGAGGAATCGGAGCTGGAATCACAACAAGGGGAAGATACTCAGCAGGATCGCCATCAATAGGCTCATAGGCACCCTCGGGTAAAGCGAAGGGCAAGGAGTCATCAGTATGCTCATCAATGCCGTCGGGTAGAGCGAACGGCTGGAAGTCATCATCATCCGTGCTCGTTTAGTCTGAGGTATGCACCTCATGCTCCGATGACACAATGTCATCTGAAACTATGGGTAGAGGTCTAGTGGTATCTGAGTCTCCGGTGCCTGATGTATCCATGTGTCTGTAACGCAATCACAAGTATGCACAAATAATCAGCAAATCAGATAATCACATAAGTTACCAAGTAATAATCACATAATCCTCCTAGTCCCACTAGCCTCCCAGCCTCCCAGACTGTCCTTCCTAGTCCCACTAGCCAACTTTCCCAGCCTCCCAGACTGACTCCCTAGTCCCACTAGCAAACTTTCCCAGCCTCCCAGACTGACTCCCTAGTCCCACTAGCAAATTCTCCCAGCCTCCCAGACTGACTCCCTAGTCCCACTAGCCAACTACCTCGATCCATTAGATCGAGCCTCGGCCTCCCAGACCGAGCCTCAGTCTCCCAGACCGAGCCTCAGCCTCCCAGACTGAGCCTAAAAATAATAAATAAAATATGCTCAACATTTGTTTGTAAAAAGGTTTTGGATCTGGACTTAAGTGGTATGCAGAAAAATGTTTTCGTGAGATCCCTAGTGATCATAGTCTAGACTCAAGAAGGAATCCTAGTTCGCTATGATCAGAGCTCTGATACCAAGCTGTCACACCCTGGCTTTGCGGAAGCGTGGTTAATTTGGTGTGACTTCTTAATACCATAGCTTAATCATAACAAAGCTATATGAATTAAAAATATGCAAGATCATCCATTAAAAGTAAAATAGTAAAACATTGTCTTAACGGGTTAACACCCAACAACCATAACTTTGTCTAAACATTACAACTGCAAACTTAAAGTAAACATGGTTCAGGGACTGTGACTTGTCCAGGAAAGAGTCACAAGCCTCGAACCCTGGATGACCTCGGGCCTAATGCAGCGGAAAACAAGCCATACCGCGCCAGATCGCTAATTTCCTGAAATACATGTAAGTTGAAAAATCAACAATAATGTTGAGCGAGTTCATGCGAAAGTGAGTAATTAAACCTTTATCTTTATCAAAAACCTGGTATGTAGCAAATAAAGAAAAAGAGATCACCAATGGTTTGCAAGGCCATTGATATGTGTGAAGTGCAAGTAGGGATGACTCAAACCTAGCGGATTTATGCGTCGGGCACTAAGTCACCCCGAGGTCCGTTATGCTGGACCTGGGGCTGGGCTCGCTACACCCAGATAGATCTACCGCTCCTGTCCCTCGGTCCTACTACGAGGATTAATGGCCTCAAGTTGCGCCTACCCACTCACATGATCTAAGTAGTAACCCTCCTTACGCTAACCATACCATGTATAAACATATTCATAATCATAGTAACATGTATTTCACCCCCGCAGTTTATAAAACTGAAAACAGTTAAGAGAAAAGGGGGACATGAACTCACAGTGAGTGCGTCACAATACCAAGTAATCCAAATATCCAACTGCTGCGCAACGACCTACATGTGCTAATTCTATTAGACGGATGGCCGTGCCTTAGCTTTATAGTTTACATTTTCGGGAAACAGTTAGACAACCGTTCCGTGTATATACTTGGTAGAAAATCTCCTTCCCAAGGATGGGGGAATTAATACATGCGTGTTTATAATATTAAGTCTCACTTAATATATTTTATTTCTCATTCCAAAATATAATTATTTTTCTCAAAAATAATATATTTTCTTTTTACATAATACTTTCCAAAATAATACGTTGACAATATCCGCATTCGTGAATATTTCCGTATAAAGCGTAAGTTACGTTTTGGCGATTAAGTGGTAATAGTAATTACCATTGTAACTTATATGTTTGTCGTATAAGCGTTTGTATTATTTTGGGTTCGACAAAGTTAGTAAATATTATTTTTACTCTAAAAATAATATTTATACATTTTCACAAAATAATCATAAACAGTGTTGTGAAAAATATATTTACCGAATATATATTTATCACGTTTATTTTTGTGAAAACCCCACCTCCGAATATTTTTAAATAAAGTCATGGCGAAATATATTTGAAAATATGTCAAAAATAGTCTAACACTTGTAAATAATTCTAAGTGTTAGATTTTTAGAAAATTTCGCCAGAGTTTCCCCTGTAACTGGAGGTGGCCACGCTTTCAAGCGTATCATTTTCTTTTACAAAATCATTCCAATACTTCTTTTAAATCAACCAATCAATTTCCGATACTTCAAACTAGTTTCAACACATTAAACTCGTAGACTAGTAGGTAAAATCGCATTGTTACATGAACTTGTAGTTTTTCTAAAACTATTGTGTAGATCTCGATATATTTAGTGGATCTATGTATAAAATAGTTTAGTCTTGCAAAAACCCCGTTTTTGGAACAAATCACTCTTTACAACTTCCCGACAATTTTTATAAAAATTGTTATTTTGTCGGATCTTTCGTTTCACAAGTGTTTATACACTTGTAGTTTATAAAAATCATATTTGTTAACATGTTATCCAACTTATATAAAACATGATTTTCTCGACACCCGGTTCTACGAATATACCACTTGTACATACGTAGATCGGCTCGTTTAAAATACTATTTTCATGTCAAAACACTTTTACACAAGTTCATGCTTCTCGTGTGGTGGAGTTTCACCTTTTAACCCTTGTACAAAAGAAACAAGTGTATGTCAAGATTCGGGATCTTTAACAAAGTCGGGTTAAACGATGATAAGAGCCACCACATCATAGATCGGGTCTCTACAACCAACATATTCGAATACTACGACTTTTACACGCGTTATATGCTTTTAACCAACAATATTCGAGTTTTAGTAGACTTTTTAGATTCAAAAGATGGGTTACCGACTTTTAACCGTTAAAAATCCTTTTAACCACTTTAGATACGATCAAGAACAAGTTTTAAGTGTTATACCTCTAGCTCGGGGCTAGGGAAGAATCTAGTCGGAAAAGGCGTGGATAAAAGCAAATGAACGTGGTCCTTCGACTTCCGTTTGCTTCAAGCTTCCTCGTACGTGATCCCCGACACTTGTATGAGCTTGGAACTTGCAAGACGAAAACCGAAACGGATGGATGGCTTGGGGGTGCTCTCGGCCGAGAAGGGGAGAGGGCAAGAGAGAGTGAAAGTTGGGTGTTTAGTGTGTGTGAACTTGTGTGGAGTGTGTGTGTGTGTGTTTATATAGAGAATTTTAGCGCTATCGTCCATCGGTTTCATGCTCTAGATATCCACGAAATCTAATAAAATAATAAAAAGTGTACCCTCTAGTTACAAAGGGACCAAACCGGCCCAAAGGGGGGTGGGGTCACCCGGTTGGATCTTGATCGTTCAGTTAGAGTTTAGTTTGGTTAAGTCGGTTAACTTTAGGGATTAACCCCGTTAGTTGTTTAATGCGTTATAAAGCGGGTGTTAGGGTAATCAGGGACCCTAACTGGCTCAGAAAAATACCAATAATATTTCTGGCAATATTTTTATGTTCCGGGTATAGTCCGGTTGTTTGGTCGGATAGTAATCCGTTAAAGTGCTTAAGTAATCCTTTAAGCGTTGTAAATAATATTTTTAGCGACACAATTTATTCTGCAAAGTGTCAGGAATGTTTCCTCATGTTTTGGCACTTTATTAATTAGCTAGAAGCTAGTATGTAAATAAAAGTGCTGTGTTTCGTGCTTAAAGTATGTTTTAGGCACATCCAATCTCTGTATCTTATTCCTAGAGACGCAATTATACAACCCTTGTATCCCTACACACTCTATGGGTGTAGTAGAATATTTCTGGCTCATTCAGGCCTTTAGAGGCAGTGTTTGCCTGATGCTGGCTATATCAGCATGTTAAATAGGTTATCCGTTCAAATGCTACTGTGCTTTTGTGCATCATGTCACTAGAGTTCAGTAAGTAAATAATGTAGTGACGGAAAATCAAAGTATGATGCAGATATGTACAAGTATCAACAATCAAGTAGCAGTTTATCAGAAATCTCAGTTAAGCACAGTAATTAGGCAACAATTAATAGTTAATTAAGTCGTACGGATACCTGGTTTAGTGAGGGTTGTCACAACGACGTTAGGCGTTCCAAACGCGTTTTACGCGAACGACGCGTTAAGGTAGCATAAGCTACCTAAACGGGTCGTAATGGGTGGTAAGCACTTAGGTTGGGTTTCATTTTAGGTCCGGTATATTAACATAGTTACCTATATTAGGTGCCGTTTGATATCCGTAATCTGTAGCATTATTTGGTTGTTATACAAGGACTTCAAAGCAATCTCAAGTGAGTACATATACCCCTCTTTTACCGATTTCCAAACTGTTTTGGGGTGAAACACATGTGCCTACTTGCTACTTTCATGCTTTTCATGCTTTCATATCATATGCTTGTTATGTTCATTAGTACATTATAGTACATGATTTCATTACATTCTATGCTATGTATGTCCATTGTGTGCATACTTAGTACATTGTTTTACTTTACATTTCTGTTATGTATGTTGACTGATAGCATGCTAGCACATTGATTTACACGACTTTTCTGCTTTGTATGTTAACTTAGCATACTTAGTACATTGTTTTCATATAACAAGTTTACATTTGCTATAACATTGGGTTTGCACAAACGGGACTTATATACGTTCATTAACATTAGCTACGCCGCTCGGTAGTAAGTAATGGTACCATAGGACTTGACAAATCCCATTCCTGACATCCCGGGTTTGTTTGAATGTAAGGAATGACTGAATCCGAAAACATTTTTTTTTTTTTTGATAACCTTGACTTAGGGTTATCCGACTGTCTCAAGGATTGAATGTATGCGTTAACTTACCACATAAATGTTTGTATCAATGTAACATGCATTTACTTTTCAAAACATAACTTTTTGATATATTCAAAATACTTTGTTTTGTACATTTCTACATTTATAATTGTGACAATACTTTACTTACAATACATAACATTTGTTACACATTACTTGACTACATTTGGACTTCTGAACATTTGACATGGCTTATACGAGGACTTTTTGACAATTGGTTTAAACTTGGACTTTATACATTGGTGGTTTGTTTAAGTGATTTAAGTAACGAAACGTATGTAATATGATACAAGCCTGGTGGATACACTGCTGGTACTTTCTATATATAAGTGTTTGTATGGTATTACATATCGTAGCCTTATTTGAATCATTTTAATTTAGACAAATAACATTTTATACAAATAACATATCTTCCACAAGACATTGCTTTACAAACAACTTCTTTTACCCAACTCATTTTACTTGGTTATTTATTTAACCATGTATTATTCTTTTACGTATACATATCATCTGATCTTATCGCTTTTCCAATGATTTACAAAACAAAACAATTTACAAGGTTCATGACTGAACTTTATTAAACATTTCTAAATCTTAAGTCATGAATCCTATTTTCGCAAAACCTATGTATCTCACAGACATTTTTATGCTGACCTACCTACTTTCACATGTGTTTTCAGGAGCTTTTGCGTAGGACGATGATCATGACACTAGGGCGGACCTGTGCCTTAGAGACATAAAAATGAAGATAGACTTAGATTAACTATGTTATGTACTCTTGGTTTTCATGTTTAAGACAATGTTACACTCTTGTTGATAAATAAAACGTAACTTTGTATGCCATGGTTGTGAAACAACTAATTCTGTTACAACACTCCCCGACGTTTCCGCCACGTTTGGTTGTCCCACGTGGTCGGGGTGTGACAACATCGTCTGACACTGATCATGAGTCCGAGTTAATAAAAAAGATGGTCGATCAGGTGTTGGATAAAGATGAGGAGTCTGAGTCAAAGTCTGAGTCTGGAAGTTCGAGTTCGTCGGTCAACAATTCAAAGACGTCGGTTAAACGGGTTTATAGTAAAGAGTTTTTGTTATCAAAATTGAATTTGAATGATGAAGCATTCGAAGTTGCATATACTTTGAATGATTCTGACAAATTATATTCTGATAAAGAATTTCCAATAAGAAGTTTTCAGATTAAAAAGATCAAAAAGGTTTTCAAACTCACAAAAATTGATACTTCTAAAATAAAAGATGTAAATCTTGATGAAAAACCTAAAAAATACACTTCAAGAGTTCAACAACGACTACACAAGAAAAAAGGTTACAGTTCTAGTTCTGGTTTTCAAAAGAAACCAAACCATAATGGTAATTTCAAAAAGAAAGGACTTGGTTTTATTCCACCCGAAAATTATAAAAATGAGAAAATTTCTAAAACAAACACAAAATTTGTTCCAGGGACAAGCTGTGAAGAGGAATCAAAGAGCTCATTCTGGAAGCAATCCAACAGAGATTTCCTTGCCAAAAAGCAAGAGAAAGTGAAGAATGGAGCTTATCAAAGAAAGGAGACAAGAACCTGTTACAAATGCAATGAAGTTGGTCATATTGCATGGAATTGTTCTCAAACAACAAAACCAAAACAGGAAGTCTCTAAAAAACTCAAAGAAAAAGTTGTTCAGAAAAATGAACCACCAACTGAAAAGTTTAAAATTTTTGAAAATTCAACATATGAAGTTGGTGAGTGTTCAAAGACAAATTTTTATAAAAAAAGAGCCAAAGATAATCAAATGTGGGTTGTTAAGAAGTTTGATGTAAAATCTGGCGATGAATCTGATTCCACAAAATCGGACGAGCCACAAGTTGCTCAAAATGATGAAAACTCAGTTCTGCCAATGGATGATAAGAACTTTCCACCATTGCGAGCTGAGAATTTTAAATCAAAAATTTGGGAAGGTTGAGATCTCAAATCAATTCTATTCTGAAAAGAAAGAATTTGATGTTGAGAAAGTGTTTAATGGGAATGTTAAAAAGATTTTTGGAAAAATGGTTGAGGGAAAAGCCAAAGGGGTAAAGGATTTTTATGAAACCAAGAAACCAAGTTATTACCCAAGTGAAAGTGAGGAGGAAACATCCAAGTTTGGTTAGGCTTGGATGGCAGTTTTTCATAAGTAAAATCCTGACTTGCCGGAGCTCCCAGGATGGTAAGTGTGGAGCAGGAATCAACATTATTCTTTATAACAGATTTATTTGTGTATGATTCTGTCTTACATGTGGTAAAGAGGTTTGTTCTTACAAAGTGATTAATCAAGGTCATTAGTTTGAACTTGATGTAATCTCATTTCAAGTGGTTGAAAAACAAGGTGATGAATTGATCCCCGTTTTCTACAAGTGGTAAAATCAACAAAACCTATTTTCTGAAAAAAAAAACATTTTGATTAAAACAAACTTAAGTGTTTTGAAATCTTAATGGGAAAATAGTTTGTTGTAAGGGGGAGTTCTGATTGTTTATGCCAAGTGGATGGCGAATTGAAGTGATTCACATCAGTTGTCAATTTACTTGTAGAGTTTGTTTTCAAATTTCTTTAAATGTGTTTGCATTTTAGGGGAAGTAAAAATTTCAGAAAATCCAAAACCATTAGAAAATTTGAAAAAGTCAAAAACATGATAAAATACAAAATTGAGTTTTGTTGTTATCAAAGAGGAAATGATAGTACATCAGTGGACTATCACAACATGCTAAAGAATTGGAAAGTAAAAATGTAATAAACAATCTCACTGCGGATATGCCAGTAGGTTTTTGTACATTTAGTAGATTGTTTTCGAGATATAAACATAAATTTCAAACTTGCATATATCGTGGGGAACATTTCTTACCCCCAAAATCTTGTTTGAAAGGTCCTTCTTTCTGAGATATTAGGTCTTTATACTCAGTGATATCTGGGGTATTATCCCGGGACTTCTGAAAGGTCCCTCGTTCTGAGATATTAGTCACCATCAAGAATCGATATCCCCTACCTTGCATCGATGATCTCTTTGATCAGTTACAGGGCGCTTCTTATTTTTCAAGATTGATCTGCGATCTGGATATCATCAACTTCGTGTGCATGAAGAAGATATTCCCAAGAAAGCATTCCGCACTCGTTATGGGCATTATGAGTTCACAGTCATGCCATTCGGTTTGACTAATGCCCCTGCTATTTTCATGGACTTGATGAATAGGGTCTGCAAGCCTTATTTGGATAAGTTCATCATCGTTTTCATTGATGACATTTTGATATATTCTAAGACGCGAGCGGATCATGAGCAACGTGTTCGTCTTACTTTGGAACTCCTAAAGAAAGAGCAACTTTTCGCCAAATTCTCCAAGTGTGAATTTTGGCTTAAAGAAGTTAAATTCCTAGGACATATTGTCAATGAACAAGGTATTCATGTAGATCCCTCCAAGATCAGTGCGATTAAGGATTGGGATACGCCCACTACTCCTACTGAAGTTCGCTCTTTTCTTGGTCTAGCGGGTTATTATCACCGCTTCATTGAAAATTTCTCAAAGATTGCAGTTCCTCTAACTGCTCTAACTCAGAAGAACAAACCCTTTGATTGGGGATTCAAGCAAGAGGAAGCGTTTCTGACTTTGAAACAAAAACTTTGTGATGCGCCTGTCCTAACTTTGCCCAAGGGCAATGATGATTTCGTCGTTTATTGCGATGCATTAAATTAGGTCTTGGCTGCGTCCTGATGCAAAGAAACAAAATCATAGCATACGCATCGAGGCAGTTGAAGATACATGAGAAGAACTACACCACTCATGATGTTGAGTTGGGTGCAGTTGTCTTCGCTCTTAAGATCTGGAGACACTATTTGTACGGTACAAAATGTGTGATTTTCACGGACCACAAAAGTCTTCAGCATATCTTCAATCAGAAAGAACTCAACATGAGGCAGCGACGTTGGGTGGAGCATCTAAACGACTATGACTGCGAAATTCGCTACCATCCTGGTAAGGCGAACGTCGTAGCCGATGCTTTGAGTCGCAAGGAACGTACTAAGCTTCATTGTGTTCGTGTTAAATCTGATATTCAAGCTCAATCCGATATCCAAGCCCGTATTTCTCAGGCTCAACAATCTTGTGTTTCACAAGGTTTGATGGATAAGGAATTTCCTTATCACATAACACCTGCTCTAGAACTAAAGGACAATGGATCGTATTACTTCATGGACCCTTTGTGGGTCCCGAGCCAAGATAACCTCCGCACTTTGCTTATGGATGAAGCCCATAAGTCTCGTTATTCTATTCATCCTGGCTCAGATAAGATGTATAAGGATCTTCGTATTCAGTATTGGTGGCCTGGTATGAAGAAAGACATTGCCTTATATGTATCAAAATGCCTTACTTGTCTTAAGGTTAAGGCTGAACATCAGCGTCCTTCCGGTTTATTGGAGCAACCAGAGATCCCAGTTTGGAAATGGGAAAACATTACTATGGATCTCGTTACCAAACTTCCGCGCACAAAGAAAGGTCATGATGCCGTCTGGGTAGTCTTTGATCGTCTTACTAAGTCAGCGCATTTCTTACCAATCCGTGAGGATTTTTCGGCTGACAAACTTGCTAAAATCTACGTGGATGAAATTGTAGCTCGACATGGTGTTCCTTTGAACATCATTTCTGACAGAGATGCTCGTTTCACTTCTCATTTTTGGAGAACCATGCAATCTGCTATGGGGACCCAACTTAATCTGAGCACAGCTTATCATCCGCAAACGGATGGTCAGTCTGAAAGAACAATCCAGACTCTGGAGGATATGCTTAGAGCTTGTGTGATCGATTTTGGTGGTAGTTGGGATTCACATCTTCCGTTGATTGAATTCTCCTACAACAACAATTATCACTCCAGCATCAACATGGCTCCTTTCGAGGCTCTCTATGGTCGAAAATGTCGTTCACCAGTCTGCTGGAATGAGATCGGTGAGGCTCAGCTTACTGGACCTGCCCTCATTTTAGAGACAACTGATAAGGTTAAGAAAGTTCGTGATAACATTCAGACAGCTAGAAGCCGTCAAAAGAGTTATGCGGACCTAAAACGCAAGCCCTTGGATTTTCAAGTCGATGATCGTGTATTACTTAAGGTCTCACCTTGGAAAGGTGTGATCAGATTTGGGAAGAAAGGAAAACTTGCACCTAGATACGTTGGACCATTCAAGATCGTCGAGAGAATCGGTAAGGTAGCCTACAGACTTGAGTTACCTCCTGAACTTGGAAATGTTCATCCAACCTTTCACGTGTCCAATCTCACGAGGTGTTTAGCTGATGAGAACCTCCACATACCGCTTGACGAAATTCGTGTTGATAAAACACTGAAATTTGTTGAGAAACCGGTGGAAATCATGGAACGTGAAGTCAAGTGGCTTAAACGCAAGCGCATTCCTTTGGTCAAGGTTCGCTGGGAATCTAAACGTGGACCCGAGTTTACTTGGGAACGCGAAGATCAAATGAAGGCGAAGCATCCGCATCTTTTTCCACGAGTTTCCTCTAAATAAAATTTCGGGACGAAATTTCCACAAGTAGGGGAGACTGTACCATTTGTGCTTGAAATCATTATGAACAGTTCAGTTATCAATAAAACATTGTTATTTGATCCCAATGTTTGTTTGTTTATGTTTTACATTTTCTATGTTTTGACTTTTGTTCGATTTTAAACTCTACATCGCTTTCTGGAGAATTATACGCAAACTGGTGCGTAAACGTACTCAGTTTAATGCCAAAAATACTCCGGAACATCAACATATACTTAACATACCTTAAATAACCTTTACATAACTTAGAAATAAGTTTTTGAAGGCTTTGGTATGGCAAAAACAAGTTAATTCGCCTACAGGGACTAAAATTGACAAACAACGAAAGTATGCCAATTTGAACTGTAACAGACATTCCGGAACATG
This sequence comes from Helianthus annuus, assembly GCF_002127325.2. NCBI lineage: Eukaryota > Viridiplantae > Streptophyta > Magnoliopsida > Asterales > Asteraceae > Helianthus > Helianthus annuus. The sequence goes on along the minus strand of NC_035438.2, from coordinate 111,797,044 downwards.
ACCATAAGTTAAACACACCTCAAATATCCTTTATATAGCTTAGAAATAGGCTTCAATGGGTTCGGTATGCTAAAATAAACTTTTGGATCATTCAGGGACTAAAAGTGTCAAAAAGTGCATAAGTTTGCACTTTCGCGCATAACTTACGTTCTGAATACATCTGGACATCCAAAAATTTATGTAAGCATTATAATAGTATGCCTTAGTGTTTGGCATGAGAAAAATCCATTCGTCACGCATTTTGGATCGTTTTTCGTGCTTATGCGCATTCCGTCGTAATTAACCGAACATCGCGATCGTACGGCCAAACGAACCGACATCCGGCATATTTTTGAGCATGTTTCATGTCCAAAATGTTTAAGCATCATTTTCGGGCCTTAAAGATGGCTTAACAGGCCTTAAACATGTCGGAAATGACCTTAAACCACAACAGGGACCTAAACTGTCATTTTTGAAAGTTGTTTACTGATCAGGACACCCAGGCGGCCCGCGTAAGCCCAGGGTGATCCTTTACGCGGCCTGCGACAGCCCTTCAGATCAGCAAAGGTCGTTTTTACTGCTGCAATCAGCCTTTCCATCCTCCAAAGGGCAATGCCTCTTGCAAATCTCTGGGGTTGGGGTCACATTATGATACCACAACATTGCGACACTTGTACGGATGAGATTCGAGCACGTAAATCGATAAACGATCCTAACGGTCTTGCATATCCTATAAATACCCCCCCCCATTCTTGTTTAAAACCCACAAATATGATCTAAAAGCTCTAAGTTGAGGCCATTGCTTCATACCTGAGCTCCTGGATCAAGATTAGCTTTCGGGGACCCTTCGTAAGTGTTCTTTCGTTCTTTTATTCGCTTTTCGAGTCCGAAAGTCAAGCTTTGTTTGACTTTCTGTGTTGACCAGTTTATGGTCAACACGAAGTTCGTTTGAACTTCATAACATGAGCGTGATCACGACGGTTATAGTCCATAGTGACTACACCTACTGATTACCACGTTATCTAGGCTCAGTGACGAGTCGTAGTTACCGCCAAAATGCGCATTCTTGCGTATTTTGTAACCAAACTACTCCAAAGTATCAAAACTGTTTTGTTTTGATACCAAACCTGTTTTCTAAACTTAGGTAAGCATGTTTTAACATGCTTAGTTCGTCGCTTTTTGTATAAGTGCTTATGTAGGGTCGTAAGGTAAGCGATCTAAACAATCGCTTATACTTTCGAACCCGACCCATTTGGTCGATCATTAGGATCCGACCAAACACATTAGGTGACCATAGTTGTATAGGGAATAACCTTCCGAGGTTATACCTTATGGTCACGACGTTAGGCGTTCCAAACGCGTTTTACGCGAACGACGCGTTAAGGTAGCATAAGCTACCTAAACGGGTCGTAATGGGTCGTAAGCACTTAGGTTAGGTTTCATTTTAGGTCCGGTATATTAACATAGTTACCTATATTAGGTGCCGTTTGATATCCGTGATCTCTAGCATTATTTGGTTGTTATACAAGGACTTCAAAGCAATCTCAAGTGAGTACATATACCCCTCTTTTACCGATTTCCAAACTGTTTTGGGGTGAAACACATGTGCCTACTTGCTACTTTCATGCTTTTCATGCTTTCATATCATATGCTTGTTATGTTCATTAGTACATTATAGTACATGATTTCATTACATTCTATGCTATGTATGTCCATTGTGTGCATACTTAGTACATTGTTTTACTTTACATTTCTGTTATGTATGTTGACTGATAGCATGCTAGCACATTGATTTACACGAATTTTCTGCTTTGTATGTTAACTTAGCATACTTAGTACATTGTTTTCATATAACAAGTTTACATTTGCTATAACATTTGGTTTGCACAAACGGGACTTATATACGTTCATTAACATTAGCTACGACGCTCGGTAGTAAGTAGTGGTACCATAGGACTTGACAAATCCCATTCCTGACATCCCGGGTTTGTTTGAATGTAAGGAATGACTGAATCCGAAAACATTTTTTTTTTTTTTGATAACCTTGACTTAGGGTTATCCGACTGTCTCAAGGATTGAATGTATGCGTTAACTTACCACATAAATGTTTGTATCAATGTAACATGCATTTACTTTTCAAAACATAACTTTTTGATATATTCAAAATACTTTGTTTTGTACATTTCTACATTTATAATTGTGACAATACTTTACTTACAATACATAACATTTGTTACACATTACTTGACTACATTTGGACTTCTGAACATTTGACATGGCTTATACGAGGACTTTTTGACAATTGGTTTAAACTTGGACTTTATACATTGGTGGTTCGTTTAAGTGATTTAAGTAACGAAACGTGTGTAATATGATACAAGCATGGTGGATACGCTGCTGGTACTTCCTATATGTAAGTGTTTGTGTGGTATTACATATCGTAGCCTTATTTGAATCATTTTAATTTAGACAAATAACGTTTTATACAAATAACATATCTTCCACAAGACATTGCTTTACAAACAACTTCTTTTACCCAACTCATTTTACTTGGTTATTTATTTAACCATGTATTATTCTTTTACGTATACATATCATCTGATCTTATCGCTTTTCCAATGATTTACAAAACAAAACAATTTACAAGGTTCACGACTGAACTTTATTAAACATTTCTAAATCTTAAGTCACGAATCCTATTTTCGCAAAACCTATGTATCTCACAGACATTTTTATGCTGACCTACCTACTTTCACATGTGTTTTCAGGAGCTTTTGCGTAGGACGATGATCATGACACTAGGGCGGACCTGTGCCTTAGAGACATAAAAATGAAGATAGACTTAGATTAACTATGTTATGTACTCTTGGTTTTCATGTTTAAGACAATGTTACACTCTTGTTGATAAATAAAACGTAACTTTGTATGCCATGGTTGTGAAACAACTAATTCTGTTACAACACTCCCCGACGTTTCCGCCACGTTTGGTTGTCCCACGTGGTCGGGGTGTGACAACATCGTCTGACACTGATCATGAGTCCGAGTTAATAAAAAAGATGGTCGATCAGGTGTTGGGTAAAGATGAGGAGTCTGAGTCAAAGTCTGAGTCTGGAAGTTCGAGTTCGTCGGTCAACAATTCAAAGACGTCGGTTAAACGGGTTTATAGTAAAGAGTTTTTGTTATCAAAATTGAATTTGAATGATGAAGCATTCGAAGTTGCATATACTTTGAATGATTCTGACAAATTATATTCTGATAAAGAATTTCCAATAAGAAGTTTTCAGATTAAAAAGATCAAAAAGGTTTTCAAACTCACAAAAATTGATACTTCTAAAATAAAAGATGTAAATCTTGATGAAAAACCTAAAAAATACACTTCAAGAGTTCAACAACGACTAAACAAGAAAAAAGGTTACAGTTCTAGTTCTGGTTTTCAAAAGAAACCAAACCATAATGGTAATTTCAAAAAGAAAGGACTTGGTTTTATTCCACCCGAAAATTATAAAAATGAGAAAATTTCTAAAACAAACACAAAATTTGTTCCAGTGACAAGCTGTGAAGAGGAATCAAAGAGCTCATTCTGGAAGCAATCCAACAGAGATTTCCTTGCCAAAAAGCAAGAGAAAATGAAGAATGGAGCTTATCAAAGAAAGGAGACAAGAACCTGTTACAAATGCAATGAAGTTGGTCATATTGCATGGAATTGTTCTCAAACAACAAAACCAAAACAGGAAGTCTCTAAAAAACTCAAAGAAAAAGTTGTTCAGAAAAATGAACCACCAACTGAAAAGTTTAAAATTTTTGAAAATTCAACATATGAAGTTGGTGAGTGTTCAAAGACAAATTTTTATAAAAAAAGAGCCAAAGATAATCAAATGTGGGTTGTTAAGAAGTTTGATGTAAAATCTGGCGATGAATCTGATTCCACAAAATCGGACGAGCCACAAGTTGCTCAAAATGATGAAAACTCAGTTCCGCCAATGGATGATAAGAACTTTCCACCATTGCGAGCTGAGAATTTTAAATCAAAAATTGGGAAGGTTGAGATCTCAAATCAATTCTATTCTGAAAAGAAAGAATTTGATGTTGAGAAAGTGTTTAATGGGAATGTTAAAAAGATTTTTGGAAAAATGGTTGAGGGAAAAGCCAAAGGGGTAAAGGATTTTTATGAAACCAAGAAAGAAAGTTATTACCCAAGTGAAAGTGAGGAGGAAACATCCAAGTTTGGTTAGGCTTGGATGGCAGTTTTTCACAAGCAAAATCCTGACTTGCCGGAGCTCCCAGGATGGTAAGTGTGGAGCAGGAATCAACATTATTCTTTATAACAGATTTATTTGTGTATGATTTTGTCTTACATGTGGTAAAGAGGTTTGTTCTTACAAAGTGATTAATCAAGGTCATTAGTTTGAACTTGATGTAATCTCATTTCAAGTGGTTGAAAAACAAGGTGATGAATTGATCCCCGTTTTCTACAAGTGGTAAAATCAACAAAACCTATTTTCTGAAAAAAAAAACATTTTGATTAAAACAAACTTAAGTGTTTTGAAATCTTAATGGGAAAATAGTTTGTTGTAAGGGGGAGTTCTGATTGTTTATGCCAAGTGGATGGCGAATTGAAGTGATTCACATCAGTTGTCAATTTACTTGTAGAGTTTGTTTTCAAATTTCTTTAAATGTGTTTGCATTTTGGGGGGAGTAAAAATTTCAGAAAATCCAAAAACATTAGAAAATTTGAAAAAGTCAAAAACATGATAAAATACAAAATTGAGTTTTGTTGTTATCAAAGAGGAAATGATAGTACATCAGTGGACTATCACAACATGCTAAAGAATTGGAAAGTAAAAATGTAATAAACAATCTCACTGCGGATGTGCCAGTAGGTTTTTGTACATTTAGTAGATTGTTTTCGAGATATAAACATAAATTTCAAACTTGCATATATCGTGGGGAACATTTCTTACCCCGAAAATCTTGTTTGAAAGGTCCCTCTTTCTGAGATATTAGGTCTTTATACTCAGTGATATCTGGGGTATTATCCCAGGACTTCTGATTTTGCGGAAGCAATGGCCTAGTCCCTGTATAATACTTTGCATTTGCTTAAAATATAGCATCACCCTCAGTACAAAAAATGACGAAACATTGAAAAATACTAATCATGTGCTGTTGAAGAAAAGATTCTCTAAAGGGAACACACCAAAAGTCGAACCGTCATCTCTCTGCACGAACGGAAGTTCTGACCTAAGCTCTCACGGTTTCGCATTTAACCTTTTACAGATATCATCTAGGTATACTCACCTGTAAGACTGAATATTGGGATCTAGATACGGGAGTATATTCAAGTGGTGGGACACGCGAATAAGTTTAAGTACTTAAAACACTAAACTCGTATCTCGAAACAATTGAACTTTGTATGAAAATTTAAATGGACCAGTATACTGACAATCTAAGTGAATTGTTTAGAACTTAAAATGAAATAAAGCTTAACGGTGTCGGTGATTTGTCTCAAAAACTGATATGATCCTCTTACACAAACTCACAAAAATAGTGTCTGTAAATATTTCTTTACTGCTTTTCTATCAAAAATTCCAAAAAGATTTTCAGTTTGTTTTAGCATAAATTTTTGAAAAATCCAACAAGATTTTTGACAACTAATGTTGGAGAGCTGATTTTCAAAGTTCCAAGTGCTAAACGAGATGAACATTATTTGAGGAGAAGTTTGTTTTAAAAGGTTTTAATATCAATCCTACATGTTGGATCATCAGATATCATCATTGACAAATTATTCTGGATAAATTTGAGAGGGAGTCTAGATATATAAATTTTTCAAATGTTAAATTTGTGAAATTTATAGTGAGGTAGAGAATGTGCAGGTAAGTCAAGTTTTAGATCTGGATCCTGAGTAGAATGTGAGCCAGGTTACAATCCTGGAATTAAAGATCACGTAAGCTGAGGATGCTGATGAACTTAAGGAATCAAGAGATCTGATCAAAAGAATTAGAAAGCTTGAGAGCCAGATCACGATCTTGATCCTGTGAAAGTAAGGTTGTGATCAAGCATGTCGAGAGGGGGAGTCTGTTGATGTTGAAGAGGAGAGTAAAGAGAAGATTGAAGATGTTTTATAATGTCAAAATACTTCAAAGAGAGCACTCAGGCTGATAAAGACTGAAGACGTTGAAGACTCGACACAATAGACACGTCAACATCTGAGGGGGAGTCTGTTAGTGCATACGTCTGTCGACTTCGTCTTGTATCGAGTCTTGCATTATTCATGGCACGAAGATCGAGAAATCAAGTCTAGAATGTAATTCCGCGTGAAAAGGCTAATTCCGCTTGAAGAGGACTTCAAGTAATTCCGCACGAAATTAGTTAATACCGCTTGAATCGTAATTTCACTTGTATGTAATTTCGTTTGAGTCTAGTTGGAGCGGAATTAGGTGGTCTATAAATAGTAGTGATTTAGTTTCATTTGAAACGGAATTTGTCAGTGGTTTTCCGACGGCGAAGCTCTGTCGAAGTGTCTCCGTGCTGTAAAACTGTTTCAGATCAATATAAAAGACAGTTAAAGTGAATATCTAGTTGAATCATACTCATTATGTTTGTTTCCGCCTTTCATTTTGAGTAGAACGCCTCTGATTGACTCGTTTCGGGTCCGTACACGATCCTACACATCATGGTATGTGGTTGGTTCACCCGAATCTACCACATAGCATCCATCCAGGAAAAATCCATATCTTTCAAATGGACTACTAATTCTACCAGATCTGCGAACGTATTGTGTGTAATGATTAACCACTTGATCGTTTTCAACAACCTCTTGTTGAGTGCTAGTATCAACCAAACGTGTATCGCTGTTTGTGGTTCTTGATCCTCATTAAGTTCCACTATTCTACTAATTCCTTCCACAAGGAACTTAGCTTCCAAGAACTCAGCCTTTCGAGCAACAAATACCTTTTGCTCTGTTGGATCGTAGAATTAATATCCTATGCCATCTTTAGGATATCCTACAAAGATACACTTAGTGGATCGCATTACCAATTTATTTGGGGTGTGTTGCTTCACTTAAGCTTCACAACCTATACCTTTAAATATGACAATGATGGAGCCCTTCCATGTCATATTTCAAAAGGTGTCTTATCCACTTTCTTGGTTTGGGCCACATTAAATGTACGGCCCGCGGAGGGCAAAGCGTAACCCCAAAATGATAGAGATAATGTGCTCCTAGCCATCATAGATCGAACCATATCCAAATAGAGTTCGATTCCTCCTCTAACGAAACGAAGAACGTTGATTGAGTTGATTTTGTACTTCACCTTTTGAAGGCTTTGAACATTTCAGAAAACTTCAACTTTGTGTCTCAGCAAGTACACATAACCATAACTACTATAGTTGTCGGTAAAAGTAATGAAGTATCTTTCACCATTCCTAGTCATTGGCTTAAAAGGATCACATACATCCAAATGTATGATACCTAATAAATCTTTTACCCCTTTCCCACTAAAGGGTTTCTTAGTCATTTTACTTTGTAAACAAGATTCATATGTATCAAATGAATCAACTTCATTTGTCTCCAAAAGACCATTCTTTCGAAGTGTTTACATGCGACATCTGTTTGTATGACCAAGGCGATAATGCCAAAGATAGGTCTCACTCAAATCCATTTTGAGTTTCTTGGTGATTACTTGGTACATTGAACTATCAAATGATGTATTATCATGAACCAATTCATGAATACCATTTGAAGGCATAGCTTTAAAGTAAAACATGTCATTCATCAAAATATAAATGTCATTGTTTACAAACTTTAAAACAAAACCATATTGTCTTATAAGGGAAACTTAAATAATGTTCCTAGTCAAACTAGGAGCATACAAAACACTTTTAAAACTATTTCCAAACCATTTGGAAGTTTCAAAACATAGTCTCATAGGGCTTCAACTTGAACTTTCGTTCCATAGCCCATGAAGAGACTAATGTCTCCCTTCTTTGTAATGCTTATTTCTTTTGAACCCTTTGCAACAAATTGCAAACATGAGTTCCACATCTGGTATCTAATACCCATGTGTTAGAAGAAATAATATTAAGGTCAATATGTATCATAAAGATTGTACCTGAGGTTTGCCCCGCATCCCTCTTATTTTTCAACTCTTTGAGATAGGTTGGACAATTCCTTTTCAAATGCCCTATCTCACCATACTCAAAGCATGCATCATTCGTGGCAACCTTTGCCTTCTTCTCTTTTGGTTTCAGTGGTTTCGCTTTAGTCTTTCTAATCTTTTTTCCCTTTGAATTTCCCGTTACCATTTGCAACATTTGCTTTGGTGTCGGGGTGATGCCCTTTCTTGTTGCCACCCTCATTGATCGTTAGAACGGATAAAAGCCCTTTTACCCATATTGAGCCTTTCTAGGTGATCAATGTGGCCTTTCATCTTAAAGACATAAGATGAGACCGATTGGTTTTCCTCCATTCGACATGCATGAAACGCTCGAACCGTTTCGAAGCATTCTACCCTTAGGAACATTTCCTACAATTGGGTAATCATGTCGTATGCTCATGATGTTCAAAATCCTTTTGAATCTCAGGAATCATAATTCCTAACATGAGGCAAGAGGCTTGCATAGTATCCTCGATATACTTAATCCAATCGTTATAGGCATCCTTATCTTCCATAAGATGTTCATCGGGATTAGGATCGTTCAACACATAGGATATCTTCTCTTACTTAAGAAAGATTCTTAAGTTTCGATGTTAATCCATAAAGTGTTTTGATTGATAAGATCCTTTTCAAGGATTGTTTTTAGTGATTGGTTACGGACGGTTTGGGTAATATTGTTAGCGGCCATCTACAAAAATTTTACAAGGTTCAATTTTAGTATTTTCGATATTATTATATTTTAATCATTAATAACCTTTTATGTCTCTTAGACAATTAATAATTAAAATCTAGAATCCAATGTTACATTTAAATATTGGTTAGGTGACCTTTATCCCTCTATTTAAATTAACAAGGTAGTCAACGTTTGACAATTGCAACCCTTTGCAACTTCTAGCCATATGGGATCGGTTAAACATCTTTATGTTTAGTTGACATGTTTAATCCCATCAACACCTTTTGTTCGCCATGCTTCGGTGACCATAAGTTCATGGTTTCCAAATCAAGTCGTCCAACTTACACACACGTGTGAGTTTATACACATAAGTGGTTAGGTGACCTTTATCCCACAAACATGGTAAACCCATCTCGAATATACAAGTTCCCTCAAATGTGGTTAGGTCACCTTTATCCCACAATAAGAGTTCCCAAGTGATTCGAGTGTTGTATAAAAGGATGGTGTTTGACTAGTTTTATAAAAGGGATTTTGAGTTTTCAAAATTCTAGTTTAGAAAACTTTATGTACCATACATTTGCATGCATTCAAATCCTTGGTACTTTTGTGTAAACAAATTTTCAAGGTTCTTTTTAATAAACCCCATTTTATTATAAAATCATTAATTTTAATAACCTTTTATTAACCATTTTTAATGATTTTTAAAGAACCAATTTTAAGCTTGTTGTTGATTATTAGTTTGTTAAGCATGCATATTGACATATCATCAAAACAATATAAATAAAACAACCACACAAGCATAACACACATATCAATAGGTGCATAACCATAGCCAACTATTTTTGACAACACTTGTTAGCCAAAACAAGTGTGCCAAAAGGTCCTTCCTAAGGGGTGAGTATTAACACAATAATGTGTCGTTGAACTCCCACTTGATCCCGCATCCAAATGCTTCAAGTCTTCTTCTTTTGTTGTGATTTCTGCACATTCTTTGGTCTTCCATGTAGGATCGTGTTTCGATCTGATAGAGTCGTTCAGAGGAGTTTTCGTCAATTACAGGTGCGGAAAACAAGCAATCAACGTAGGAACAGCTAGTACTTCACTTTAAACACCTTTTGTATTGATATATAACAGTTTACAAGCAAGTCTCGATCCGGCAGCACCTCGGTACGAGTTTCAGTCAAACGTTACAAATGAATCGCTCTTGGGACTATTTATATGGTTGTAGCTCCGCTCCAAGGTACACGTCCGTAAAAGCGGACCTCCATTGTGACATATAAGCGGACCACACAATTGACATAAAAGCGAACCTGCTAAGTCCCTATAAGCGAACCTACTTAAAACAACATATACAACATCCTATTTTCTCGTAACACGTGCCCTGATCTAACACTCTAAGACTATGACTCGATCCACGACGAAGTCAACAGATGAAATGTACCAACAGACTCCCCCTCAGATGTTGACGGAGTCGTCCATCGAGTCTCCACACTGTTGTGTCTTCATATCTTCAGTCTTGATCAGTCTTTGGGCTTCTCTCTCTCTATCTTCATCTCTTTCTCTTTTATCATCAACAGACTCTCTTTCACTATGATGTTGACATCTTTTTGAGTTTATCAAGTCCAACATGTGCTCCCCCTCAAATGTTGACTTTCCTGCATAAACACTCTACCACAAACGTAAGTTTTATGATAAACGATTAAGCATAAGATCATCACTTTTCATAAACCAATCAATCAATCAGATACTGATGAACCACTTGGAATTGTGACGTTTTTCTTATCAAACCCAAAACACAATCACCCAAACCAATTGTTCATCATGTTTAGCACTGCAAATTTTGAAAATCAGCTTTTCAATATCAGTCGTCGAAAATCTTTTTGTATTTTCAAAAATTTAAGCTAAAACACACTAAAAATCTTTTTGGATTTTCTGAAAGAAAATAAAGTGCAGAAATAAAATATTTACAGACGATATTTTTGTGAGTTTGTGCAAGAGGATCATATCAGTATATGAGACATATCATCAACACCGTTAAGCTTTAAACATTCTCAGTTCTAAACAATTTACCTAGATTGTCAGTATGTTTGTCCACTTAAATTTTCACACAAACTTCAACTGATCCGAGATACGATATTAATGTCTTAGAAACTTAAACTTAATTGTGTATCACTCCACTCGAATATACTCCCGTATCTAGATCCCAAATATTCAGTCTTACAGGTGAGTATACCACAAATGATATCTGTAAAGGGGTAGATGCGAAACCGTGAGAGCTCAGGTCAGAACTTCCGTTCAGCAGAGAGATGACGGCTTGACTTTTCGTGGGTCCCCTTTAGAGGATCTTTTTTACAACAGCAATGACTATCAGTTTTATTGTTTCATCGATTTGCTGAGGGCGGCGCTTATGTCTCAAAGCGTTTGCGAAAAGCATTATCCGGGGACTAGGTCAGTACTTCCATACAGCAGAAGTCCGGGATAATACCCCAGATATCATTGAGTATAAAGACCTAGTATCTCAGAATACGGGACCTTTCAAACAAGATTTCGGGGGTTACCCATATATTCAAGAATAGTTACCCACGAATCAAGTAAGTTTGAATTTAGGTTTATATCTCGATTCAATTTACTAAATGTACGAAAATCTACTGACACATCCGCAGTAAGATTGTTTATCACTTTTAAACTTTCAAATTCTTTAGCATGTTGTGATAGTCCACTGATGTACTATCATTTCCTCTTTTATGCACCAAAACTCATTTTTGATTTTATCATGTTTTTGGCTTTTTCAAATTTTCTAATGTTTTTGGATTTTCTGAAATTTTCTTACTCCCCCTAAAATGCAAACAGATTAACGAAAATATGAAAACAAACTGTACAGAAACATGACAACCGATATCAAATCACTTCAATTCGCCATTCATTAGCACATAAACAATCAGAACTCCCCCATCAACAAACTATTTTCCCATTTAGATTTCAAAACACTTAAGTTTGTTTTAATCAAAATGGTTTTTCCGGAAAATAAGTTTGATTGATTTTACCACTTGTAAGTTACCACTTGTAGGTTTATCAAACAAATGTTCGGGGATATGGTTCATCATTTTGTCTTCCAAACAGATGTAGGAAAATACAAGTACAAATTAATGTCCTTGATTTACCATTTGCAGTTCAGAAACCTCTATATCACTTGTAAAACATAAACTCGTCAAATACCATTTGTAAGAAATGCACAAACAAACCTCTTTACCGTTTGTATGATTGACCTTACCGAATACGAATTTGAGAAAGATGCCGATTCATGCTCCACGCTTACCAACCTGGGAGCTCCGGCAAGTCCTGAGACTTACTGTTCATAATATGTACCATCCCAGTCACAAACCAGGGATGGTTCAACCTTTTCTTTCTTTGTTTTCTTCTCATAAAATTCTTTAACCCCTTTGTCTTTTCGGTCAATCATCTTACCAAAGATGTGTTTTACCTTGGGGTTAAAGACCTCCTCAGCATCAAATTCCTGTTCATCATGATAAAATTGATTAGAAATTTCAACTTTACCAATTTTCTTTTTATAATTCTCAGCCCGAAGTAATGGAAACTCCTCATCATTAACAATCGGAACTGATTTTTCAACTTTTACATCATCTTCGCATTTTGAAACAATTTGTGGCTCAACTGACTTTGTGGAATCAGTTTCATCGCCCGAAGATAGCTCCTCTGACTTTTACTATCAGAATCATCGCTAGAGCTTTCACCAACCTTCTTAACAACCCATTTCTAGTTGTCATATTTGGCTTTCTTCTTGTAAAACTTGTTCGAACTTTCACCAATTTCAAAAATAGAATTTTTAAACAATTTTTTTCTATCAATTGGTGGTTCAAACTCAACCACTTGTTCTTTAAGTTTACGAGATACTCCCTGTTTTGATTTGATTGCCTTTGAACAATCCTTGGCAATATGTCCAACATTGTTGCACTTGAAACAGGTTCTTGAGTCTTTCTTCTGCTCAGCTATCTTCTTCAACTCAACTTGCTTCTTCGTCAGAAACTCACTGTTTGATTCTTTACAGAAGTTTGTCTTTTCTTCTTCATCAATAGATGTACCTGAAACAAATGACATTTTGGATTTAAAATCACAAACATATTTTTCATTTTTCTATATTTCTGTAGGAGTAAAACCTAAACCTTTCTTTTTGAAATTACCGTTATGGTTTGATCTCTTTTGGAAATCTGAACCAGAACTGTAATTCTTTTTCTTGTTTAATCTCTGTTGAACTCTTGAGGTGTAATATCTTGGTTTTTCATTAAGACATAAGCCTTTTATTTCAAAAATATTAATTTCTGTGAGTACGAAAACCTTGTTTATCAATTCAGTTTTGACACCTCTTATTGGAAATTCATCATCAGAATATAATTTGTCAGAATCATTCAAAGTGTAAGCCACTTTAAACAATCCATCATCCAAATTAGATTTTGACAACAAAAACTTTCTATCATAAACTAATTTGTCCTGTTTTTCTGTTTGACATGGAATGCTGGACTCAGACTTAGACTCTTCAATATCATCACTTTCTAACACATGATCCACGACTTTCTTCATCAATTGAGACGGTTGATCAGTGTCAGATGATGTAAACACAATATCAATACTTTCTGGAAGATTGACTGACGACTCTGACTCCCACTTTAAATTTGTCTCCTTTTTGACTCTTTCATCGTTAGGATATCTAGGCAAATATCCATTTTCCAGCGGGGGTGGACACTTGTTATAACTGACACCTTGCTTCTTACCAGATGGCGTCTTTTCAGTGTCTTTTTTCTTATCATTCTTCTTCTTGTCAGCAGTTTTTCATCAGCACTTTTTCCAGCTTTTTTCTCTTCAGTTACCTCATCATCTTCCCATACCTTCATACTGTCAACTGTCGGATAAATCCTGTCAATAACATAGGAAGTACATGAGTAACTTTTTAACAACCGATTAACTCTTTCAGTTTCAATTCTTTGAAGTTCAAGCTTTTGTTCCAAAGCAGCACATTTTTCAATGTAATTGTTTACAACTTTCTGCTTTGTCATGAACGCTCCCTGAAGTGTTTTCATTGCTGTAGCTTGTTCTTCACTCGTTTGATTGTATTGATTCATTGTTTTATTTAGCACATCATAAGACTCCTTCAGACTATTCAAGTTGTAAATCAACGTGCTATTCTGCTTCTTCACAACTTCACAATTCTCACACTTCACCGGAATCTTTTTCGCATCAACTTCTTCATCAACTTTGAATTTTGGAACTTCTTTCACCTTTTGTCTTCTCACCACTGGAACCTCTTCATCATCACTGCTCACTGGTGTCTTGATCTTTTTCTTTTTCTTCTTGGCTTTTTCATCTTCACAATCACTTTCAGCAAGCAGCTTCATATCTTCTTTATATTTTCTTGCCCAATATTCCGTATCATCATCACTATCATCTACAACCTTTGCCGTAAAAGCAGAGTAAGCTGTAGTTTGATCAGGAATATAATCATCCCAAGTGAAATTTGCCCAGCTAAAACCCTCTGGTAATCTCTCATCATCTTGATCAATTATCAAAGCACTACCATCTCTTCTTTTTCCACAATCATAACTACTCACACAAGCCCTCTTTCCAGTGTCTTCAATTACATCTCTTCCATGTGCAGTTTGAGCTTGATGTTTTTGTTGTTGAGATGATTGACCAACTTGGTGATAGATGGCTTTGCGATAGTAATCGTTGTTGTTGTTGAACGGATTTTGAGCTCCACTTGCTTCTCGGTTTGTGCACTCTCTCTTGAAGTGTCCTTTTTCCCTGCACCAAAAACAAGTGACTTTAGATTTGTCAAAATCTAAAGTAGAAACATTCGCATCACGAAGATCATCTCTCCCCGTGATTTGTTTGAATTTCTCAGCTCTCCGTAAAACACTAGCCAGACACCATTTTATGTCCATCAGCTCCATCTCTTCTGCATCTATCTGGTCGTAATCTTCCTTGGTTAACATTGGATTGCCGATGCGACCTGCAACAAAATAAGTGTAAGATTCCAAAACCATTCCTAATAAAGACATTTGGTTTTTGGCAACTTCCTCAGAATAATCTAGATCATTTTCAAGATGTAACACTATGTTGCATTGTAATTTTCTCCCGTTCTTAGTTGCTGAAATGTTTGGATCATAAGATGAAAATGAAGTGAAACTGGTTTTGCTGTTTGATCCAGATGATGGACTTCCAGATGAATTTTTGGCACTGTAGGCAGTCTCAACCTTCGGAGATAGATTCGAAGATTTCTTCTCATTTACCCCTGCCTTATAATACAGCCCGATGTCCTGTTCACCATCGAAATCTTTCATTCGGATAACTTTTCTCTGTTCCATCTCTTGAGCCTCAATCTTTTCAATGAACTTACTGAGTGTCAGATTGCTAAAACCTTTCTTGTTTCTGAGCATCATCAAGTACGTGCCCCACGTCTCATATGGCAACGCATCAGCAAGTTTCTCAATCAACTCATCAGTACTCTTCTCAATACTCAACCTTTTCATGTTGGCAAGCAAATTACAATATCGTTCAATTATCTCTCTCGTACTCTCATTCTTCAACCCACGGACCAAATCAAACTCTTTCTTTAGAAGCGACTTCTTACTCTTAACCATCTCTTCACTTCCCCTAAACTTTGAACGCAATGCTTTCCAAATCGAATATGATGTTCCATTATGTTGCAAAAGAACCATGATATCCTCTTTCACTGCTTGTTGAAGAAGACTTAGCATCATTTTCTCATCTTTGTACTTCTTCCTAGCATCAGCAGTAAGATCTTTTATCGGAACGGGTTCTTCATCATCATTCAAAGGTCTAACATACTTTGTCTCGACACATTCCCAAGCATCAAGATAGTTTGCTTGCACCCAATTCTCAAACCGACCTTCCCAACCTTTAAATTCTTCGATGTTCATTAGTTTGGGAGGCTTTTGCATCGTCCCTGTTTCGTTTTCGAGCATTGTGGTTTGAACAGCAGTGATTGGGGTACTCAGAGTAACGAATGCGTTATAGAAATCCTCGTCCATGATCAATTGACACGTTTTTCAAATCAGCTAACAAATAAGCGGACCAATTGAATTACAAGCGAACCGGATGCAATAAAAGTGGACCAAATCAATTCAAAAGCGGATCGGATGACTAATAAGCGGACCGGTCTTTGGAGCGAACCGAACAAGCACTTGAAGCGGACCGGGTGAGTTGGAGCGAACCAGACAGACTGTTGGAGCGGACCTAGAAGTTTGGAGCGGATCTGTTTGTAAATCGACCGAATAAGCGAACCAGATGAAGTAATTCGGAGCGAACTGACCGGATAAGCGAACCCGGATGAAGTAATTTAGAGCGAACCGACCGGATAAGCGAACCAAAATAGTGCAATTCGAGCGGACAAGATTGGTAGTTCGAGCGGATCTCTCAATTGTCCAAATAAGCGGATCTCAAATCGAACATTCATTTGACCCAATATTAATTCGAATTTTGCCACCAAATTTTCAAGGGTTTGCCTCTGTACAGTTGCGCACAATCCTTGAAATTTTGAGTCGATTCTGACCGTCAAAAGTGTCTGTAATGAAGAATAAAAGTGTAGATGAAAGAAAACTAGATGAAATTCAGCTATTTCCTGCAGAACTCCTCCTCCTGATGCTCTGATACCAATTGTAGGATCGTGTTTCGACCTGATAGAGTCGTTCAGAGGAGTTTTCGTCAATTACAGGTGCGGAAAACAAGCAATCAACGTAGGAACAGCTAGTACTTCACTTTAAACACCTTTTGTATTGATATATAACAGTTTACAAGCAAGTCTCGATCCGGCAGCACATCGGTACGAGTTTCAGTCAAACGTTACAAATGAATCGCTCTTGGGACTATTTATATGGTTGTAGGTCCGCTCCAAGGTACACGTCCATAAAAGCGGACCTCCATTGTGACATATAAGCGGACCACACAATTGACATAAAATCGAACCTGCTAAGTCCCTATAAGCGAACCTACTTAAAACAACATATACAACATCCTATTTTCTCGTAACACGTGCCCTGATCTAACACTCTAAGACTATGACTCGATCCACAACGAAGTCAACAGATGAAATGCACCAACATTCCAAATGTCTTTTATGTTCAGCTCCAAACTCCTTGTACTTCAAAAATGTGTTTTGGTTATCGGGCTAAAATCCCGTTAAGAACTATGAAGTCCTTTAGGTCCGAAATTAGCCAAAACCAAAAACGCATTTTTGTGCACATCTTCTTTTACAAAAAAAACAAAAAAAAAAAAAAAACTAATACATTTTTCTAGTAAAATAAAATGCACCTAATCTATTTATTTTACATACCAAATGAAAATAAATAAATTACATAACTTTACAAATGGAAGAACGAAAATAATAATTATTACAACCTTTGAAATAATTAAATACAAAGCACAACCACAAATATTCAACATATTCACATAAGGTCATGCCTAGATTATGAACACCAAAAATATATATATCCAAATATATAAAATTCAAGAAGCAAAATGGTTCCCTTTTACAACCTACAATTTTTCGGTCAAGAATAAAAAACCGAAAAATGTGGGTTTTTCTCCAAACAAAATAATCATCCAAATGAAATAATTTTTCAAGATTCATTTATGCATGTAAGAATATAATCTTGAAAAACAAAGGGAAAACCATGGTGAAAATTTCGGCCACAGGGTTTTACCCAAACCCAAAACCCGAAAATTTCATATCTTATGAAGCATGCACTCATATAAGCGGCTCTAGATGCCATTGTTGGGTTTTTCACATATTTATCAAAGTATTTTACCCTTATAAAATAAAAACGCAGTGGAAAATATTATTTAAAACATGTTACTTACAAGATATAAAACCCATTGTATATGTAAAACCGAATCCCCGGATCCATATACGAATATGCATGCTATCAAAAATTAAAACACAACCATAGGGTGTTTAGAATACTACCTTCCAAGGAGTAAAGGATATGAAGAAGAAGATGAGGCTTCTTGAACGGTTGCCTTCTAGTGTAGAAGACCTCAAGCTTGTATACCCCAAGCCTTCCAACAAACACCTTAGTTTTAGCTAGGATTTTGTGACAACCCTTACAAATCCAGGTATCTGTACAAATTAATTAATATTTAATTAGTGCTTAATTATTGTGCTTGATTACAATCATGAATAAACTGCTTTCCGTTTTCTGATACGTACATACTCATGCATCATACTTTATTACTGTCACTCCATTTATTACACACCAACAATAGTGACAAACTTCATGCACAAAAGCACAGTTAGCACAGTGAGCGGATAAACATTGCCAGCACTAGACAGACATTGTTTCTAAGGCCAGTATGAGCCAGGAATGGAATACTACACTAGTAGGGAGTGTAGGGAGGTGAGGACCATAAAACTGCGTCACTAGGTGATAGTTATAGTGACCGGAAGTGCCTAAAATATACTTTAATTACAAAATTCTGCATTAAATACCAAAATTCAGCATTTAACAATGCTAGTAAAGTGCAAAAACTAGACAAAATAGTCCTAGACACTTTCCAAAGTGTTGGGAATTTAATGTGTCACTAAAAACAATATAAACGACACTTTAAAGCTTTATTTAGCACTTTAACGGATCAATAACCAACTGAACAACCGGACTTTACCCGGAACATAAAAATATTGCCAAATACATAGTTTTTACTTTTCTGAGCTAGTTAGGGTCCCCGAATACCCTAACACACCTTATATTATACTACACACTTAATATACTAACTAAACCCATTAGATCCTAACTAATCAAGTAACAAGTTCCATTACTACCCAACCCCATACCCCCCCCCCTCACTTCGACAGTCACAAGGGGTGACCTACCCCTTGCCTTTCTTTGATTATTTTATTCACTAATGTTGGGTGATTAGAAACATATTGTATGATGGGTAAACTTGAGCTTGGGTTATAAATGGACACGTAGGGTAAGACCTTCTCATTCACCAACTCAACATTCAACAAAAACTCTCTCTTCCCTCTTCACCACCTCATGGCCGCCACCTCCCACCACACTACCACCACCATCAAGCTTTGTTTAAGCCATTTTCATACATCCAAAGGTGCAAGGAGTCCTAAAAACAAGCTTGGTGCACTCGGAAGTTCAAGGACCGCTCTTGTTTTCTTTTATCCACCGCTTTTACGCCTTGTTTCCCCTAGCTTTATGCTAGTAGTAAGTGTTCTAAAACATCATCTTGTTCTTGATTTTAGTGGTTAATAGATGGTTGAATGATGAAAAGTTAAGAAACTCTAATGAACATAATCTAAAGTCTTGAACATAAGTGTTAAAGGGTGGATAAAGAAAAGATATGTGTGTAAATCATTTATTTGATGTTGTTTGTTAGTAGAAGCAAGATGGATCATGATCTAGACATACTAGTTCATGTTTAAGAACATAAACTAGTAGGATGTAAAAGTTAGAATTATGAAAGATGATGAATCCATCCATATATAAACCATATATAAACCTTGAACTTGAATAAATGTAATTTTTCTTGAAAAATAAGGTTACAAACTTGTAGATCTAAAGATCTACAAGTGGTTTTTCGGAAGAACCAAGTGAAAAATACTAGTTTTGTTAAAACCCGGATCTTGTATGAACTAAAAGCATTTTTAGTAAGTAAACAAGTGTGTGAACACTTGTGTAGCAAGAAATTTAACAAGGAAATATTTTTGTAAATTATGACTAGAAGTTGTTAAACTTCAAATTCTTTAAAAATAAAGTTTTCAAGAAACTAATCTTAGTTTTAAAGATAACAAGACCTACTAAATGTGCTAGTGATTTACTACATATTTTTACAAAACTTTCAAGTTAATGGGTTTATGATTTAGTCTTATTTTTTCAAGATTAGTGATTAAATATTGTATATATTGTTGATTGATGATTGTTGATTGATTTTTCAAAAGAAAATGATATGCTAAAAGCATGGACACCTCCATTTACAGAGGAAACTCTGGCGAAATTTTTCTAAAAATATAACACTTAGAAATATTTTTATAACAAATGGCTACAAATATATATTTAACTTGATTTTCAAAATAAACTTCGCCATGACTTTTATTACCAAAATACCAAGTACCGGAGGTGGATTTTCGTAAATAAAATTTGTTAAATATATATTTAGAATACATATTCTATAATAAAACGCTTGTGTGATTGCTTGTTTATTATGTGAACTAGATATATTATTTTTAGGGTAGAAATAATATCACTTGAAAATATCACGAAATTACGACTCCCAAAATAATACCAACGCTCTCACAAATAAATATTTAAGTTAGACAAGTATTATTGTTACAACGCGAACTTTAAAATGTAACTTATGTATATTTCGGAAAAATACTCCTATTTGTACTTTTTTTTGTGAAAATATTATTTTGGAAAAACTTATGAAATAAAATACAATACTTTTGGGAAAAATATATATATTTTGGAAAATTAAAACACTTTAGACAAAGTGATTAAAATATATTTTTCAAGTGAGACTTAAAAATATATTTTCGGAAATTATAAAGCATACATGTATTATTACCCCCATCCTTGGTAAGGAATATACTTATAAAATAATTAAGAAGTGTAAATACGAAACAGTTATCTAACCATTTCCCAAAAACGTTAAACCTTTAGCCAAGGCACGGCCGTCCGTCTAATAGAAATTAGTACGTGTAAGTCGTCACGCAGTAGGTTGAGTTGGGATCGACTATTTCACGAGACGCACTTCTGTGAGTTCATGTCCCCCTTTTCTCTTAACTGTTTTCAGTTTTATAACTTCGGGGGTGAAATACATGTTACAATTATTTAGAACATTTTTATACATGGTATGGTTAGCTAAAGGAGGGTTGGGACGTTCAGATCATGTGAGTGGTGGGTACAACACTTAAAGCCATTAATCCTCGTTGTTAGGACCGAGGGACACAAGAGTGATAGATATATTTGGGTGTAGCGAGCCCACACCCATGAGGTCAGGGTGACCCGTAGAGGTGACTGTGTCTTACAGCCGAGGCCCGGTACAAATTTGCTAGGTTTGACTTTTCCTACATCACTTCACATATACCAGTGGCTTTGCAACCCAGTGGTGATCTCTTTTCCTTAATTGCTACATACAAGGAACATTTATACAATGTGACATACTTTAACGATTTATAAACATACTCACTTTTATATGAACTCGCTCAACTTTTGTTGATTTTTCAAACTGCATGTATTTTAGGAAATTAAGGGATCTGGCAAGGTATGCTATGTCGTCAAGCTGCGTAGGAGAAATGATGTCATCCGAGTTTAGGGATTGTGACTTTTGCCTGGATGAGTCACAAGTCTTAAACTGTGTTTTTAATTCATGTCTTGTGGTTATGTCGTATGAACAAGATTTTTATTATGTCATGTTGTAATCTGTTGCATGTGTCGACTTTTTAAACAATGTTGTCGTGTTTTACTTTTTAAACTTGAATTAATGGATGAACATCATGGTTTTATTTTCATATAGCATTGTTGTGATTATGCTATGGTATTAAGAAGTCATACCAAATAAATCCACGCTTCCGCAAAGCCAGGGTGTGACAGCTTGGTATCAGAGCATTGATCATAGCGAACTAGGATTCCTTCTCGAGTCTAGACTATGATCACTAGGGCTCTCACGAAAACATTTTTACATTGCATACATTATACGTCCAGATCCAGAATACAAAACATTTTTACAAACAAAAAGTACAAACACTTTTTCAAAATTTATGGTTCAGTCTTGTCGACTGAGGGAGTTCAGCCCTAGAGATTGGGGAGGTTCAGCCTTAAAGGCTGGCAGGGTTCAGTCATAAAGACTGAGGGGCCAATCTTAGAGATTGGGGAGGTTTAGTCTTAGAGACTGGGAGGTTGGTCTTAGAGGCCATGGAGTAGTCTGAGAGACTAGGAGGTTCAGTCTGAGAGGCTGGGAGGGTAGTCTAGTGAGACTAGGAGAAATACTTGTTTTCTTATTGGTGACTAACATGTTTATTTGATTATATGTTGATTATTTGTGCACATGTGTGGTTGTGTTACAAACATCATGCCATCACCCTCAGACACGGGAGTTTCAGCACTTTGGACCCTATGGCGATCGTATCAGACGACGGGGTTTTGTCAGAGCGAGAGGTCTACACTTCCGACACCACAAGTACCGATGACGACGATTTCAAGCCGTTTACGCTGCCAAACATCGGAGCTGAGCCTGCTGATGGCCTTCCCACCGGGGATTTACCACTTGCAGTGATCCCTGCTCCTATACTGCTTGCTGCTTATCCCGTCATAGACATGCCACTCGATGTTGTTTCTGACGACGACATCGATCTGTTTGAGGAGGACCCACCAGAGGCTGATCATGAGGGTGGGGCCCCTATTGTTGCTGATGTTATCCTACCCATTGCTGAGGCCCCTGCAGAGGAGCTTCCTGCTGATTCACCTGTCCCAGATTCCTTTGAGTCTGTGGCATCTGCGTCCTTACACACTCAGGGAGTGCAGCATCACTCTTCAGACGTCGACCCTGACATGGCGTTATCAGCTGCACCTGCTCCCGCACACGACTTCGAGTTCGACCACGAGGTTGACGATGATTTTGATCCTGTCTTTCCCCCTGGTTTTGATCCTGACCAGGAGATCGAGTTCATTCACCTGGATCAGCCCCTAGAGGTGCCTGTAGCCCCTATCGATCCTTTTTTGATGATCCTGCTAATTTTGATATGGTTTTGTTGACCCGGAGCCTGTCGTGGCCCCTGAGCCAGTCGTTGCTCCTGATCCTGCATTAGAGCATGACCCTGTTCATGATGATGCACCAGCCATTGCACCCTTTGTTGATGATGTACCCGTTGCTGATGCTCCTGTTGACGCCCCACTCTTGATAGAGGATCCTGTTGTTGCACCATTTCCTGATCCTGTGCTGGTGCTGTTCGACCGTGCACCTTTTGCTACTCATGTGGATCCACGTTACGCCGACACCCGTAACGGGTGGATCGACGACGATGACGATTACCCACCATTCGTGTTACCTGTTACACCTCCAGTAGCCCCCCATTTCAGCACCCATTTCTGCACCCACTGATATCCCACTATTTCCCCCACACGCCACAGATGCACATCGCACTGATCTCCCTGTTACGTTCCTTCAGGACATACCGCCACCGCGTCCTGGAGAGGGGTCATCCAGGCAGCCGCCTGTTCCTGTTCCACCCATGTTGTCATCACCTTTTACATTCGCGTCTCAGTTTCCTCATGTTGCACCACCTACTGCACCATCTTTCACTCCGTCGAGTGAGCCATTTTTATGGACTACGCCCCCTATCATGCCACTGTCTGATCCGTATCACCCATACCATGTTGGGTACTGCACGGAGGACATACTCACATCTTTGATGATGCGACAGGAGGCATTGACACATCGTGTACATGAGTTGGAGAGAGCTCAGCGTCCTCCATGTCATTGTCAGACCCCATTTGCAGCACCGCACACACCACGTCCCCTTTCACCCGACTCAGACGTTCGCTTCATGACACCTGAGCAGAAGATAGCATATGTGTTGCGCGTCAGTCGTGCATTAGAGGAGGATTGGTTACATATGTGTCGCTTACTTTTCTCTCGTTTTCCTCCTCCACCTCCGCCATCAGCATAGGCATTTTGATTCGACACAGGTAGACTTTTGGTGAGAGGACCGCGATTGTGCCGATTACACAGCTTTTTGAAGACCGCATCTGGATGTTATGACTTTTGATGTTTAATTTTTTATTGTTGTTGTAGTTGATTAGACAATTCAGACTAGGGCGATGTGGCCCTTAGTCACTTTTGATGTACGATACAGTTACAAAGCTTGTAAACAGTATTATGGTCTTGATTTCTGATAGCGCAATCAAAGTATTCTCATTATATGTGATGTTGGATTTATTGTTTTAATTTTTATAACATGAGATGTTATGTGCTTGATTAATTTATAACATGAGATGTTATGTGCTTGATGAATGTTGTTACGTACATATACCATTCACTTACTATGACCTGACCAACGTGAAACATCTTTTAGAAGATGCCACCAAGACATGATCCGCGCATGCCCACTAATGAGGCAGAACTTCAAGGAATCATTGCTGCAGCTATCGCGCAATACGCTGCTTCTCATGCAGAAACGAGTGGAAATATCTCGCATAACCACGGCAATAACAATCCACCTAATGGTAATGATAAGTCGTTTGAGATATACTATGAATACATTTGGATATTGTTAGCACGTACGCTAATACGATTTGTAAATTCAAACGTACGTGCAGGGTGCACTTACAAGCAATTTCTCGATTGCAAACCCGTGAATTTCGACGGCACAGGAGGTGCTGTTGCGTTTGTAAGATGGGCTGAGAGGAAGGAGTCTGTTCTTAGAATGAGCAAGTGTGCTCCCGAGCAACAAGTGACCTACATCTCACAGCTATTTCTGGATGGAGCCCTATCTTGGTGGAACCTGCAAGTGCAAACTCTTGGTGAAGCTGCTGCTTATGCGATGTCATGGAATGAGCTGAAGGAGCTCATGAGAAGGAAGTACTGCTCACGTGCTGAAATTCAGAAGCTAGAGACTGAATTCTGGCACCTAAAAATGGAAGGTCCCAAGATTGCGGAGTATGTTCAGAGATTCCACGATTTGTCCCATGTAGTGCCATACATGGTCACACCGGAGTTCAAACGTTTTGAGCGCTTCATCTAGGGATTGGTACCTCAGATCATGAGTATGGTTACCACATCCAAGTGTGGATTATGCCAGTATCATCATGCTGGTCAGTGCAGAAATAGGAAATGTGAAACTTGTGAGAAAATTAGACACTTGAAGGATCCTTGCTGGGTTGGTTCAGGCTAGGGTGGCCAAAGCGGTTTTGGTAACAACAACCGCGGTGGTAATGGAAACCGGCAGCAAGGGAATAATGGAGGAAATGGTAATCGTGGGAATGTTGCAAATCAAGCTGGAAACCGAGGAGCAGACGGAAATCGGGGCGAAAATGGAAATGGGAATGGTCGAGGACCAGGATGCTTCAATTGTGGAGAATTCGGGCACTTTAAGAAGGAATGCCCAAAGCTGAACCAAGCTCGTGGAAGAGTGTTTAACATAGGAGTGAGGGAAGCGCGCCAGGATCCCAACGTTGTCACTAGTACGTTCCCTATAAATCAACTCTTTGCATCTGTTCTGTTTGATACTTGTGGCTACTATAGCTTTGTGTCATTAGATTTTGAGAGTATGCTTGGGTTAGCTGCCAGTAAATTAGATATTCCGTACTCGATTGAACTGGCTAATGGAAAGCTAGTCGAAGCAAATAAAGTTGTCAGAGGTTGTGTAATCGAGCTGGGAGAACGCGAGTTCACTTTGGATCTACTACCAGTCGAGTTGGGAAGCTCCGACGTGGTAGTAGGGATGGATTGGTTGTCAAGCAACAAGGCCGAGATTGTTTGTCACGAAAAGACCGTTCGCATCCCAATGGAAGATGGAGAAACGATCGTGGTTCGCGGAGAGAAGCGCAATACACCTCTGAGAATCATCAGCTGTCTGAAAGCTCGAAAGTGCTTACAGAAGGGATGTGTCGCCTTCTTGGCACACATCGTGGATAAAGAAGCTGCTGAGCCGAAGATCGAAGACATTCCAGTGGTAAAGGAATATCCTGAAGTGTTCCCAGAAGACTTTCCAGGATTGCCACCCCAAAGGCAAGTTGAGTTCCACATTGACTTAGTTCCAGGCGCCGCGCCTGTGGCTAAGGCACCCTATCGACTTGCACCTTCAGAGATGCAGGAGTTGTCAACGCAGCTCCAGGAGCTTTTAGACAAAGGGTTCATCAGACCAAGCTTCTCGCCCTGGGGAGCTCCAGTTTTGTTTGTTAAGAAGAAGGATGGTAGTTTCCCTATGTGTATCGACTACCAAGAACTGAACAAGTTGTCGATCAAGAATAGATATCCTCTGCCAAGAATTGATGACCTATTCGATCAGCTGCAAGGTTCGAGTTTTTACTCAAAGATCGATTTAAGATCAGGTTATCACCAGTTGAGAATACAAGAGGAAAGTATTCCCAAAACTGCTTTTAGGACTCGTTATGGTCATTACGAGTTCCTGGTTATGCCATTCGGTTTGACAAACGCGCCAGTTGTCTTTATGGATTTGAAGAACAGAGTTTGTAAGCCGTACCTCGACAAATTTGTGATTGTGTTCATAGATGATATCTTGATCTATTCGAAGACGAAGGCTGAGCACGAACAACATTTAAGAGCCATTTTGGAGCTACTTAAAAAGGAAAAGCTGTATGCCAAGTTCTCGAAGTGCGAGTTCTGGTTACGTGAAGTCCAATTTCTTGGACATGTGGTTAATGGAGATGGAATCCACGTGGATCCCACCAAGATTGAAGCGATAAAGAATTGGGAGACTCCAAAGACGCCAACTGAGATTTGGCAATTCCTAGGTTTGGCTGGTTATATCGAAGGTTCATTGAGGATTTTTAAAAAATCGCTCAACCTTTGACTTCCCTCACCTAGAAGGACAGGAAGTTTGATTGGGGAATCAAACAAGAAGAAACGTTTTAGTTGTTGAAGGACAAGCTTTGTAATGCACCAATCTTAACGCTACCAGAGGGAACTGATGATTTCGTGGTATATTGTGACGCCTTGCGTCAAGGTTTGGGTTGCGTGCTGATGCAGCGTCAGAAGGTTATAGCTTACGCGTCATGCCAGTTGAAGGTCCACGAGAAGAATTATACCACGCATGATTTGGAATTAGGCGCAGTGGTGTTTGCATTGAAGATCTGGCGACATTATTTATATGGTACAAAGTGTACAATCTTCACGGATCATAAGAGTCTGCAACACATATTCGACCAGAAGGAGCTAAACATGAGACAAAGACGCTGGGTCGAGTTATAGAATGATTATGACTGCCAGATTAAGTATCATCCAGGGAAGGCGAATGTAGTTGCCGATGCCCTAAGTCGAAAGGAAAGGATCAAGCCCATAAGGGTTAGGGCTTTGGAAATGATGATCCAGACAGATCTTTCATTGCACATTCGTGCCGCGTAGAAAGAGGCTCTAAAAGAACGGAATGTTGAGGACGAGTATCTCCGTGGGATGGAGAAGCAGTTGGTACCAAACGAGGAAGGAACTCTGTGTTTCATGAAACGAATTTGGGTTCCCCTGTTTGGTGGGTTGATAAAGGTTATTTTCGATGAAGCTCACAAGTCACGGTACTCTATTCATCCAGGAGCGGATAAGATGTACCAAGATCTCAAGGACTTCTACTGGTGGCCTAGGATGAAAGGCGATGTTGCAGTATATGCTGGTAAGTGTTTAACGTGCGCCAAGGTAAGCCGAATACCAGAAGCCCTAAGGACTTCTGCAGCAACCTGAGATACCCAAATGGAAATGGGAACAAATTTCAATGGATTTCATAACAAAACTGCCAAGGACACCCAAGGGTCACGAGACTATTTGGGTGATCGTAGACCTGTTAGCAAAATCTGCGCATTTCTTGCCAATCAGAGAAAAAGATAACACGAGCAAATTAGCTGAGATATACATGAGAGAGATCGTTGCACGACATGGAGTGCCTCTCTCAATCATCTCTGATAGAGACGGAAGGTTTGTGTCAAGGATTTGGCAGTCCTTTCAGGAAGCATTCGGATCTCAGTTGAACCTGAGTACAGCTTTTCACCCACAAACGGATGGACAAAGCGAACGAACGATCCAGAATTTAGAAGATATGTTGCGAGCTTGCATAATGGATTTAGGTGGAAGTTGGGATACTCACCTACCATTGGTCGAATTTTCATACAATAACAGTTATCACGCGAGTATTCAAGCCGCACCGTTCGAAGCTCATTACGGACGTAGATGTCGATCACCGATCTGTTGGGCTGACGCAGGTGATAGACAGTTAGTTAGTCTGGAAGTGGTCCAGGAAACCACAGATAAGATTTCACAAATCCGAGAACGCATCAAGGCGGCTCGCGATCAACAAAAGTGCTATGCGGACCGAAGAAGGAAACCCCTGGAGTTCGAGGTGGGAGACAAGGTATTGTTGAAGGTATCACCCTGGAAGGGTGTGGCACGCTTTGGAAAGCGTGGGAAGTTGAATCCACGTTATATTGGTCCATTCAAGATTCTGGAGAGAATTGGTTTAGTAGCATATAAGTTGGACTTACCTGCTGAGCTTCATGGTGTTCATGATACATTTCATGTATCAAACTTGAAGAAGAGTCCAACACAAGAAACAGTTGTCATTCCCGCAGGCGAGATTCATATGGACGACACTCTCCACTTTGTCGAAGAACCCATTAAGGTTACGGATTGGAAGATAAACAAGACACGCAGGAGCAGTGTCAAACTCGTCAAAGTTCATTGGAATGCAAGACGTGGTCCAGAATACACATAGGAACGTGAGAATCGTATGAAAGAAAAGTACCCCCATTTATTTCCTAAGACCACTGTAACTAGAAGCAGAGCCTAAAATTTCGGGACGAAATTTTCTTAACGGGGGGAGAATGTGACAACCCTCGCAAATCCAGGTATCTGTACAAATTAATTAATATTTAATTAGTGCTTAATTGCTGTGCTTGATTACAATCATGAATAAACTGCTTTCTGTTTTCTGATACATACATACTCATGCATCATACTTTATTACTGTCACTCCATTTATTACACACCAACAATAGTGACAAACTTGATGCACAAAAGCATAGTTAGCACAGTGAGCGGATAACCCAGTAAACATGCTGACATTGCCAGCACTAGATAGACATTGTTTCTAAGGCCATTATGAGCCAGGAATGGAAAACTACACTAGTAGGGAGTGTAGGGAGGTGAGGACCATAAAACTGCGTCACTAGGTGATAGTTATAGTGACCGGAAGTGCCTAAAATATACTTTAATTACAAAATTCTGCACTAAATACCAAAATTCAGCATTTAACAATGCTAGTAAAGTGCAAAAACTTGACAAAATAGTCATAGACACTTTCCAAAGTGTTGGGAATTTAATGTGTCACTAAAAACAATATAAACGACACTTTAAAGCCTTATTTAGCACTTTAACGGATCAATAACCAACCGAACAACCGGACTTTACCCGGAACATAAAAATATTGCCAAATACATAGTTTTTACTTTTCTGAGCTAGTTAGGGTCCCCGAATACCCTAACATACCTTATATTATACTACACACTTAATATACTAACTAAACCCATTAGATCCTAACTAATCAAGTAACAAGTTCCATTACTACCCAACCCCATACCCCCCCCCCTCACTTCGACGGTCACAAGTGGTGACCTACCCCTTGCCTTTCTTTGATTATTTTATTCACTATTGTTGGGTAATTAGAAACATATTGTATGATGGGTAAACTTGAGCTTAGGTTATAAATGGACACATAGGGTAAGACCTTCTCATTCACCAACTCAACATTCAACAAAAAACTCTATCTTCCCTCTTCACCACCTCACGGCCGCCACCTCCCATCACACTACCACCACCATCAAGCTTTGTTCAAGCCATTTTCATACATCCAAAGGTGCAAGGAGTCCTACAAACAAGCTTGGTGCACTCGGAAGTTCAAGGACCGCTCTTGTTTTCTTTTATCCACCGCTTTTACGCCTTGTTTCTCCCCTTGCCTTGTGCTAGTAGTAACTGTTCTAAAACATCATCTTGTTCTTGATTTTAGTGGTTAATAGATGGTTGAATGATGAAAAGTTAAGAAACTCTAATGAACATAATCTAAAGTCTTGAACATAAGTGTTAAAGGGTGGATAAAGAGAAGATATGTGTGTAAATCATGTAGATCTTGTGTAGTTATGATTATTTGATATTGTTTGTTTGTTAGTAGAAGCAAGATGGATCATCATCTAGACATACTAGTTCATGTTTAAGAACATAAACTAGTAGGATGTAAAAGTTAGAATTATGAAAGATGATGAATCCATCCATACATAAACCTTGAACTTGAATAAATGTAATTTTTCTTGAAAAATAAGGTTACAAACTTGGAGATCTAAAGATCTACAAGTGGTTTTTCGAAAGAACCAAGTGAAAAATACTAGTTTTGTTAAAACCCGGATCTTGTATGAACTAAAAGCATTTTTAGTAAGTAAACAAGTGTGTGAACACTTGTGTAGCAAGAAATTTAACAAGGAAATATTTTTGTAAATTATGACTAGAAGTTGTTAAACTTCAAATTCTTTAAAAATAAAGTTTTCAAGAAACTAATCTTATTTTTAAATATAACAAGACCTACTAAATGTGCTAGTGATTTACTACATATTTTTACAAAACTTTCAAGTTCATGAGTTTATGATTTAGTCTTATTTTGTCAAGATTAGTGATTAAATATTGTATATATTGTTGATTGACGATTGTTGATTGATTTTTCAAAAGAAAATGATATGCTAAAAGCATGGACACCTCCATTTACAGAGGAAACTTTGGCGAAATTTTTCTAAAAATATAACACTTAGAAATATTTTTATAACAAATGGCTACAAATATATTTTTAACTTGATTTTCAAAATAAACTTCGCCATGACTTTTATTACCAAAATACCAAGTACCGGAGGTGGATTTTCATAAATAAAATTTGTTAGATATATATTTAGAATACATATTCTATAATAAAACACTTGTGTGATTGCTTGTTTATTATGTGAACTAGATATATTATTTTTAGGGTAGAAAGTATATAACTTGAAAATATCATGAAATTACGACTCCCAAAATAATACCAACGCTCCCACAAATAAATATTTAAGTTAGACAAGTATTATTGTTACAACGCGAACTTTAAAATGTAACTTATGTATATTTCGGAAAAATACTCCTATTTGTACTTTTTTTTGTGAAAATATTATTTTGGAAAAACTTATGAAATAAAATATAATATTTTTGGGAAAAATATATATATTTTGGATAATTAAAACACTTTAGACAGAGTGATTAAAATATATTTTTCAAGTGAGACTTAAAAATATATTTTCGGAAATTATAAAGCATACATGTATTATTACCCCCATCCTTGGGAAGGAATATACTTATAAAATAATTAAGAAGTGTAAATACGAAATAGTTGTCTAACTATTTCCCAAAAACGTTAAACCTTAAGCCAAGGCACGACCGTCCGTCTGATAGAAATTAGTACGTGTAGGTCGTCACGCAGCAGGTTGAGTTGGGATCGACTATTTCACGAGACGCACTTCTCTGAGTTCATGTCCCCCTTTTCTCTTAACTGTTTTCAGTTTTATAACTTCGGGGGTGAAATACATGTTACAATTATTTAGAACATTTTTATACATGGTATGGTTAGCTTAAGGAGGGTTGGGACGTTCAGATCATGTGAGTGGTGGGTACAACAGTTAAAGCCATTAATCCTCGTTGTTAGGACCGAGGGACACAAGAGTGATAGATCTATTTGGGTGTAGCGAGCCCACACCCGTGAGGTAAGGGTGACCCATAGAGGTGACTGTGTCTTACCGCCGAGGCCCGGTACCAATTTGCTAGGTTTGAGTTTTCCTGCATCACTTCACACATACCAGTGGCTTTGCAACCCAGTGGTGATCTCTTTTCCTTAATTGCTACATACCAGGAACATTTATACATTGGTACGTACTTTAACGATTTATAAACATACTCACTTTTACATGAACTCGCTCAACTTTTGTTGATTTTTCAAACTGCATGTATTTCGGGAAATTAAGGGATCTGGCAAGGTATGCTATGTCGTCAAGCTGCGTAGGAGAAATGATGTCATCCGAGTTTAGGGATTGTGACTTTTGCCTGGATGAGTCACAAGTCTTAAACTGTGTTTTTAATTCATGTCTTATGGTTGTGTCGTATGAGCAAGATTTTTACTATGTCATGTTGTAATCCGTTGCATGTGTCGACTTTTTAAACAATGTTGTCGTGTTTTACTTTTTAAACTTGAATTAATGGATGAACATCATGGTTTTATTTTCATATAGCATTGTTGTGATTATGCTATGGTATTAAGAAATCACACCAAACAAATCCATGCTTCCGCAAAGCCAGGGTGTGACAGATTTGAACACTTGTGAACTCACTAAAATTTCCTTATTGGAGCCCACCCTTGGCCGAAAATTCCACAAGGGAATTTGAGAGTTCTTTGCACTTGTATGTCACACTTGAAAAACCTTCTTAATCAACTACATGTTGGCCGAAAACTAGAGAGTCTTTTAACAAGTTCTTGCACTTGAAAATCATCTCCAAATTTGCATTATGTTGGCCGAAAATTTTGAGAGCATTTTACTAGTTCTTCAAGTTCATCCTTCTACACTTTTGTCATAAAAAATGCATTTAAAACTTTGAAAGATGGAGCCACCCATTTCACCCAATCACTAGTCCTCTAACCATGCAAAATGCATGTGTTTTTATTGGACCAAAAAAGTTTTGGGAAGACCCCATGGGGTGGGTGGCCTAGGCTTTTATTTTATAAAAAAAAAAGTTCAAATTCTTTTATAAATTTAAGCATTGTTTATTTTATAACCTTTTATAAAATATAACATCTTATGTTTACAAGACTTATGCAACCTTTTAAAATGTTATTTAACCCATTAAATAACAAAACAGAATATTCTCTCAAAATAAATTATCCATATAATTTATTAGCTTGTCAAGTGCAATTATTTAGAAAACCAATTTTTAATTATTATAAGTGTTAATATTTATTTGTTTGATCATATCATAAATAAATATTGTAAGTGTTTGTCTAGCTTGTATTTGGGTATGACTCGACTTGGATCATAACGTACTAGCCACATCAATTTAATATGTATCTTGGGCCTACAGAGTCCAACATGTGGGTGGTTGTTTTTGCAAAAGTTTATATGTTTGCGGGTTTAGAAACGAAAGAGTTAAGGCTCAAAGGGGTTTAACTGAGGGGATGAAAAGAAAAACAAAGGTTTATAATGAAAAATGGGTATAGTCCTAATGCCTGTATCAATTACTTACTTGGATTTACGTCGGTAAGGATTTGGAACGTATTGTGTTGGCAAGTTCTAGATTTGTAAGAATCAGACGGGCTATTTGTGACAACTGCCACTTTACAGTAACTTTCTTACACTTAAAATACTCATATTTAGCCACATTTTTATGCATTTTGAACACCCGAACTGCGTATTTCGTGGCATACACTTAGAATACTCATGGAATACTCACTTAGGATGCATATGATTCATTTTTATTAAGTACATTTGAAACAATTTAAACAATGCATCGAAACTACTAGAAAAACACCTAGTAAACTAGTATTCTGACGAAAACGCAGGATCCGCAGAAATCGTCTAAACGACATCTTTAGGACTCAGACAAAAGCCCAACATCTAATATATATTAAACCCTAACTAGGAATGCAAGGGTTTGATTTAAAACCTTTCCGAAGTCCGATAACACTAAAAATTGCCCGAAAAGCACTAAAAGCGACGATTTCAACACTTTTCCGCCGAAATTCTGCAGAAATCAGCTTTCAAATATTCTTACAACATGTAAAAATGCTATTTAACATAGAATTCATGTGAGGATACATTCGGGTATCATCCGAACCAATAACTACATCAATTCACACAAGTTACACAACTTAGCGTGCATATAACATCTAACCGAAACAATTCGAAACGAATATCCGAACAATATCAAATCTTTTTTTAATGGTCATCTAATGTTAATTGGATCACTATGGTCTAGTAATGGTCACTTAACACATTTAAAACACTTAAACACTTATACTTATGAGTTTCCTAAACAACTTCCTAAAGTTCTAACACTTTTTACTAAGGAAATCAAGTACCAAAAACAAGGGAACCCCCCCTCCCAATTCACAGTTACAACCCCCCCCCCCCCCCCCCCGCCTTGTGGGACCCACTTTTTCAACTAGTTACTATAAATATTCTAGATATTTACTAAGGTCTTGCAAGTGGGCAAGTGGTAACTTCAAGTGGTGAAAGTAAGAACATAGATAACAACTAGTTTACCTTCATTACTAACCATTTCTGTCACACCCTGTCTTTGCGGAAGCGTGGTTAATTTGGTGTGACTTCTTAATACCATAGCTTAATCATAACAAGCTATATGAATTAAAAATATGCAAGATCATCCATTGAAAATAAAATAGTAAAACATTGTCTTAACGGGTTAACACCCGACAACCATAAACTTGTCTAAACATTACAAATGCAAACTTAACATAAACATGATTCAAGGACTGTGACTTGTCCAGGAAAGAGTCACAAGCCTCGAACCCTGGATGACCTCGGGCCTAATGCAGCGGAAAACAAGCCATACCGCGCCAGATCGTTAGTTTCCTGAAATACATGTAAGTTGAAAAATCAACAATAATGTTGAGCGAGTTCATGCGAAAGTGCGTAAACAAACCTTTATCTTTATCAAAAACCTGGTATGTAGCAAATAAGGAAAAAGAGATCACCAATGGTTTGCAAGGCCATTGATATGTGTGAAGTGCAAGTAGGGATGACTCAAACCTAGCGGATTTATGCGTCGGGCACTAAGTCACCCCGAGGTCTGTTATGCTGGACCTGGGGCTGGGCTCGCTACGCCCAGATAGATCTACCGCTCCTGTCCCTCGGTCCTACTACGAGGATTAATGGCCTCAAGTTGTGCCTACCCACTCACATGATCTAAGTAGTAAACCCCCTTACGCTAACCATACCATGTATAAACATATTCATAATCATTGTAACATGTATTTCACCCCCGCAGTTTATAAAACTGAAAACAGTTAAGAGAAAAGGGGGACATGAACTCACTGTCAGTGCGTAGCTAAATCAAGCACTCCAAATGTCCGAAAGCTGTGCAACGACCTACATGTGCTAATTCTATTAGACGGATGGCCGTGCTTTAGCTTCATAGTTTAATTTTCGGGAAACAGTTAGACAACCGTTTCTTGTATATACTTGGTAGAAAATCTCCTTCCCAAGGATGGGGGAATTAATACATGCGTGCTTATAATATTAAGTCTCACTTAATATATTTTATTTCTCATTCCAAAATATAATTATTTTTCTCAAAAATAATATATTTTCTCTTCGTATAATACTTTCCAAAATAATACGTCGACATGATACGCATTCGTGAATATTTCCGTATAAAGTGTAAGTTACGTTTTGGCGATTTAGTGGTAATAGTAATTACCGTTGTAACTTATATGTTTGTCGTGTAGGCGTTGGTATTATTTTGGGTTCGACAAAGTTAGTAAATATTATTTTTACTCTAAAAATAATATTTATACATTTTCAGAAAATAATCATAAACAGTGTTGTGAAAAATATATTTACGAATAAATATTTATCACGTTTATTTTTGTGAAAATCCCACCTCCGAATATTTAATAAATAAAGTCATGGCGAAATATATTTTGAAAACATTTCAAAATAGTTTAACACTTGTAAATAATTCTAAGTGTTAGATTTTTAGAAAAATTTCGCCAGAGTTTCCCCTGTAACTGGAGGTGGCCACGCTTTCAAGCGTATCATTTTCTTTTACAAAATCATTCCAACACTTCTTTAAATCAACCAATCAATTTCCAACACATTAAACAAGTTTCAACAAATCATACTTGCCAACTTGTATGTAAGATCGCATTATTACATGAACTTGTAGTTTTTCCGAAAATCATAGTGTAGATCTCCTTATATTTAGTGGATCTATGTATAAAATAGTTTAGTCTTGTAAAAACCCCGTTTTTGGAACAAATCATTCTTTACAACTTCCCAACAATTTTTGTAAAAATTGTTATTTTGTCGGATCTTTCGTTTCACAAGTGTTTATACACTTGTAGTTTGTAAAAATCATATTTGTTAACATGTCATCCAACTTTTATAAAACATGATTTTCTCGACACTTGGTTCTACGAATATACCGCTTATACATACGTAGATCGGCTCGTTTTAAATACTATTTTACATGTCAAAACACTTTTACACAAGTTTATGTTTCCCGTGTGGTGGAGTTTCAGCTTTTAACCCTCGTACCGCTAGAAACAAGCTTATGTCAAGATTCGTGATCTTAACAAAGTCGGGTTAAACGATGATAAGAGCCACCACATCATAGATCGGGCCTCTACAACCAACATATTCGAATACTACGACTTTTACACGCGTTATAAGCTTTTAACCAACAATATTCGAGTTTTAGTAGCCTTTAAAGATTTAAAAGATGGGTTTCCGACTTTTAACCGTTAAAAATCCTTTTAACCACTTTAGATACGATCAAGAGCGAGTTTTAAATGTTATACCTCTAGCTCGGGGCTAGGGAAGATCTTTGGCGAAAATGGCGTGGATAAAAACAAATGAACGGGGTCCTTCAACTTCCGCTTGCTTCAAGCTTCCTCGTACGTGATCCTCGACACTTGTATAAGCTTGGAATGGATGAATCAAGAACCGACAATGGATGTGTGTGTGTGTGTAGTTTCGGCCGATAGAGAGGAGAGCAAGAGAGAGAGTGGAGATGTTGGTGAAAGTGTGAGAAGTCTTATGTGTTAAGTGTGGGTTTTATAGACAAAAGTTTAATCATCGTCCAACGGTTTTTCAAGCTCTCTAGATATCCACGAAATCAAATAAAATAATCAAAAAGCTTGTACTTCCTTGCCCCTTGGTTTGGCCGAAATCTTTAGGGGGGTGGGGTATCCGGTTGGATCTCGATTGTTCAGTTAGAGTTCAGTTACATTAAGTTGGTTACTTTTAGAGGTTAACCCCGTTAGTTGTTTGATGCGTTATAAAGCGGGTGTTAGGGTAATCAGGGACCCTAACTGGCTCAGAAAAAGACTAATAATATTTTTGGCAATATTTTTATGTTCCGGGTATAGTCCGGTTGTTCGGTTGGATAGTAATCCGTTAAAGTGCTTAAGTAATCCTTTAAGCGTCGTAGTTAATATTTTTAGCGACACAATTTATTCTGCAAAGTGTCAGGAATATTTCCTCATATTTTGGCACTTTATTAATTAGCTAGAAGCTAGTGTGTTGATAAAAGTGCTGTGTTTCGTGCTTAGAGTACGTTTTAGGCACATCCAATCTTTGTTTCTTATTCCTAGTGACGCAATTATACAACCCTTGTATCCCTACACACACTATGGGTGTAGTAAAATAATTCTGGCTCATTCAGGCCTTTAGAGGCAGTGTTTGCCTGATGCTGGCTATATCATCATGTTCAATAGGTTATCCGTTCAAATGCTACTGTGCTTTTGTGCATCATGTTTGTCACTAGAGTTCAGTAAGTAAATATTGTAGTGACGGAAAAATCAAGGTATGATGCAGATATGTACAAATATCAACAATCAAGTAGCAGTTTTATCAGAAATCTCAGTTAAGCACAGTTATTAGGCAACAATTAATAGTTAATTAAGTCGTACGGATACCTGGTTTTGTGAGGGTTGTCACATTCTCCCCCCGTTAAATAAATTTCGTCCCGAAATTTTAAATTCTACTTGTAGAAGCAGGGTTCTTAGGAAACAAGTGGGGGTATTTCTCTTTCATTCGGTCCTCACGCTCCCAGGTGAATTCAGGACCATGTCTAGCATTCCAACGAACTTTGACGAGCTTGACACTGCTCCGGCGGGTCTTGTTTACTTTCCAATCCGTGACCTCAAAAGGTTCTTCAACGAAGTGGAGCATGTCATCAGTATGAATTTCGTCGGTAGGAATGGCAACGTTAACTTGAGTTGGACTCCTCTTCAGATTGGATACATGAAATGTATCGTGAACGTTATTTAGTTCGGCAGGTAGATACAACTTGTATGCTACGGTCCCAACTCTTTCCAAAACCTTGAAAGGACCAATGTAGCGCGGATTCAACTTCCCATGCTTCCCAAAGCGTGCCACACCCTTCCAGGGTGATACCTTCAACAAAACCATATCCCCAACCTCAAACTCCTGAGGTTTCCTTTTTAGATCTGCGTAGGTCTTCTGACGGTCACGAGCCGCACTAATGCGATCTCGGATTTGCGCGATCTTATCTGTAGTTTCCTGAACTACATCGGGACCTACCAATTGTCTATCACCTGCGTCAGACCAACAGAGCGGCGACCTGCACTTGCGCCCATATAAAGCTTCGAATGGCGCGGCACCAATACTGGTGTGGTAGCTGTTGTTGTCTGAAAACGCAACCAGGGTTAAATGCTTATCCCTGCTACCGCCTAAATCCATAACACATGCTCTCAACATGTCCTCCAACGTCTGAATCGTCCGCTCGCTTTGACCGTCGGTCTGCGGGTGAAAAGCTGTGCTGATATTCAGCTTTGAGCCAAAAGCTTCCTGGAAGGATTGTCATATCCTCGATACGAACCTCCCGTCTCTATCAGAAATAATCGAGAGAGGTACTCCATGGCGTGTAACAATCTCTCTCATGTAGATTTCAGCCAATTTGCTTGTATTATCCTTCTCGCGGATAGGTAAGAAGTGTGCTGACTTCGTTAAGCGATCCACTATCACCCAGATAGTGTCATGGCCTTTTGGCGTTCTTGGCAACTTCGTAATAAAATCCATGGAGATTTCTTCCCACTTCCACTGGGGAATTTTTGGTTGCTGCAGAAGTCCCGAAGGCTTCTAGTATTCCGCCTTAACTTTGGCGCAAGTTAAACATTTGCTCACGTAAATAGCAACATCGCCTTTCATCCTAGGCCACCAGTAATAATCTTTAAGATCCTGGTACATCTTATCCGTTCCAGGGTGGATAGAGTACCGCGACTTGTGAGCTTTATCAAAGATAACCTCTCTTAAACCACCAAACAGAGGAACCCAAATCCTTTTCTCAAAACACAACGTTCCTTCCCTGTTTGGCACCAATATCTTTTCCATCCCACGGAGATATTCTTCCTCAAGGTTTCCCTCCTTGAGAGCTTCCTTCTGTGCTGCACGAATGCGCGAGGAAAGGTCGGTTTGAATTATCATTTCCATAGCCCTAACCCTTATGGGCTTGATTCTCTCTTTACGACTTAGGGCATCAGCGACCACATTCGCCTTCCCTGGATGATACTTGATCTCGCAGTCGTAATCGTTCAACAACTCGACCCATCGCCTTTGCCTCATGTTCAACTCCTTCTGGTTGAATATATGCTGGAGGCTCTTGTGATCTGTGAAGATTGTGCACTTTGTACCGTAAAGGTAGTGTCTCCGGATCTTCAAAGCAAAAACCACTGCGCCTAGCTCCAGATCATGAGTGGTATAGTTCTTTTCGTGCACTTTCAGTTGGCGTGATGCGTAGGCGATAACCTTTTGACGTTGCATCAACACACAACCCAATCCTTGACGCGATGCGTCGCAGTATACCACGAAATCGTCAGTGCCTTCTGGTAGAGCTAAGATTGGCGCATTGCAAAGCTTATCTTTCAATATCTGAAACGCCTCATCCTGTTTGATTCCCCAATCAAACTTCTTATCTTTCTGCGTGAGGAGCGTTAACGGTTGAGCGATCTTTGAAAAGTTCTCGATGAACCTTCGATAATAGCCAGCCAAACCCAAGAATTGCCGAATCTCGGTTGGTGTCTTTGGCGTTTCCCAATCTTTGATCGCCTCGATCTTGGTCGGATCCACGTGGATTCCATCTCCATTCACCACGTGTCCAAGGAATTGCACCTCACGTAGCCAAAACTCACACTTAGAGAACTTGGCGTACAATTGTTCCTTCTTTAGCAGCTCCAGAATGGCTCTAAGATGCTGCTCGTGCTCAGCCTTCGTCTTTGAATAAATCAAGATGTCATCGATGAATACAATCACGAACTTATCCAAGTACGGCTTACAAACTCGATTCATCAGATCCATGAACACTGCAGGTGCGTTTGTCAAACCAAACGGCATAACGAGAAACTCGTAGTGTCCATATCGAGTTCTGAAGGCTGTCTTTGGGATACTTTCCTCCTGTATCCGTAGCTGATGGTATCCAGATCGAAGATCGATCTTTGAATAGAAACTTGAACCTTGAAGCTGGTCGAATAGGTCGTCGATTCTTGGCAGGGGATACCTATTCTTGATCGTCAGCTTGTTCAACTCTCTGTAGTCAATGCACATACGGAAACTACCGTCCTTCTTCTTGACAAACAAGACCGGAGCTCCCCAAGGCGAGAAGCTTGGTCGGATAAAACCCTTGTCTAACAACTCTTGAAGTTGTGTCGACAGTTCTTGCATCTCAGACGGAGCGAGTCTATAAGGTGCCTTAGCCACAGGCGCAGCGCCTGGAACTAAGTCGATGCAAAACTCCACTTGCCTTTGAGGTGGCAAGCCAGGTAAGTCTTCAGGAAAGACTTCTGGGTATTCCTTCACGACAGGGATGTCTTCGATCTTTGGCTCAGCAGCCTTCTTATCCACAATGTGTGCTAGAAAAGCAACACATCCTTTCCGCAAGCACTTCCTTGCTTTCAGGCAGCTAATCATCCTTAACGGCGTCTCACGCTTTTCCCCATGAACAACAATGGTCTCACCATCATCGGTCGGGATACGAATAATCTTCTCGTGGCAAACTATCTCTGCCTTGTTACTCGAAAACCAATCCATCCCTACTACCACGTCGAAGCTTCCCAACTGGACTGGTAGTAGATCGAGAGCAAACTCACGCTCTCCCAGCTCGATCACGCAACCTCGAATCACCTCGTTAGCTTCTACTAACTTCCCATTCGCTAATTCGATCGAGTATGGAATATCTAACTTACTAGCGGCTAAACCAAGCATGTTCTTAAATTCTAGCGATACGAAGCTATAATCGGCACCAGTATCAAACAAAACGGATGCATAGCGTTGGTTTACAGGGAATGTACCAGTGACAACGTTGGGATCCTGGCGCGCTTCCCTGGCTTCCATGTTAAACACTCTTCCGCGTGCCTGGGTTAATTCTGGGCAATTCCTCTTGTAATGCCCTTGATCTCCACAATTGAAACATCCGGGCCTCTGCCCGTTTCCACCATTGTTTCCAGCTTGATGGTTTCCCTGGTTCCGATTCATGGCGCCTGCTTGGTTAGCATTGTTGGCACGGTTTCCATCACCTCCCTGATTTCCTTGTAGGCGGTTCCCAGCACCACCACGGTTGTTCCTATTCCCATTTCCTCCTTGGCCTCCCCGGCCAGCATTAGCCCAACAGAAATCCTTCGTGTGACCAGTCTTCCCACATGATTCACAAACTCTCAGGCTGCAACGACCAGAGTGATGTTTTTGGCATGAGTTGCACTTGGGGTGTGCACCCATGTATCCCTTCCCTTTCTTTCTACCACCAGCTGAATCTTGAGCTGGCGCATTCGATTCTCCCTTCTTAACCACCATCCCGGTGCTCTGCTTGAAACTCGAAAACTTTCGCTTATTACCACCAGATGACTCCACATGAGTCTCCTTCTTCTTGGGCTCAACCCCATCAAACTTGTTCAACCGAATCGCCTCTTCGGTGAGAGCCACACTCAGATCAATGGCTTCTGTGATGGTTGCAGGTTTGGAAGAAGTCACCATGCTGATTATCTGAGGAGCCAATCCCCAGATGAAGCGTTCAATCCTTTTGAACTCGGGTGTAACCATATAGGGTACCACATGCGACAAATCGTGGAACCTCTGAATATACTCAGCTATCTTCGAACCTTCCATCTTTAGGTGCCAGAATTCGGTCTCTAACCTCTGAATTTCCGCGCGAGAACAGTACTTTTTGCGCATAAGCTCTTTCAACTCTGTCCAGGTCAGTGCGTAAGCTGCAGCTTCGCCAAGGGTCTGGACCTGTAGATTCCACCAGGATAGGGCTCCATCCACAAATAGCCCTGAGATGTAGGTGACTTGTTGATCTAGCGCGCATTTGCTCATGCGAAGTACGGACTCGGTCTTCTCTGCCCAGCGGACGAAAGCAACAGCACCACCTGTGCCGTCGAAGTTTATGGGCATACAGTCCAAGAATTGTTTGTAGGTGCACCCTGCACATACATTACATCATAGGAACGGCATTAGCATCTGCTAAAGGAATCCATTCAGGCCATGGTATGTCTTAATGACTTAGGGTTACCATGAGGAGGATTTTGGTTGCCGTTAATGTTCGAGCTACTTCCGCTTGGTCCTCCTTGCGAGGCAGCATATTGAGCAATGGCGGCAGCAATAACTTGTTGTAGTTCTTCAGGAGTAGTGGGCATCGGCTGCGGTTGACGTCTTGGTGCCATCTTCTAAAGATGCGTACGTCGATTAGGCCATAATAAACATACGTATATAGTAATAGTAATAGCATATAACATCTCATGTTATCAATATATCACACACAACATCCCATGTCCCAACATCCCATGTCGCAAATATCTTACACACAACATCCCATGTCCCAACATCCCATGTTGCAAATATCATACATACAACATCCCATGTCCCAACATCCCATGTTGCAAATATCATACATACAACATCCCATGTCACCAAACATAAATAAGCAATCAAGTGAATCAGATATGGTGAGAATACGGC
Organism: Helianthus annuus; assembly: GCF_002127325.2. Classification (NCBI taxonomy): domain Eukaryota; kingdom Viridiplantae; phylum Streptophyta; class Magnoliopsida; order Asterales; family Asteraceae; genus Helianthus; species Helianthus annuus. Next base: position 111,754,709 of record NC_035438.2, on the reverse strand, counting down.
GATTGTTATATATATCGAGACCATAATGTGGTAAGGGTATCAGTACGTCACTGTATCATACAATCACAAATCAAATAGGGGCTACATCACCCCTGTCAAAAACAATATCACATCAGTGTCACATACATCCAGTACATCAACAAATATCAACAAAAATCAGTATCGTCAGATGGTCTCCAAAAGGCTGTGCAGTCACAATCGCGGTCGTCTCACCATCGTCTACCACTATGGCACCAATGAGCTCTAAGCGGATGGGGGTGGAGGAGGGGGAAAGTGAGTGTAGAGTAAGCGGCGTAAATGAAGCCAATCCTCCTCCATCGCCTGCTGAGTGCGAATAACAGAAGCGATCTGCTGCTCCATAGTCGTAAGTCGGGCAGCAAAGTCCGGGGGTAGTGATCGAAAAGGCTGAAAAGATGAGGATGTCTGACCAAGATATGGACCTAGTGATAACTGAGCTCTCTCGAGCTCCTGGAGTCGCTGTGTATGGGAATCATGCTGATGGACAAAGGACATCAAGACGTCCTCTATGGTATGTCCCATATGGAATGGATGATATGGATCAGTGGGTGGCATCAGAGAGGAAGATGACCAAAGCAGTGGCGTGCTGGTGGGATCGAATGGTGCTACATGAACAGAAGATGGAACAGGTGTCATCTGAGGTACGAAAGGATAGGCATCGGTATGTGCCCAAAAGGGTGGGCTGAAGAGCCCTCTCCAGGCCCTGCTGGAGGTACAAACGGTGGGATCTGAAATGAAAAATCAGTATGATGTGCATCAGTGTGATGTGGTGGAAGCGGTGGAACATCCTCGTCAGCCGGTATCCAACCGTGCTGAGCCTCCTCATCAGGTGGATCCATATGCTCTGCAAATAGAGCGTGCTCAGGCTCAATGGGTACAGGATCAAAAGGAGCAATGACAGGATCAACATGATCAATATGATGGTCAACAGGGACGTCAGCAATCAAAGGTGGGTCAACAAAAGGATCAACAGCATGATCAGCAACTAACAAAGGGACATCATCAACAGGAAGATCGCCAACTGGCGGGTCAGCCAAAACGGGCTCAATAGGAACGTCAGCATGTACCAAGTCATGCTCATGCACAGGATCGAAAGCAGCTGCCTGCTCTGGGGCTACGGCAGGCTCCGGGTCGTCAAAAGCCATGTCAAAATCAAACTCTGGATCAATGGGGTCGATAGGATCAGCAGGATCGACAGGATCAACAGGGTCCTCCATATGCTGGTCCATAGGAATATACTCAATATCGCGGTCAGGATCAAATCCTGGAGGAAAAACGGGATCGGAATCCTCAATATCGTCGTGCTCGAACACAAAGCTCGGAATGGGTGCGGCAGAAGATGCCTGATCAGGGTCCGAATCATGAACAAAATGCTGCGTGCTCACCTCGTGAGACGGTGCAGATGCCACAGACTCAAAAGAGTCTGGGACTAGTGAATGGACGGGCGAGTCTCCAGCTGGGGCATCAGCGATCATCAAGAGACCGCCAGCGGGTAAAGGGGCTGCATCAGGAACCTCGTCCTCAAAAGGCTCGTCCTCGTAGAGATCAATGTCGCCGTCAGCCTCGGCGTCTGGTAATAGCTCGTGTGCTGGGTATGAAGCAAGGGGTATGGGAGCTGGAATCGCTACCAAGGGAAGATACTCAGCAGGTGGGTCACCGATATGCTCATCAGCGAAAGGTATGGGTGCCGGAATCTCTGCCGGACGGCGCTGAAAGTCATCGTCATCCGTGCTCGTGTAGTCTGAGGTATGCACCTCATGCTCCGATGACACAATGTCATCCGACACTATGGGTAGAGGTCCAGTGGTATCTGAGTCTCCGGTGCCTGATGTATCCATGTGTCTGTAACACAATCACAAGTATGCACAAATAATCAGTAAATCAGGTAATCACATAAGTTACCAAATAATAATCACATAATCCACCTAGTCCCACTAGCCTCCCAGCCTCCCAGACTGTCCTTCCTAGTCCCACTAGCCAACTTTCCCAGCCTCCCAGACTGACTTCCTAGTCCCACTAGCAAACTCTCCCAGCCTCCCAGACTGACTTCCTAGTCCCACTAGCAAACTACCTCGATCCATTAGATCGAGCCTCGGCCTCCCAGACCGAGCCTCAGTCTCCCAGACCGAGCCTCAGCCTCCCAGACTGAGCCTAAAAATAATAAATAAAATATGCTCAACATTTGTTTATAAAAACGTTTTGGATCTGGACTTAAATGGTATGCAGTAAAAATGTTTTCGTGAGAGCCCTAGTGATCATAGTCTAGACTCGAGAAGGAATCCTAGTTCGCTATGATCAGAGCTCTGATACCAAGCTGTCACACCCTGGCTTTGCGGAAGCGTGGTTAATTTGGTGTGACTTCTTAATACCATAGCTTAATCATAACAAGCTATATGAATTAAAAATATGCAAGATCATCCATTGAAAATAAAATAGTAAAACATTGTCTTAACGGGTTAACACCCGACAACCATAAACTTGTCTAAACATTACAAATGCAAACTTAACATAAACATGATTCAAGGACTGTGACTTGTCCAGGAAAGAGTCACAAGCCTCGAACCCTGGATGACCTCGGGCCTAATGCAGCGGAAAACAAGCCATACCGCGCCAGATCGTTAGTTTCCTGAAATACATGTAAGTTGAAAAATCAACAATAATGTTGAGCGAGTTCATGCGAAAGTGCGTAAACAAACCTTTATCTTTATCAAAAACCTGGTATGTAGCAAATAAGGAAAAAGAGATCACCAATGGTTTGCAAGGCCATTGATATGTGTGAAGTGCAAGTAGGGATGACTCAAACCTAGCGGATTTATGCGTCGGGCACTAAGTCACCCCGAGGTCCGTTATGCTGGACCTGGGGCTGGGCTCGCTACACCCAGATAGATCTACCGCTCCTGTCCCTCGGTCCTACTACGAGGATTAATGGCCTCAAGTTGTGCCTACCCACTCACATGATCTAAGTAGTAAACCCCCTTACGCTAACCATACCATGTATAAACATATTCATAATCATTGTAACATGTATTTCACCCCCGCAGTTTATAAAACTGAAAACAGTTAAGAGAAAAGGGGGACATGAACTCACTGTCAGTGCGTAGCTAAATCAAGCACTCCAAATGTCCGAAAGCTGTGCAACGACCTACATGTGCTAATTCTATTAGACGGATGGCCATGCTTTAGCTTCATAGTTTAATTTTCGGGAAACAGTTAGACAACCGTTTCTTGTATATACTTGGTAGAAAATCTCCTTCCCAAGGATGGGGGAATTAATACACGCGTGCTTATAATATTAAGTCTCACTTAATATATTTTATTTCTCATTCCAAAATATAATTATTTTTCTCAAAAATAATATATTTTCTCTTCGTATAATACTTTCCAAAATAATACGTCGACATGATACGCATTCGTGAATATTTCCGTATAAAGTGTAAGTTACGTTTTGGCGATTTAGTGGTAATAGTAATTACCGTTGTAACTTATATGTTTGTCGTGTAGGCGTTGGTATTATTTTGGGTTCGACAAAGTTAGTAAATATTATTTTTACTCTAAAAATAATATTTATACATTTTCACAAAATAATCATAAACAGTGTTGTGAAAAATATATTTACGAATAAATATTTATCACGTTTATTTTTGTGAAAATCCCACCTCCGAATATTTAATAAATAAAGTCATGGCGAAATATATTTTGAAAACATTTCAAAATAGTTTAACACTTGTAAATAATTCTAAGTGTTAGATTTTTAGAAAAATTTCGCCAGAGTTTCCCCTGTAACTGGAGGTGGCCACGCTTTCAAGCGTATCATTTTCTTTTACAAAATCATTCCAACACTTCTTTAAATCAACCAATCAATTTCCAACACATTAAACAAGTTTCAACAAATCATACTTGCCAACTTGTATGTAAGATCGCATTATTACATGAACTTGTAGTTTTTCCGAAAATCATAGTGTAGATCTCCTTATATTTAGTGGATCTATGTATAAAATAGTTTAGTCTTGTAAAAACCCCGTTTTTGGAACAAATCATTATTTACAACTTCCCGACAATTTTTTGTAAAAATTGTTATTTTGTCGGATCTTTCGTTTCACAAGTGTTTATACACTTGTAGTTTGTAAAAATCATATTTGTTAACATGTCATCCAACTTTTATAAAACATGATTTTCTCGACACTTGGTTCTACGAATATACCACTTATACATACGTAGATCGGCTCGTTTTAAATACTATTTTACATGTCAAAACACTTTTACACAAGTTCATGTTTCCCGTGTGGTGGAGTTTCACCTTTTAACCCTCGTACCGCTAGAAACAAGCTTATGTCAAGATTCGTGATCTTAACAAAGTCGGGTTAAACGATGATAAGAGCCACCACATCATAGATCGGGTCTCTACAACCAACATATTCGAATACTACGACTTTTACACGCGTTATAAGCTTTTAACCAACAATATTCGAGTTTTAGTAGCCTTTAAAGATTTAAAAGATGGGTTTCCGACTTTTAACCGTTAAAAATCCTTTTAACCACTTTAGATACGATCAAGAGCGAGTTTTAAATGTTATACCTCTAGCTCGGGGCTAGGGAAGATCTTTGGCGAAAATGGCGTGGATAAAAGCAAATGAACGAGGTCCTTCAACTTCCGCTTGCTTCAAGCTTCCTCGTACGTGATCCTCGACACTTGTATAAGCTTGGAATGGATGAATCAAGAACCGACAATGGATGTGTGTGTGTGTGTAGTTTCGGCCGAGAGAGAGGAGAGCAAGAGAGAGAGAGTGGAGATGTTGGTGAAAGTGTGAGAAGTCTTATGTGTTAAGTGTGGGTTTTATAGACAAAAGTTTAATCATCGTCCAACGGTTTTTCAAGCTCTCTAGATATCCACGAAATCAAATAAAATAATCAAAAAGCTTGTACTTCCTTGCCCCTTGGTTTGGCCGAAATCTTTAGGGGGTGGGGTATCCGGTTGGATCTCGATTGTTCAGTTAGAGTTCAGTTACATTAAGTTGGTTACTTTTAGAGGCTAACCCCGTTAGTTGTTTGATGCGTTATAAAGCGGGTGTTAGGGTAATCAGGGACCCTAACTGGCTCAGAAAAAGACTAATAATATTTTTGGCAATATTTTTATGTTCCGGGTATAGTCCGGTTGTTCGGTTGGATAGTAATCCGTTAAAGTGCTTAAGTAATCCTTTAAGCGTCGTAGTTAATATTTTTAGCGACACAATTTATTCTGCAAAGTGTCAGGAATATTTCCTCATATTTTGGCACTTCATTAATTAGCTAGAAGCTAGTGTGTTGATAAAAGTGCTGTGTTTCGTGCTTAGAGTACGTTTTAGGCACATCCAATCTCTGTTTCTTATTCCTAGTGACGCAATTATACAACCCTTGTATCCCTACACACACTATGGGTGTAGTAAAATAATTCTGGCTCATTCAGGCCTTTAGAGGCAGTGTTTGCCTGATGTTGGCTATATCATCATGTTCAATAGGTTATCCGTTCAAATGCTACTGTGCTTTTGTGCATCATGTTTGTCACTAGAGTTCAGTAAGTAAATATTGTAGTGACGGAAAAATCAAGGTATGATGCAGATATGTACAAATATCAACAATCAAGTAGCAGTTTTATCAGAAATCTCAGTTAAGCACAGTTATTAGGCAACAATTAATAGTTAATTAAGTCGTACGGATACCTGGTTTTGTAAGGGTTGTCACAATTTCTTCACACTTTTTCACCTTCCATTTCACACACAAACTCTCTCATCTTTCACCCCCATTTTCGGTCAAGAACACCCCTCCCCCATCTTCATTTTCAAGCCACTTTCTTGATGATCAAGATGCATTTTCATGGAACTTGAGAAGATCTATGGCATACACAAGTTGAAGCAAGCTTTCTCATCCATCTAAGAGCTTTCAACCATCAAATTTTCATCTTCTTTGCTTTTCATTTTCACCTAGATCATCCCTAGCCAAGAGCTAGAAGTGAGCCTTCTAAATCCTTTTTTTTTCATACTTATTTATGTATTTATTGTTTAAGGAACAAGTTATAACTAAAACAACCATACAAAATAAGATGAAAATACAAAGAAGCATAATAAAAATCATGATATATAAGATTGTTTATGTTGTGATTTAAAGCTTATTTCTTGCATATTTGATCTAGTATTGATGAATATACTACAAATAACTTGTTAGATGATGTTTAAAAACATGATCTAACAAGTGTACATGAAAGTGTTAAAAGGGTTTATGTTAAACATAAGGTTTAATGGATGATGATGATATTTGGTATTGTTAAAGTATATAAAGTTTTTAACTAAAAATAATGCTTTTACAATATTTTGTACAAAGAAGCATACAAGATGGGTTTTGTATAAAAGTTTGATAAACCTAGAAGTAAAGTATGATTTTTGAACTAGTAAAGATATGTAAAGATCATACCAAAACCCTACATGATTAAGAGTTCATCTTGTTAACTTTATGTTATAAATCTCATATGTTTTTGTTAAGAATATTATGAGAAATTTGTTGGTGATTTTGAAAAGAAAAAGATATGTTTTATTAAACATGGCAAAGTCCATATTTCTAATGAAATATGGCCAATTTTTCTTAAAAATCGTAAGTTATAAAAGCTATTATTTTTGACAAAATCTTTATTAGATTAAAAAGATTTTAAAGAATAGTTTTTATAAAAGCTAAGTTTGGTATAAATATATATCTTTAAGAAAATCTATATTTAGTTAACTTAACAACTTAAGTGCTATGTGTTATTTGTTGGTATTAGTTATATGTATTATAACTAGAACTTGAATACAATGGTACAAATAAACACAATGTACTTTTCGACTAAAGTCTTACAAGACTACATGTAAACACGCCTTAAAACACACTTACGGACATTCCAAGCTTTCGGACACAACTTATGGTCAAAACGGACGACGGGGGAATCTATGAACATATCGCCATTCCGAGGAGTTACTACGACGTTTAGGCGATCTTTTGACACGAATACATACAAATCACCGACAACATTATCCGGATGTTTTGAAACTTATAAAAACTACTATGTATTCTTTTAATTAAAAAGCCTATAGTTAGTAACTTTTATAAAAATGAAAGAATATATTTTAACACATGGGCTTATTTTATAACACATGGCCTTATTTTACATATGGGCCTATTTTATATAAATGGGCTTATTTTTTATACAAATGGGCTTATTTTACAAATGGGCTTATCAACCTAAATGGGCTTAACATATATACATGGGCTAAGCCCAATACCAAAACTTATGGGCTAAGCCCAATACCAAACATATGGGCCAAGGCCCAATAACATTAAGCCCAATAATATTTAGGCCCAATAACATTTGGGCCCAATAACATAAATTCTTGGCTAGGCCCAATAATATTAAGCCCAATAACATGAGTACATGGGCTAAGCCCAATGTCAAAACATATGGGCTAAGGCCCAATAACAGTAAGACATGGGCCCAACCCAGTGACATATAATTGAAGAAAATACAATTTATTCAGACAAGATCCGATGATACCACTCACAAGATACAAGATTACATATATATATATATATATATATTTGGTGAAAATATATATAACAGTTTAACAAATCGTACATCTAATACACAGTTCAACGAACAACAAAGACATATAAGTCTTACACACATTTAAGACAGAAGACTTGTCTCAAGTCATTTACAAAGACCGAAGTGGCTAACAAATATAAGAACATTTGTAGGTCGCAACATTGTTCAAGACGACCACGCGTAAGATCACGAACACGTACCATTTACGGACGCAATACTGTGAGTTCATGTCCCCTATTCATTTAAATGTTTTACAACTTTACAACTATCGGGGAAGATACATGTTCAATCGTAAGTTAAAGTGAGGGAATGAAACACCTTAGATCATGTGCGAATTAGGGTTATACATCTAAGCACCATTAATCCAGTTTGGACCTAGGTAGAAGTGGTTAGATCTAATGGGTTTTGGCGAGCCCCACTCTTGGTCGTGGACCCATACAGAAGAGTGCTTTTGTGTCCCAGTCGATAGGAGTCGACATAAAATCGTCTAGGGTTGGATTGCTTCCTTTTTCGTCACACATATTAATGTCCTTGCAAAACACTAATGATCAACGATTTCATTGACGCTTTACATACTACAACTTACATTTTAAATACATCTTTTACAACTAAACTGCATGAATTCGCCAACTTTTGTTGATGTTTTTCAAACATAACATGGTGGAACTTACAAGTGCAAACTTTGGGTGATAGCGCTGCATATGCGTTGACATGGGATGAACTGAAGGAACCGTATGAGGGATAAATATTGTTCTCGTGCTGAACTCCAGAAGTTGGAGAATGAGTTTGTCACACCCTGGCTTTGCGGAAGCGTGGTTAATTTGGTGTGATTTCTTAATACCATAGCTTAATCATAACAAAGCTATATGAATTTAAAAATATGCAAGATCATCCATTAAGTTTAAAACCGAAAATACCATAACATTGTTTTAACGGGAAACACCCTAACAACCATAATCTTGTTCAACAAACATTACAACTTAAACATAACATAAACACAGTTTAAGGACTGTGACTTGTCCAGGAAAGAGTCACATTCCCTAAACCCCGGATGACCTTGGAAACTAGTGCAGCGGGAAAACGCGCCATACCGTGCCAGATCTTTTAATTCCCTGAAATACATGTAAGTTGAAAAATCAACAATAATGTTGAGCGAGTTCATGTGTAAGTGAGTAAATAAACCTTTGTATTTATCAAAAATCCTGGTATGTAGCAAATAAGGAAAAAGAGATCACCAATGGTTTGCAAGGCCATTGATATGTGTGAAATGCAAGTAGGAAGGCTCAAACCTAGCAGATTTATGCGTCGGGTACAAAGTCATCCCGAGGTCCGTTATGCTGGGCCTGGGACTGGGCTCGCTACACCCAAATAGATCTATCGCTCCTGCCCCTCGGTCCTACCCTGAGGATTAATGACCTCAAGTTTCCGCCTACCCATTCACATGATCTAAAAAGTAACCCTCCTTATGCTAACCATACCATGTATAAAGTAATCATAAACATTGTAACATGTATTTCACCCCCGCAGTTTAGAAAACTGAAAACAGTTAAGAGAAAAGGGGGACATGAACTCACAGTCAGTGCGTCTCTACCAAGTACTCCGAATGTCAGTTGTGCGACGACCTACATGTACTAATTCTATTAGACGGATGGCCGTGCCTTAGCTTTATAGTTTAGGTTTTTGGGAAATAGTTAGACAACAATTCCGTGTTTATATTTTGCATGTACTTGGTAGTTAATCTCCTTCCCAAGGATGAGGGATTTAATACATGTGCGTTCAATTTATAATATTAAGTCTCACTTAATATATCTTCATTTCTAATTCCAAATATAAATATTTTTCTTAAAAATATTATATTTCCACTTCACATAATTTTTCCCCAAAAATAATACGTTGATAAAATATACTTTCATAATCATTTCCGTATAATGCGTAAGTTACGTTTTAGTAATCATGTGGTAATAATAATTACCGTTGTAACTTATATGTTTATCGTGAAAGCGTTTGTATTATTTTAGATTCGGCAACGTTTGTAAATATTATTTTTACTCTAAAAATAATATTTGTGTATTTTCACAAAATAATCATAAACAGTGTTGTGAAAAATTATATTTACCGAATATATATTTATCACGTTTAATTTTGTGAAAATCCCACCTCCGAATATTTGTAAATAAAGTCATGGCGAAATATATTTTGAAAACATATCAAAAATAATTCTAACACTTGTAAATAATTCTAAGTGTTATGTTTTTAGAAAAATTTCGCCAGAGTTTCCTCTGTAACTGGAGGTGGCCACGCTTTCAAGCGTATCATTTTCTTTTACAAAATCATTTCAACAACTTCTTGATTCAATCAAACAATTTCTGACACATCAAACTAGTCGACAAGTATGTAAATCGCATGATAATATGAACTTGTAGTTTTTCCGAAAACTATAGTGTAGATCCCGTTATATTTTGTGGATCTTTGTATAAAATAGTTTAATCTCGTAAAAACCTCGTTTTTAGAATAAATCCATCTTTACAACTTCCCGTCATCTTTCACAAAGATTGTTATTTTGTCGGATCTTTCATTTCACAAGTGTTTATACACTTGTGGTTTGTAATAATCATACTTGTTAGTGTGTCATCCGACTTTTAGAACACATGATTTTCTCAACACTTGGTCCTTTGAAAATACCACTTGCAGATACGTAGATCTGCTAGTTTTAAACACTATTTTACAAGTAAAAATACTTTTACACAAGTTCATGTTTCTCGTGTGGTAGAGTTTCACCTTTTAACCCTTGTACCGTCCGAAACAAGCTTATGTCAAGATCCATGATCTTAACCGAACCGGGTTAAATGGTGATCCGAGCTACCACAACGTAGATCGGGCCTAAATAATCACAACTTTCAAGTACTACAACTTTTACACAACTATTATGCCTTTAACCATCAATATTCATGTATTTAGTAGACTTTAAAGATTCAAAATGCAAGTTTCCGAGTTTTAACCGTTACAAATCTTATTAACCACCTTAGATTAGTTCGAGAGGGTGTTTCAAGTGTTATACCTCTAGCTCGGGGCTAGGGAAGAATCTATGCGAAGAAGTGGTGGATAAAAGCAAGATAACGAGGTCCTTCGCCTCCCGTTAGCTCCAAGACTCCTTATGCGTGACCTTGAACACTTGTATGATGTTGGAATGGAATGAACTAAACTCGAAAGTGGATGTGGAAGGGGAGGGGTGTTCGGCCGAGAATGGTGGAGCAAGGGAGAGGGGTGTTTGTGGTGAATGAAATGTGATAACTCTTGTGTGCTTAGGGTAGATTTTATAGACAAAGCCAAGTTCTTAATCCAATGGATCCTATGCCTCCTAGATATTATGCACAAACAATATAATATTCAAAGTGTGTACCATGGTGTTCCCCCTAGTTGGGGCCGGTTACAAGAGAGGGGGGGGGGTCTAGTTCGATTCCAACAAGTTTAGTTGGGTTAAAGTTTAGTTAAGTAGGTTAGATTTAGGGGTTAACTCGGTTAGTGGTGTGATGTGTTCTATAGCGGGTGTTAGGGTATTCAGGGACCCTAACTGGCTCAGAAAAAGACCAATATTGTTAATGTCAATATTTTCATGTTCCGGGTAAAGTCCGGTTGTTCGGTTGGATAGTAATCCGTTAAAGTGCTTAAATAAGCTTTTAAGTGTCGTAAATAACATTTTTAGTGACACATCTTATTTCCCAAAGTGTCAGGAATATTTTCCTCATGTTTCGGCACTTTATTAGTTAGCCAGAAGCTAGTATGTTAATAAAAGTGCTGTGTTTCGTGCTTAGGGTACGTTTTGGGCACATCCAGTCATTATATCTTATTCCTAGAGACGCAGTTCTACAACCCTTGTATCCCTACACTCACTATGGGCGTAGTAAGATATTTCTGGCTCATACAGGCCCTTAGAGGCAGTGTCTGCCTGATGCTGGCTCTATCAGCATGTTCAATAGGTTATCCGTTCAAATGCTACTGTGCTTTTGTGCATCATGTTTGTCACTAAGGTTCGGTATGTAAATAATGTAGTGACGGTATGTAAAGTATGATGCAGGAATATACAAGTATCAGAAATCAAGTAGCAGTTCATCAGTAATTTTAAGTAAGCACAGTAATCAAGCAGCAATTAATTATTAATTAAATCGTACGGATACCTGGTTTAGTGAGGGTTGTCACATTCTCCCCCCGTTAGAAAAATTTCGTCCCGAAATTTAAGTTCTGCTTGTAGAAGCAGGGTTCTTGGGAAATAGATGGGGGTATTTCTCTTTCATTCGGTCCTCACGCTCCCAGGTGTATTCAGGACCATGGCGGGCATTCCAACGAACTTTGACGAGCTTGACACTGCTCCGGCGGGTCTTGTTTACTTTCCAATCCGTGACCTCAACAGGTTCTTCAACGAAATGGAGCGTGTCGTCAACATGAATTTCGTCGGTGGGAATGGCACCGGTAACTTGAGTTGGACTCTTCTTCAGATTGGATACATGGAATGTATCGTGAACATCATTTAGTTCAGCAGGTAAATCCAACTTGTATGCTACTAACCCGATTCTCTCCAAGATCTTGAACGGTCCAATATACCTCGGGTTCAACTTTCCACGTTTCCCAAAGCGTGCCACACCCTTCCAGGGTGATACCTTCAATAAAACCATATCACCAACCTCAAACTCTAGAGGTTTCCTGCTTCGATCCGCATAGGCTTTTTGCCTGTCACGAGCCGCACTGATGCGATCTCGTATCTGTGCGATCTTATCTGTGGTTTCCTGAACCATGTCAGGACCAACCAACTGTCTATCACCTGCGTCAGACCAACAGAGCGGTGATCTGCATTTGCGCCCATATAAAGCTTCGAATGGCGCGGCACCAATACTGGTGTGGTAGCTGTTGTTGTATGAAAACTCAACTAGAGGCAAATGTTTATCCCAGCTACCGCCCAAATCCATCACACATGCTCTCAGCATGTCTTCTAGCGTCTGAATCGTCCGCTCACTTTGGCCGTCGGTCTGCGGGTGAAAAGCAGTGCTCAGATTCAACTTTGAGCCAAAAGCTTCCTGGAAGGATTGCCATATCCTTGACACGAACCCTCCGTCTCTATCAGAGATAATCGAGAGAGGTACTCCATGGCGTGTAACAATCTCTCTCATGTAAATTTCGGCCAGTTTGCTCGTATTATCCTTCTCTCGGATAGGTAGGAAGTGTGCTGACTTCGTTAAGCGGTCCACTATTACCCAAATAGTGTCATGGCCTCTTGGCGTTCTTGGCAATTTCGTAATAAAATCCATGGAGATTTGTTCCCATTTCCACTTGGGAATCTCTGGTTGCTGCAGAAGTCCCGAAGGCTTCTGGTATTCCGCCTTAACTTTGGCGCATGTTAAACATTTGCTCACATAAATAGCAACATCGCCTTTCATCCTAGGCCACCAATGGTAATCTTTAAGATCCTGGTACATCTTATCCGCTCCAGGATGGATAGAGTACCGCGACTTGTGAGCTTCATCGAAAATAACCTTCCTTAAACCACCAAATAGAGGAACCCAAATCCTTTTCTCAAAACACAACGTTCCTTCCTTGTTTGGTACCAATAACTTCTCCATCCCACGGAGATACTCTTCTTCAAGGTTTCTTTCTTTGAGAGCTTCCTTCTGCGCGGCACGAATGCGTAGAGGAAAGTCGGTTCGAATAACCATCTCCAAAGCCCTAACCCTTATGGGCTTGATCCTCTCTTTTCGACTTAGGGCATCGGCGACCACATTCGCCTTCCCTGGATGATACTTAATCTCGCAGTCGTAGTCATTCAACAGTTCTACCCATCGTCTTTGCCTCATATTCAACTCCTTCTGGTTGAATATGTGTTGGAGGCTCTTGTGATCTGTGAAGATTGTGCACTTCGTACCGTAAAGGTAGTGTCTCCAGATCTTTAATGCAAAAATTACTGCGCCTAGCTCCAAATCATGTGTGGTATAGTTCTTTTCGTGTACCTTCAGTTGTCGTGACGCGTAGGCAATAACCTTTTGGCGTTGCATCAACACACAACCCAATCCTTGACGCGATGCGTCGCAGTATACCACAAAATCATCTGTACCTTCCGGTAGGGCTAAGATTGGCGCGTTGCAAAGCTTATCTTTCAATACCTGGAACGCTTCTTCCTGTTTGATTCCCCAATCAAACTTCTTGTCCTTCTGAGTGAGGAGCGTCAATGGTTGAGCGATCTTTGAAAAATCCTCATGGAATCTGCGGTAGTAGCCAGCCAAACCCAAGAATTGCCGAATCTCGGTTGGCGTCTTTGGCGTTTCCCAATCCTTGATCGCCTCGATCTTGGTTGGATCCATGTGGATTCCATCTCCATTTACCACGTGCCCAAGGAATTGCACTTCTCGTAGCCAAAACTCGCACTTAGAGAATTTGGCGTATAGCTGTTCTTTCTTTAGCAGCTCAAGAATGGCTCTTAAATGCTGCTCGTGCTCAGCCTTTGTCTTTGAATAAATCAAAATATCATCGATGAATACAATCACGAACTTATCCAAGTACGGCTTACAAACTCGATTCATCAAATCCATGAACACTGCAGGTGCGTTTGTCAAACCAAACGGCATAACCAAAAACTCGTAGTGCCCATATCGAGTTCTGAAGGCTGTCTTCGGGATACTCTCCTCCTGTATCCTTAACTGATGGTATCCAGATCGAAGATCGATCTTTGAATAAAAGCTTGAACCTTGTAGTTGGTCGAACAGATCATCAATCCTTGGCAGAGGATATCTATTCTTGATCGTCAGCTTGTTCAACTCTCTGTAGTCAATGCACATACGGAAACTACCGTCCTTCTTCTTGACAAACAAAACTGGAGCTCCCCAAGGCGAGAAGCTTGGTCGGATAAATCCCTTGTCTAACAACTCTTGAAGTTGTGTCGACAGTTCCTGCATCTCAGACGGAGCAAGTCTGTAGGGTGCCTTAGCCACAGGCGCGGCGCCTGGAACTAAGTCAATGCGGAATTCCACTTGTCTCTGAGGCGGCAAGCCAGGAAAATCTTCTGGGAAAACTTCTGGGTACTCCCTCACGAAAGGGATGTCTTCGATCTTCGGCTCTTCAGCTTTCTTATCTACAATGTGTGCCAGGAAGGCAGCACATCCTTTCTGTAAACATTTTCGTGCTTTTAAGCAGCTGATAATCCTCAACGGCGTCTCACGCTTCTCTCCGTGAACAACAATGGTCTCACCATCATCGGTCGGGATACGAACGACCTTCTCATGACAATCTATCTCGGCCTTGTTACTCGATAACCAATCCATCCCTACTACTACGTCGAAGCTTCCCAACTGGACTGGTAGTAGATCTAGAGCGAACTCACGCTCTCCCAATTCGATTACGCAGCCTCGAATCACCTCATTAGCTTCTACTAACTTCCCATTCGCCAACTCAATCGAGTACGGAATATCTAACTTACTAGCGGCTAAACCAAGCATATTCTTAAATTCTAATGACACGAAGCTATAATCGGCGCCAGTATCAAATAAAACGGATGCATAGCGTTGGTTTACAGGGAACGTACCAGTGACAACATTGGGATCCTGGCGCGCTTCCCTTGCTTCTATGTTGAAAACCCTTCCGCGGGCTTGGTTCAACTTCGGGCAATTCCTTTTGTAATGCCCAAGATCACCACAGTTGAAACATCCGGGCCTCTGCCCGTTTCCACCATCGTTTCCAGCTTGATTGTTTCGCTAATTACGATTCATGGCGCCCGCTTGGTTAGCATTGTTGACTCGGGTTCCATCACCTCCATTGTTCCCTTGGGGGCGATTTCCATTTCCGCCCCGGTTGGTGTTTCTGTTTCCAAATCCTCTTTGGCCTCCCTGGCCAGCAGTGGCCCAACAAGACTCCTTCAGGTGGCCAGTCTTTCCACATGCTTCACAAACCTTCAACCCACAACGGCCAGAATGATGGCGCTGGCAGTTATTACACTTGGGCTGGGTGCCCATGTATCCCTTTCCTTTCTTCCCATTACCAGTTGTAACCTGAGCTGGCATACTTGATTCCCCTTTCTTAACCACCACCCCGGTGCCCTGCTTGAAGTTTGAAAACTTCCGCTTGTTACCACCTGACGACTCCACATGAGTCTCTTTCTTCTTAGGCTCCACTTCATCAAACTTGTTCAAACGAATTGCCTCCTCGGTGAGAGCCACGCTCAAATCAATGGCTTCAGTGATAGTCGCAGGTTTGGAGGAGGTCACCATGCTTATGATTTGAGGAGCTAATCCCCAAATGAAGCGTTCAATCCTCTTGAACTCAGGAGTGACCATGTAGGGTACCACATGCGACAAGTCGTGGAATCTCTGAACATACTCTGCTATCTTAGGACCTTCCATTTTCAAATGCCAGAACTCGGTCTCCAATCTCTGAATTTCAGCGCGGGAACAGTACTTCTTGCGCATGAGTTCCTTCAGTTCAGCCCAAGTCAGCGCGTAGGCAGCAGCTTCGCCAAGTGTTTGTACTTGCAAGTTCCACCAGGATAGGGCTCCATCCAAAAATAGCCCAAAGATATAAGTGACTTGCTGATCCAATGCGCATTTGCTCATGCGAAGAACGGATTCTGTTTTCTCAGCCCAGCGGACAAAAGCGACAGCACCTCCTGTGCCATCAAAGTTTACGGGCTTGCAGTCCAAGAACTGTTTGTAAGTGCACCCATGAGGTGGATTGTTGTTGTTGCCAGTGTTGCCAGAGTTGCTTCCACTCATTCCTCCTTGAGAGGCAGCATATTGAGCAATAGCAGCAGCAATGACTTGCTGTAGTTCGGCCTGAGTCGTAGGCATTTGCTGTTGTTGATGTCTTGGCGGCATCTTCTAAAGATGTGTTTACGTCGGTCAGGCCATAGTGAAGCGTACGTATATAGTAATAGTAATAGCAAATAACATCTCATGTTATCAATACTTCACAAAGACTAATCACACAACATCTCATGTCACAAATATTATACACACAACATCCCATGTCATAAATATTATACACACAACATCCCATGTCATAACAATATAAATAAGTAATCAAGCGAATCAAATATGATGAGAATACTACGATTGCCATATATATCGAGACCACAACGTAAGTGTATCAGTACATCACTGTGTCATACAATCATCAATCAACTAGGGGCTACATCACCCCTGTCCAAAAGCTATATCAAATCAGTGTCAAATACATCAAATACATCAAGTATGTGTCAAAAGTCAGTATCATCATGTAGTCTCCAAAATGATGTGCAATCAAAAGCAATCGCGGTCCTCTCACCAACGTCTACGCAAGCAGTACTGATGAGCTCTATACAGATGGCGGTAGAGGAGGGGGAAAGTAAGTATAAAGCAAGCGACGTAACTGGAGCCAGTCCTCCTCCATAGCTCGCTGAGTACGGATAACAGAAGCAACCTGCTGCTCTAGTGTAAAGAGGCGAGCAGCGTAATCTGGGGGTAATGATCGACATGGCTGTAGAGGAGAGTGTGTCTGACCATGGCATGAACATGGTGGCAGCTGAGCTCTCTCAAGCTCCTGGAGACGCTGCGTGTGTGACTCGTGCTGATAAACGAAGGACATCAAAACATCCTCTATAGTGTGTCCCACATGAAATGGATGGTAAGGATCAGTAGGTGGCATGACTGGTGGTATCGACCAAAGCAAAGGCTCACTGGTGGGGTCAAACGGTGCCACATGAAACGGTGAAGCAGAGGGTGGAACAGATGACATCTAGGGCATGAAGGGGATAGACATCGGTACGTGCCCAAAAGGATGGGCTGAAGAACCCTCTCCAGGCCTCGCTGGAGGTACAAACTGAGGAACCTGAAAAGAAAAATCAATATGTCGTGTAACAGGGATCTGAGGGGGCAAAGGTGGAACATCCTCATCAGCAGGTATCCAACCGTGCTGTGCATGCTAATCTGGTGGATCCATGTGGTCTGCAAACAGTGCGTGCTCAGGCTCAAGTGGAACGGGATCAAATGGGGGAGCAACAACAGGATCAACTGGTGCAACGTGATCAACAGGATGGTCAACTGGTATATCAGCAACAAAAGGTGGAGGAATAACAGGATCGACAGCAATAACATGATCATCCTCCAGATGATCATCGACAGGCGGGTCAGCTAGAACAGGCTCAACTGGGATGCCAGCATGTACGGGGTCATGCTCGGGCATAGGATCTAGAGCAGCTGCCTGCTCAGGAGCCAAGGCAGGCTCAGGGTCATCAAAAGCCATCTCGAAATCGAACTCGGGATCAATAGGATCAACTGGATCAGCGGGATCCTCCATGGGCTGGTCCATGGGGATAAAATCGATATCATGATCCGGGTCGAATCCCGGAGGAAAGATGGGATCAGAATCCTCTATGTCATCATGGTCAAACGCAAAGCTCGGAATAGGTGCGGCAGAGGATGCCTGGTCAGGATCCGAATCGTGTGCAAAGTGCTGTGCGCTCACCTCGTGTGAAGGTGCGGATGCCACAGACTCAAAGGAGTCTGGGACCGGTGAATGTGCGGGTGAGTCCTCGGCAGGGGCATCAGCGATCATCAGAAGATCGCCAGCAGGAAGTAGGGCTGCGTCCGGGATCTCATCCTCGATAGGCTCATCCTCAAACAGATCGATATCGCCGTCAGCCTCGGCGTCAAGAAGTAAGTCATATGCTGGATAAACGGCTAAAGGTATAGGAGCCGGAATCACTACTAGAGGTAGGTACTCAGCAGGAGGGCCATCTGCAGGCTCATCAGCACCCTCGGGTAGTGCGAAGGGCTGGAAATCGTCATCGTCCGTGCTGGTGTAGTCAGAGGTGTGCACCTCGTACTCTGAGGATACGAGGTCGTCAGATACGATAGGTCTGGGTCCAGTGGTGTCCGAGTCACCAGTACCGGCTGAGTCCATGAGTCTGTAACATAGACACAAGTATGCACAAATAATCAGTCATACAATCAAGTAATCACATAAGTTACCAAGTAAGATATCACATAATTCTCCTAGTCCCACTAGTCTCCCAGCCTCCCAGACTGCTCTTCCTAGTCCCACTAGCCTCCCAGTCTCTCAGACTGACGTTCCTAGTCCCACTAGCCAATTCTCCCAGCCTCCCAGACTGACTCCCTAGTCCCACTAGACAATTCTCCCAGCCTCCCAGACTGACTCCCTAGTCCCACTAGTCAATTCTCACAGCCTCCCAGACTGACTCCCTAGTCCCACTAGACAACTACCTCGATCCATTGGATCGAGCCTCGGCCTCCCAGACCGAGCCTCAGCCTCCCAGACTGAGCCTAAAAATAATAAATAAAATGTGCTCAACATTTGTTTGTAAAAAGGTTTTGAATCTGGACTTAAGTGGTATGCAGTAAAAATGTTTTCGTGAGAGCCCTAGTGATCATAGTCTAGACTCGAGAAGGAATCCTAGTTCGCTATGATCAGAGCTCTGATACCAAGCTGTCACACCCTGGCTTTGGGGAAGCGTGGTTAATTTGGTGTGACTTCTTAATACCATAGCTTAATCATAACAAAGCTATATGAATTTAAAAATATGCAAGATCATCCATTAAGTTTAAAACCGAAAATACCATAACATTGTTTTAACGGGAAACACCCTAACAACCATAATCTTGTTCAACAAACATTACAACTTAAACATAACATAAACACAGTATAAGGACTGTGACTTGTCCAGGAAAGAGTCACATTCCCTAAACTCCGGATGACCTTGGAAAATAGTGCAGCGGGAAAACGCGCCATACCGTGCCAGATCTTTTAATTCCCTGAAATACATGTAAGTTGAAAAATCAACAATAATGTTGAGCGAGTTCATGTGTAAGTGAGTAAATAAACCTTTGTATTTATCAAAAATCCTGGTATGTAGCAAATAAGGAAAAAGAGATCACCAATGGTTTGCAAGGCCATTGATATGTGTGAAATGCAAGTAGGAGGGCTCAAACCTAGCAGATTTATGCGTCGGGTACAAAATCATCCCGAGGTCCGTTATGCTGGGCCTGGGACTGGGCTCGCTACACCCAAATAGATCTATCGCTCCTGCCCCTCGGTCCTACCCTGAGGATTAATGACCTCAAGTTTCCGCCTACCCATTCACATGATCTAAAAAGTAACCCTCCTTATGCTAACCATACCATGTATAAAGTAATCATAAACATTGTAACATGTATTTCACCCCCGCAGTTTAGAAAACTGAAAACAGTTAAGAGAAAAGGGGGACATGAACTCACAGTCAGTGCGTCTCTACCAAGTACTCCGAATGTCAGCTGTGCGACGACCTACATGTACTAATTCTATTAGACGGATGGCCGTGCCTTAGCTTTATAGTTTAGATTTTTGGGAAATAGTTAGACAACTATTTCGTGTTTATATTTTGCATGTACTTGGTAGTTAATCTCCTTCCCAAGGATGGGGGATTTAATACATGTGCGTTCAATTTATAATATTAAGTCTCACTTAATATATCTTCATTTCTAATTCCAAATATAAATATTTTTCTTAAAAATATTATATTTCCACTTCACATAATTTTTCCCCAAAAATAATACGTTGATAAAATATACGTTCATAATCATTTCCGTATAATGCGTAAGTTAAGTTTTAGTAATCGTGTGGTAATAATAATTACCGTTGTAACTTATATGTTTATCGTGAAAGCGTTTGTATTATTTTGGATTCGGCAACGTTTGTAAATATTATTTTTACTCTAAAAATAATATTTGTGTATTTTCACAAAATAATCATAAACAGTGTTGTGAAAAATTATATTTACCGAATATATATTTATCACGTTTAATTTTGTGAAAATCCCACCTCCGAATATTTGTAAATAAAGTCATGGCGAAATATATTTTGAAAACATATAAAAAATAATTCTAACACTTGTAAATAATTCTAAGTGTTATGTTTTTAGAAAAATTTCGCCAGAGTTTCCTCTGTAACTGGAGGTGGCCACGCTTTCAAGCGTATCATTTTCTTTTACAAAATCATTTCAACAACTTCTTGATTCAATCAAACAATTTCTGACACATCAAACTAGTCGACAAGTATGTAAATCGCATGATAATATGAACTTGTAGTTTTTCCGAAAACTATAGTGTAGATCCCGTTATATTTTGTGGATCTTTGTATAAAATAGTTTAATCTCGTAAAAACCTCGTTTTTAGAATAAATCCATCTTTACAACTTCCCGTCATCTTTCACAAAGATTGTTATTTTGTCGGATCTTTCATTTCACAAGTGTTTATACACTTGTGGTTTGTAATAATCATACTTGTTAGTGTGTCATCCGACTTTTAGAAAACATGATTTTCTCGACACTTGGTCCTTTGAAAATACCACTTGCAGATACGTAGATCTGCTAGTTTTAAACACTATTTTACAAGTAAAAATACTTTTACACAAGTTCATGTTTCTCGTGTGGTAGAGTTTCACCTTTTAACCCTTGTACCGTCCGAAACAAGCTTATGTCAAGATCCATGATCTTAACCGAACCGGGTTAAATGGTGATCCGAGCTACCACAACGTAGATCGGGCCTAAATAATCACAACTTTCAAGTACTACAACTTTTACACAACTATTATGCCTTTAACCATCAATATTCATGTATTTAGTAGACTTTAAAGATTCAAAATGCAAGTTTCCGAGTTTTAACCGTTACAAATCTTATTAACCACCTTAGATTAGTTCGAGAGGGTGTTTCAAGTGTTATACCTCTAGCTCGGGGCTAGGGAAGAATCTATGCGAAGAAGTGGTGGATAAAAGCAAGATAACGAGGTCCTTCGCCTCCCGTTAGCTCCAAGACTCCTTATGCGTGACCTTGAACACTTGTATCATGTTGGAATGGAATGAACTAAACTCGAAAGTGGATGTGGAAGGGGAGGGGTGTTCGGCCGAGAATGGTGGAGCAAGGGAGAGGGGTGTTTGTGGTGAATGAAATGTGATAACTCTTGTGTGCTTAGGGTAGATTTTATAGACAAAGCCAAGTTCTTAATCCAATGGATCCTATGCCTCCTAGATATTATGCACAAACAATATAATATTCAAAGTGTGTACCATGGTGTTCCCCCTAGTTGGGGCCGGTTACAAGAGAGGGGGGGGGGGGTCTAGTTCGATTCCAACAAGTTTAGTTGGGTTAAAGTTTAGTGAAGTAGGTTAGATTTAGGGGTTAACTCGGTTAGTGGTGTGATGTGTTCTATAGCGGGTGTTAGGGTATTCAGGGACCCTAACTGGCTCAGAAAAAGACCAATATTGTTAATGTCAATATTTTCATGTTCCGGGTAAAGTCCGGTTGTTCGGTTGGATAGTAATCCGTTAAAGTGCTTAAATAAGCTTTTAAGTGTCGTAAATAACATTTTTAGTGACACATCTTATTTCCCAAAGTGTCAGGAATATTTTCCTCATGTTTCGGCACTTTATTAGTTAGCCAGAAGCTAGTATGTTAATAAAAGTGCTGTGTTTGGTGCTTAGGGTACGTTTTGGGCACATCCAGTCATTATATCTTATTCCTAGAGACGCAGTTCTACAACCCTTGTATCCCTACACTCACTATGGGCGTAGTAAGATATTTCTGGCTCATACAGGCCCTTAGAGGCAGTGTCTGCCTGATGCTGGCTCTATCAGCATGTTCAATAGGTTATCCGTTCAAATGCTACTGTGCTTTTGTGCATCATGTTTGTCACTAAGGTTCAGTATGTAAATAATGTAGTGACGGTATGTAAAGTATGATGCAGGAATATACAAGTATAAGAAATCAAGTAGCAGTTCATCAGTAATTTTAAGTACGCACAGTAATCAAGCAGCAATTAATTATTAATTAAATCGTACGGATACCTGGTTTAGTGAGGGTTGTCACATTCTCCCCCCGTTAGAAAAATTTCGTCCCGAAATTTAAGTTCTGCTTGTAGAAGCAGGGTTCTTGGGAAATAGATGGGGGTATTTCTCTTTCATTCGGTCCTCACGCTCCCAGGTGTATTCAGGACCATGGCGGGCATTCCAACGAACTTTGACGAGTGGTAATAACAACAACAACAACAACAACAACAGTAACAACAACTACAACAACAATAACCCCAACAACAACAGCAACAACAACAGGCGACAGAATAACTCGCAAAAGGATGCAAGGGTGTTTGTAGCCACAAACGACACTAGTCCTAAGAAGTACGCTGGTACTTTACCCAAGTGTGAGCGATGCAAATATCATCACTTGGGCGATTGTCGGGTTGTCAAGTGTGATAAGTGTGGCAAGAATATCCACCGTGCTGAATCGTGTTGGGGACGGGAAATAATACTGGATCGGGAAGTGGAAATGGCAACAAGAATGGGAATGGAAATGGGCGTGGTCAAGGATGCTTTGGATGCGGAAGCAAAGATCACTTCAAGAAAGACTGTCCTAAAGAAAACCCAGCTCAGGGTAGGGCATTTGTGATCGGAGCAAAGGATGCGCGCCAAGACCCTAACGTGGTCACTGGTATGTTCCTCATCAACAATCATTTCGTATCCATATTATTTGATACCAGTGCCGATTTTAGTTTCATTTCTATGGACTTTAAAAATATTCTGGGCATAGAAACAAGTAAGTTATGCCTTACTCAATAGAATTAGCAAACGGTAAACTAGTCGAGTCCGGGGAAGTTGTTAAGGGATGTTCCTTAGAACTTGGCGAACGAACATTCAATATCGATCTACCCATGGAGTTGGGTAGTTTTGACGTAGTGGTTGGCATGGATTGGCTATCCGATAACCGAGCCGAAGTCGTGTGCCATGAGAAGATCATACGCCTACCACTAGCAAACGAAGAGACACTTGTTATACATGGAGAGAAGCGCAACACGCCAATGCGGATTATCAATTGTATGAAGGCACAGAAGTGCTTACGGAAGGGTGGTATTGCATTCGTTGCGCATGTTGTCGACAAGAAGGCCGAGGGGCCGCAGCTGAAATACATTCCTATGATAAGAGACTTTCCTGAAGTCTTTCCTGACGACTTTCCGGGACTACCACCAATTCGACAAGTCAAGTTTCACATCGACTTAGTACCGGGAGCAGCACCTGTAGCCAGATCTCCATATCGATTAGCACCTTCTGAGATGTAGGAATTGTCCACACAACTTCAAGAGTTGTTAGATAAGGGATTCATTAGACCAAGTTCTCGCCTTGGGGAGCTCCAGTTCTTTTTGTGAAGAAGAAGGACGGGACATTCAGAATGTGTATCGACTACAGGGAGTTGAAAAAACTCACCATCAAGAATCGGTATCCACTACCGAGGATTGATGACTTATTCGACCAACTGCAAGGTTCGAACTTCTACTCCAAGATAGACTTACGATCGGGGTATCACCAGCTACGGATACAAGAAGAAAGCATACAAAAAACGGCCTTTCGAACTCGTTATGGTCATTACGAGTTTCTCGTTATGCCTTTTAGTTTAACGAACGCACCGGCGGTCTTCATGGATTTAATGAACTGCGTGTGCAAGCCGTATCTCGACAAATTCGTCATAGTGTTCATTGACGACATCTTGATATACTCACGATCGGCAGACGAGCATGAACAACATTTGAGAACTATTTTAGAACTACTCAAGAAGGAGAAACTATATGCGAAGTTTTCCAAATGTGAGTTTTGGATTCGTGAAGTGCAATTTCTCGGGCATATAGTGAAAGAGAAAGGCATTCAAGTAGACCCCTCAAAAATCGAAGCGATTAAAAACTGGGAAGCACCCAAGGCTCCAACTGAGGTCCGACAGTTCTTGGGATTAGCGGGGTATTATCGGAGGTTTATCGAGAATTTTTCAAAAATTGCTCAACCACTAACCTCCCTTACCCAAAAAGGCAAGAAGTTCGATTAGGGTGAGAAACAAGAAGAGTCATTTCAACTACTCAAGGATAAGTTGTGCGAGGCACCAATCTTATCACTACCCGAGGGTACCGATGACTTTGTAGTATACTGTGATGCATCGCATCAAGGTTTGGGATGTGTACTTATGCAACGGAATAAAGTTATCGTGTATGCATCACGACAGCTAAAAGTTCATGAGAAGAACTATACCACTCACGAACTCGAGTTAGGCGGAGTGGTATTGGCTTTGAAGATTTGGTGGCATTACCTATATGGTACTCAGTGTACAATTTTCACAGATCATAAGAGTCTTCAGCACATATTCAAACAAAAGGAACTTAATATGTGTCAGCGACACTGGATTGAATTGCTGAACGACTATGATTGTGAAATTAAGTACCATCTGGGCAAGGCGAACGTTGTAGCAGACGCCTTGAGCCGCAAGGAACGGGTTAGAACTTTGAGAGTTCGAGCCTTAGAGATGACAATTCACACGGATCTTACCACACGAATCCGTGATGCACAACAAGAGGCACTTAAAGAAGAACATCTTAAAACAGAGTCACTTCGAGGCATGGTAAAACAGTTAGTGCCAAAGGAGGATGGAACTTTGTACGTTGCATGAAGAATTTGGGTTCCACTCTTTGGAGGCCTTCGAGATCTTATTTTTAAGGAAGCACATAGGTCAAAGTACTCGATCCATCCTGGATCAGATAAGATGTACCAAGACTTAAAGGAGTACTATTGGTGGCCTAACCACAAAAAGGATATCGCTATCTATGTTAGAAAATTCTTGACCCGCGCGAAGGTCAAGGCAGAGTATCAGAAACCGTCGGGTTTACTACAACAACCCAAGATTCCCGTTTGTAAATGGGAACAGATATCGATGGACTTCATTACGAAGTTACCCAGGACCTCAAGAGGCCACGACATGATATGGGTAATCGCCGATAGGTTGACAAAGTCCGCACGCTTCTTGCCAATTCGGGAGAAGGATAGTACAGAGAAATTAGCGGAACTCTATCTCAAGAAAATAGTGGCTCGTCATGGAGTGCCTATTTCAATCATTTCAGACCGACATGGTCGCTTCATTTCAAGAATTTGGAAATCTTTTCAGGAGGCCTTTGGATCACGTTTGAATCTAGGCACGGCCTTTCATCCACAAACTGACGGCCAGAGTGAACGGACAATCCAAACACTCGAAGACATGCTTCGTGCGTGTATTATGGATTTTGGGTGGCAACTGGGATACTCATCTACCATTGGTTATGTTTTCCTACAACAACAGCTACCATACAAGTATACAAGTTGCATCGTTCGAACCTCTCTACGGTCGAAAATGTCGCTCTCCGCTATGTTGGGCGGAAGCAGGCGATAAACAACTAATTGGTCCGGAGTTAGTCCAAGAGAATACAGATAAAATCTTTCAGATCAGAGACCATATCAAGGCGGCCCGCGATCGACAAAAGAGCTACGCAGACAAGAGACGGAAGCCATTATCCTTCGAGGTCGGAGACAAGGTCTTATTGAAAGTCTCGCCTTGGACGAGCGTAGCAAGATTCGGTAAGCATGGAAAGCTTAACCCCCGATATGTAGGACCATTTGAAATCTTGGAAAAGATTGGCACCGTTGCCTACAAGCTGAAGTTACCAGAAGAACTAGGTAGTGTACACAACACATTTCATGTGTCGAACCTTAAAAAGAGTCCAACACAAGAAACAGTTATCATCCCGGTGGATGAAGTTCACATAGACGACAAACTCCAATACACTGAAGAACCTGTTGAGGTCATGGATTGGAAGATCCAGAAAACATGGAGAAGTCGAATCAAATTCGTAAAAGTTCGTTGGAACTCTCGACACGGACCCGAGTATACTTGGGTACCTAAAGATCGAATAAAGGCAAAATATCCTCACCTGTTCGCGAAGACTCCTGCAAAGGATGACTCAGCTAGAATTTCAGGACGAAATTCTTAATAACAGGGGGAGAATGTGACAACATCCACTTTACGGTAACTTTCTTACACTTAAAATACTCATTTTTAGCTACATTTTTATGCATTTTTAAACACCCGAACTGCGTATTTCGTGGCATACACTTAGAATACTCATGGAATACTCACTTAGGATGCATATGATTCATTTTTATTTAGTACATTTGAAACCGTTTAAACAATGCATCGAAACTACTAGAAAAACACCTAGTAAACTAGTATTCTGACGAAAGCGCAGGATCCGCAGAAATCATCTAAACGATATCTTTAGGACTCAGACGAAAGCCCAACATCTAATATATATTAAACCCTAACTAGGAATGCAAGGGTTTGATTTAAAACCTTTCCGAAGTCCGATAACACTAAAAATTGCCCGAAAAGCACTAAAAACGACGATTTCAACACTTTTCCGCAGAAATTCTGCAGAAATCAGCTTTCTAATATTCTTACAACATGTAAAAATGATATTTAACATATAATTCATGTGAGGATACATTTGGGTATCATCCGAACCAATAACTACATCAATTCACACAAGTTACACAACTTAGTGTGCAAATAACATCTAACCGAAACAATTCGAAACGAATATCCAAACAATATCAAATCTTTTTTTTAATGGTCATCCAATGTTAATTGGATCATTATGGTCTAGTAATGGTCACTTAACACATTTAAAACACTTAAACACTTATACTTTTGAGTTTCCTAAACAACTTCCTAAAGTTCTAACACTTTTTACTAAGGAAATCAAGTACCAAAAACAAGGGAAACCCCCCCCCCCCTTGTGGGACCCACTTTTTCAACTAGTTACCATAAATATTCAAGATATTTACTAAGGTCTTGCAAGTGGGCAAGTGGTAACTTCAAGTGGTGAAAGTAAGAACATAGATAACAACAAGTTTACCTTCATTACTAACTATTTCATCACACTTTTTCACCTTCCATTTCACACACCAACTCTCTAATCTTTCACCCCCGTTTTTGGTCAAGAACACCCCTCCCCATCTTCATTTTCAAGCCACTTTCTTGATGATCAAGATGCATTTTCATGGAATTTGAGAAGATCTAAGGCATACACAAGTTGAAGCAAGCTTTCTCATCCATCTAAGAGCTTTCAACCATCAAATTTTCATCTTCTTTGCTTTTCATTTTCACCTAGATCATCCCTAGCCAAGAGCTAGAAGTGAGCCTTCTAAATCCCTTTTTTCATACTTATTTATGTATTTATTGTTTAAGGAACAAGTTATAACTAAAAAAACCATACAAAATAAGATGAAAATACAAAGAAGCATAATAAAAATCATGATATATAAGATTGTTCATGTTGTGATATAAAGCTTATTTCTTGCATATTTGATATAGTATTGATGAATATCCTACAAATAACTTGTTAGATGATGTTTAAAAACACGATCTAACAAGTGTACATGAAAGTGTTAAAAGGGTTTATGTTAAACATAAGGTTTAATGGATGATCATGATATTTGGTATTGTTAAAGTATATAAAGTTTTTAACTAAAAATTATTCTTTTACAATATTTTGTACAAAGAAGCATACAAGATGGGTTTTGTATAAAAATTTGATAAAACTAGAAGTAAAGTATGATTTTTGAACTAGTAAACATATGTAAAGATCATACCAAAACCCTACATGATTAAGAGTTCATCTTGTTAAGTTTATGCTATAAATCTCATATATTTTTGTTAAGAATATTATGAGAAATTTGTTGGTGATTTTGAAAAGAAAAAGATATGTTTTATTAAACATGGCAAAGTCCATATTTCTAATGAAATATGGCCAATTTTTCTTAAAAATCGTAAGTTATAAAAGCTATTATTTTTGACAAAATCTTTATTAGATTAAAAAGATTTTAAAGAATAGTTTTTTATAAAAGCAAAGTTTGGTATAAATATATATTTTTAAGAAAATATATATTTAGTTAACTTAACAACTTAAGTACTGTGTGTTATTTGTTGGTATTAGTTATATGTATTATAACTAGGAACTTGAATACAATGGTACAAATAAACACAATGTACTTTTCGACTAAAGTCTTACAAGACTACATGTAAACACGCCTTAAAACACACTTACAGACATTCCGAGCTTTCGGACACAACTTATGGTCAAAACGGACGACGGGCGAATCTATGAACATATCGCCATTCCGAGGAGTTACTACGACGTTTAGGCGATCTTTTGACATGAATACATACAAATCACCGACAAAAATATCTGGATGTTTTGAAACTTATAAAAACTACTATGTATTCTTTTAATTAAAAAGCCTATAGTTAGTATCTTTTATAAAAATGAAAGAATATATTTTAACACATGGGCTTATTTTATAACACATGGGCTTATTTTATAACAAATGGGCTTATTTTACATAGGGGCCTATTTTATATAAATGGGCTTATTTTTGATACAAATGGGCTTATTTTATAAATGGGCTTATCATCCTAAATGGGCTTAACATAAATACATGGGCTAAGCCCAATACCAAAACTTATGGGCTAAGCCCAATATCAAACATATAGGCCAAGGCCCAATACTATTTAGGCCCATTACTATTTAGGCCCAATAACATTTGGGCCCAATAACATAAATTCTTGGGCTAGGCCCAATAATATTAAGCCCAATAACATGAATACATGGGCTAAGCCCAATGTCAAAACATTTGGGCTAAGGCCCAATAACAGTAAGACATGGGCCCAGCCTAATGACATATAATTGAAGAAAATACAATTTATTCAGACAAGATCCGATGATACAACTCACAAGATACAAGATTACATATATATATTTGGTGAAAATATATATAACAGTTTAACAAATCATACATCTAATACACAGTTCAACGAACAACAAAGACATACAAGTCTTACACACATTTAAGACAGAAGACTTGTACTCAAGTCATTACAAAGACCGAAGTGTCTAACAAATATAAGAACATTTGTAGGTCACAACATTGTTAAAGACGACCACGCGTAAGATCACGAACACGTACCATTCACGGACGCAATACTGTGAGTTCATGTCCCCTATTCATTTAAATGTTTTACAACTTTACGACTATCGGGGAAGATACATGTTCAATCGTATGTTAAAGTTAGGGAATGAAACACCTTAGATCATGTGAGAATTAGGGTTGTACATCTAAGCCCCATTAATCTAGTTTGGACCTAGGTACAAGTGGTTAGATCTATGGGTTTTGGCGAGCCCCACTCTTGGTCGTGGACCCATATAGAAGAGTGCTTTTGTGTCCCAGTCGATAGGAGTCTACATAAAATCATCTAGGGTTGGATTGTTTCCTTTTTCGTCACACATAATAATGTCCTTGCAAAACATTAATGATCAACGATTTCATTGATGCTTTACATACTACAACTTACATTTTAAATACATCTTTTACAACTAAACTGCATGAATTTGCCAACTTTTGTTGATGTTTTCCAAACTTAACATGTATTTCAGGGAATTATTAATGGACCATGTCGGGATTCATAGTCAAGATAACAAGTACCGGAACTCCATGCCATCTTTTGGAGGGTTTATCTATTATATTTCGCCTCCTTGCAGCGATACGATGGTTTAAACCTTAGTAGTTTATTTTCGTTTTGATGTATGTAACAATAACACTTTACTTTTATGTTAATGGTTTGTAACCGAAACACTAAACTCGTGATGTAGTGCTTTGAAACACTTATGTAATGGCAATGGAGTATGTTTTATTCATATAGTTTGTTCATGTACATCGATATTTATGCAATGAAAACCATACAGATCACACCTCGCGCTTCCGCTATGAGCGGCTGTGACACTACTAAAAAAAGAAATGAAAAATTAAGCAATTAGTATTGATATATATTTGTATGCTCGATAAAGGCTTGAAACTCACTTTTTGTGGGAAAAAGGGTATAGTGTAAAAATGTATATATAATCAAATTTTACAAAGATTTGTTATGTACGTTTTCAAATTTTTCTTCATTGGTTCTTTTTATCATGACGTTATCAGGTGTAAATTAATAAAAACATAATTTTTATAACTTAATTTTCCCAGCTAAACCAAGATACGTAAAAAAAAAAATTTGACAAAAAAGTTTGGGGTGATTAGCGGTTTTCCAAGGCGAGTTTTGTGTAAGGCTTGTTTTTAGGACAAGAGATTCAAGGTTTTAACATCTTCCCCACACTTAAATTACACATTGTCCTCAATGTGTCCCAAATTGGATTTTTTGGATTAAATGTGCAAAAGGTGGGTAAAAATAACAATTTTTTGGTTACTGGTCATTGGGCACGGGGTAATGCCTGGTGGACACGGCCCTGATGCGCGTGTGGTGTTGTATGTTTTTATATATATTTTTAGCCCTTTTTACACGTTAGTCAAGTTTTAAATTTATAAAACACGATATTTACTAACACCAAACACACATATGGGCAAGTGCACCCATCTTGAGCGTAGTATAGTGTTGGTAAGATACCGAGGTCGTCCAAGGACACAAGAGCTTTTAGTACCAGTTTATCCTCAACGTCTAATCAAATCAAAAGTTTAGAAAAATGTTTTAAACTAGAAAATAAAAAAAAAAACACTAAAAATGCTGAAAAATAAAATAGAATAAAAGTAAAACAGATAGACAAGATGAATCACTTGGATCCGACTCGTGTGTAGTGTAACCTTTGATTATTTCCGCACTTTTGCACTTTTTAAGAGATTATCTTAGTTATTGTAGTAGGCCCCTCTTTTGAAGGTGACGTTACCCTCAACCCAGAAGTTTGAGTCAGCAAGGATACAATCCTAAAGGGTCAGATTATTGAAAGATAATTAATTAAGTTATTAATGCATAATGTGGTAGGCCCCTCATTTGAAGGTGACGTTACCCTCGGCTAAGTAGTCTGAGTCAGCAGGGATACAGTCCTAAGTAGCCGGGTTAAAGTTTTAATAGTAGCTTACATATGAGGGGATCAAAGAGTTTGGACCCCCACCATCCTATACCGGTGGGTATTGAAGGAGGTACCACTAAATTTGACCCAGGTCCTTGCAGGATCTATACACTGAACAAGGCAAGACTCTTACCAAACCATTCCCTTAACCCCCGACTAGGTAGCCAACATATCCCATATAGACCGTGGAGATATGAATGGTGAAAATATTTTATTTTATATAGACAGTAAAATAATTCCAAGACACCACGGACAAATGATAAGGAAGAATCACCTTCAACATAAGAAACTAGTTATTAAAGTCATTAATAAATAACCAAATAAAAAGTGCGAAAAGATTAAAAATAAAAAGTATTACACTAAACACTTGTCTTAACCAAGTGATGTAAGAGACTTAGGCAAACATGGTCTTTGATTATCAAGAACTCTTACGATCAATCTTGGATCCCGAGACGACTCACACACTCTATGATGGATGATGGTGGTGAATGATGGTGTTGTGGTGGTGGTGGAGTGTGGGTGAAGTGTGAGAGAGGTGGTGTGCCAAGGGATGGTTTGCAAATGAGCCAAACACCCCTATTTATAGCCTGAACAGCAGCTCGGGCACGGCCCCATGTCCATTGGGCACGGCCCCGTGTCCATCCTCCTTCTCTTTCTTAATTAATTGTAGTTTGTCTGCATTAGTTGACCACTCCCCCGTGTCCGCTGGGCATGACCTCGTGTGCAGAACCGTATCTGTACTATCAAGATTTCCTCAGATTCTGCGAATCTTAGAGTTGACCACGGCCCCATGTCCGCTGGGCACACCCCCGTGGTGGGTGATAGAAGCTTCTACAACTTTGTCTTTTCTGCAGAAACTTGGGCACGCCCACGTGCTCAGTGAGCACGGGGCATGTTTAGCCTTCTATTCTCTTGTTTTTGCTTGGGAAGATGCTGTCGGGGGGGTCGGGCATGCCACGTTTGCTCATTTTCTTGTATTTATGTTAGATTTAGCTGCCTTTTTGCTTCTTTTGTTCATTTGAGCTCATTTAATCTTGAATATACAAAAAGAAGACAAAAACACACTTTTTCCAACATTAGTACTAAAAAAAGGGTTAGTTTTATGCCACATTTGATGTAATTTATATGTTGCATTTTGTGCACATCAAATACCCCCACACTTTAATCTTTGCTTGTCCTCAAGCAAAACTCTTTATACTGTGGCTTTTACACTCCCAAATGGAATGGGTAGAAGAGAAGGTTTTTGGGCTTGTCATAGAGTGTCGGGATTTCCAAGATTCTTTATTAAGTTTTATTTTTATTTATTTACAATCCTATTCATCATGATTTATTTAAAACATTACATAAGATAAATTACTTATTAGGGCAAAACATGCCTTTTTTTTTAAATTCCATTTATATACAAGTTCATATACCTCACGGGGGATCACTCAACACTCGGCCGAAGATGTGTTTTAGTGAATCACTCGAGAGCGGCATGGAACTTATTCCTACCATAAGCTTGCCAAGCAATCAATCCTCCTCCTTTTTAACTATATACCTTTGTAAATATCAAGAGGACTTTTGGGGTGAAGGGTTAGGATTGGGTTAAAGGTAGGTGGTTGGGTTAGTGGTTAGTAAAAGGGCGAAAGGCGTAAAAAGCGTCGGTTTTCGTAAGACATTTTATTTTTGTAACTTTTTATTTTGATGAAGCACTTTTTTCAAACAAAGTTCTTTTTGATAAACTTGTTTGTTTATTTCTTTTCGCTTCATCATTTTTTTGTTTTTTTGTTTTTTTTTATAAGGAAGTCATAAGAAAAACCGAGCTTTGTTACTAAAATAAAGGGTTAAAAAATAAAAAAAAGGGTTTTGGTGGGTAAAAGGGTGTTTGTTTGGGTTAAGAAATGAAAAGGTTTAGGCTCAAAGGGGTTAACTAGGGGGATTTTTGGTAGGTGGTAAAAAAAAAAGAAAAATAATGGTATAGAAATAAAAAGGGTTAGTCCTAATGCCTCCATCATTTACTTACTCGGGTTTAAGTTGGTAAGGACCGGGAATGTATCGTCGTGGCAAGTTCTAGAGTCGTAAGAATCAAGCGGCTATTCACACAAGAAACGAAAAATGAGCATTTAGTTTAAAGATGTGTATTTGTATGCTCAATAAAGGCTCAAAACTCACTTTTTGTGGGAATGGGTTTTTATGTGATCAAGTATATATAATCAAATTTTAACTAAACTTGTCATGTCGTTTCATAATTTTCTTATGTTGGTTCTTTTTATCACGACGCTATCGGTTGTAAATTTATAAAAATATAACCTTTTTAGAACTTGAAATTCCCAAGTTAAACCTAGACAAGTAAAAAAAATTATAAATTTTTGAAAAAAATTGGGGTGATTAGCGGTTCCAATAGAGTTTTGTGTAAGACTTGTAATTAGGACTTGCAAGATTCAAGGTTTTAGCATTCCCCTTCACTTAAATTACACATTGTCCGCAATGTGTCCCAAAAACAAAATTTTAAAAAGGTGTCCGGGCATCTTGACACGGCCCTGTGGTGTCCGGGCACGGCCCCGTGTTCAGATCGCAAGTAATAGAAATTGGTAAAAAGAAACAGAAGCCTAGGCATGGGGGCGTGTTCAGTAAGCACGCCCCGTGCCCAGTTACCTGAACTGGGAATTTTCTGCAGATGGTCGGGCACGGGGGCGTGTTGGGTGAGCACGGCCCCGTGTTGAACTTGCTGTAATGAAGAAAAATTGTCGGGTGGCCCTATTTTTGTGCATGGGGTGCTGGTTCAAGTTTCCCTTGGTATCCTTCACCATCTCGAGTGTGTTTTATTCCTGAAAATTAAAACTAAACTAGAAAACATAAAAATTAATCGAAACTAAACTAAGGATAGTTCTGTGGAATGCCTCCGCGGTGCGCCACGTTTATAAGTGTCCTTGGCTAGACCCAAAGCCTGGTCATATGTTACCCAAGAGGGATGTTTTGCATCCCATGCTGCACCGTCGGAGAGCATCATCCAAACTTGAGTCTATGACCTTCATGTAGTTGACCGGTTCGTCGTCCTCTACTTTCTTTCCAACTCCAAACTTCATCTCCTTGTCCCCGATCCTCAATGTTAGTGTTCCATCATTCATGTCTACCACTGCTTGGGCTATAGCTAGGAATGGCCTCCCTAGAATGAGTGGGACTTCGGTATCTTCCTCCATATCTAGGATGACAAAGTCGGCCGGGAAGACAAATTCGCCGACATTGACTAATAGATTTTCAGCGACACCTTGTGGATATTTGACGGACCTATCGGCGAGTTGTATGCTCATTTTTGCAGGGCTTGTTTTCCCTAGGCCTCGTCGGTTGAACATTGATGCGGGCATGAGGTTGATGCTAGCCCCGAGATCGGCTAGTGCATTGCGAATGGGGGATTCCCCAATCGAACAAGGAATTGTGAAGCTTCCAGGGTCAATCTTCTTTTGCGAGAGTTTGTTGAGTAGCAGAGCGGAGCATTCTTCACCTAAATTAACTAATTGCAATGATTCAATTTTCCTTTTATGAGTGAGGAAGTCCCTTATAAATTTTGAATATTTAGGCATTTGAGTTAGGACTTCGATAATGGACTACTAACATGCAATTGTTTTAGTAAATTTTTGAACTTTGCGAATTGCTCATCGGTCTTTTGACGAATTAACCGACCGGGGTATGGAACCGGAGGAGTCTTAGTGGGCTCTTGAATCGGTGTAGAAGCCTTCTCTTGTTGGGGCATGGGCGGTGTCCCACCCTGACCACGTAAAACAACAAAACGTGGCGGAATCGTCGGGGAGTGTTGTAACAGAATCATTGTTTCATAACACATGGAAAATTGAAATGTTGTTTTATTGATTAAAAGAGTTACAACGTCTTAACAAACAAAGAAGTATAACAAAATTAACTAGTCTTGCATCTTTTATTGTCACTAAGGCCCAAGTCCGCCTAAGTGTATCTTAATCAATCCTATGCATCATTTCCTGAAACACATGTGAAAATAGGTATGTCAGCATAAAAATGCCGGCGAGTACATAGATTTTATTGATTTAGGATTCATGACTTATAAGTTTAGAAAAAGTTGTTTAACAAAAGTCAGTCATGATCCTTGTAAAATGTTTTGTTTTATAAATCATTTGAAAAGCGATGATAGATATGTATATTTAAAAGAATAATGTAAGGTTAAATGAATAACCAAGTAAAAATGAGTTTGTATAAGATAAGTTGTTTGTAAAACAATGTCTTGTGAAAAATATGTTATTTGTATAAAATGTATAAGTCCAAATTGAATGATTTAAATAACCCTACGACATGTAATATAATACAAGCACTTATATATAGGAAGTACCAGCGGCGTACCCACCATGCTTGTACCACGTTACACACGCCTCGTTACTTAAATCCCTTACCCAATCAAACCACCAATGTAAATTGCCCATGCCTAAACCACTTGTCAAATGTCTTTGTGAAAACCATGTCAAAATGTTTATGTCAAAATGTAGTCCATGAAATGTGTATATCAATATCAAAACGTCTATGTCAAATGTCAATCATGTAATGTGTAAACAAAATGTCATGTATGGCAAGTGAAATATGTATCAACTAAACCATAGGTAAAAATGCACAAAACAATGTATTGAAGTAAAACGTGGTTTAAGTCAATGTTATGTTTTTTGGAAATGCATGTTATACCGAATACAAACATTTATGCGGTATTGTGAAAATGCATACATCCAAGCCTTGTGACTGTGGTGATAAACCCTTAAACAAATTAAAGGTCTATCTGTGTTATGTTTTATCGAGTTCGGTCATTCCTTCCATCCAAACATACCTAGGATGTAGGAACGGGAGTTGTCAATTCCTATGGTACCATTACCTACTAACGAGCGGAGTGATCAAAGTTAATGAATGTATATGGTCCCACTTAAACAAACCAAATGTCATACCCAGTGTCACACCCTGGCTTTTGCGGAAGCGTGGGTTTATTTTGGTGTGACTTCTTTATACCATAGCACAATCACAACAATGCTGTATGAAATTTAAAACACATGATGATCATCCATTCATAAACTTTGAAAAGTTACCATGACAACATTGTTTTAAAAGTCGACACATAAAACCAAATACAACCATGACATAATTAAAAACATGTTCATACGACAACAAAAGACTTGACTAGAAATACGGTTTAAGACTTGTAACCCGTCCAGGCAAGGGTCACACTTCCTAAACCCGGATGACATCATTATTCCCTGCGCAGCTTGACGTGATTGCATACCTTGCCAGATCCACTAATTTCCTGAAATACGTGTAGTTGGAAAAATCAACAAAAAGTTGAGCAAGTTCATGTAATAGTGAGTATGTATAAACCTTTTCATGTACAAATAAAAGTTCCTGGTATGTAGCAATAAGGAAAAGAGATCACCAATGGGTTGCAAAGCCACTGGTATGTGTGAGAAGGTGTAGGGAAACTCAAACCTAGCAAATTTGTTACCGGGCTTCGGCTGGAAGACACAGTCACCTCTATGGGCCGCCCCGGCCTCACGGGTGTGGGCTCGCTACACCCAAATAGATCTATCACTCTTGTGTCCCTCGGTCCTAACAACGAGGATTAATGGCCTCAAGTGTTGTACCCACCCCTCACATGATCTAGTAGTATAAACCCTCCCTACGCTAACCATACCATGTAAATAAATGTTTGTAATAATTGTCGCATGTATTTCACCCCCGAAGTATAAAACTGAAAACAATAAAGAGAAAAGGGGGACATGAACTCACAGAAGTGCGTATCCTGTAACGTCAACCTCAAACTCGATCTGCTGCGTGACGACCTACACGTACTAATGTCTATTAGACGAACGGGCCGTGCCTTGGCTTAAGGTTTAGTGTTTTTAGGAAAAATAGTTAGGCAACTATTTCGTATCCACACTTCTTAATTATTTATATGTATATTTCCTTCCCAAGGATGGGGGTATTTATACATGCACATGTAATTCCGAAAAAATATATTTGAAGTCCCACTTAGACAAATTATATTTGAATTATTTGTCTAAAACATCTTAATCCAAAACATATATATATTTTTCCCAAAAATATTATATTTTATTTCATAGATTTTTCCAAAATAATACTTTACCAAAAATATACGTATAAGAGTATTTTCCGAAATACTACGTAAGTCACGTTCTAGCGTTTCGTAATACAACATTACTTGCGTAACTTAGATATTTATTTTGTGAGAATTTTTAGTATTATCTTGGAGTCGGAATTTCATGATATACATAAGTTATATTATTTTATCCTAACAATAACATAACTAGTTCACAAAATAACAAATAATCACACAAGAGTTTTAGTATAAAATATATATTCTAAATATATATTTATCAAATTTTATTTACGAAAATAACCTCCGGTATTTGGTAATTTTTATAATAAAAATCATGGCGAAGTTTATTTAGAAAATAAAGTAAAAAAAATATATTTGTAAATACTTGTTAGAAAAATATTTTCCAAGTCTTGAGAGTTTTAGAAAATTTTGCCAGAATTTCACCTAAACACGAAGGTGTCCATGCTTTTAAGCATATCATTTTCTTTTCGAAATCAATCAACAATCACCAATAATCAATTCTTACTTTACCAAGAGCAAACATATATGTGTTTTGTTCTAGTCATGAACTTGATATATTTCGAAAATGCGTAGTAACTTGGTAAGACTTTTAGTGGACCTAGTTACCTTCCGAAATGTATTTATTTCTTTAAAAATCATTTTCTTAAAATTATTTAGTGTTTACAACTTGTAAGTAATTTTTACAAAAAATTTAACTCTTGAAACTCTTCTTGTAAATAAAAGCATTTACACTTATTTTACTTACAAAAATTATGTAAGAGTATGTAAAAGTCATAAATCTTTAGAGATCGTTTCTTGAACATGGTTTGTTTATAAAAACCTTTTGTAAAACTTGGATTAACATGATCATCTATTAACTTGTCCATTTATGTTTTAAGAAAATTATTTTTATTCAAGTTCATGATCAAACTAGAAGGTGGTTATTTATGTATTACATAACCACTTTCTATTCTTGTCAAACCATGTTCCTAAACATCATTTAACAAGATCTTATGGTTATTAACATCACACAAGCAAGAATCATCATAAAATAACAACATACTTATTACAACATCAAACTAGTAACTTTTACTTCCATCTTTTATGTAGAACTTCATGTTAAATCTTTTTAGTGTTCTTGTTTCTTGTGACTTAAACATACTAAACATACTACAACTTTTGATCACAACAACAAGATGAACAAGGGTGTACAAGTAACTTACTACTAGCACAAGGCTAGGGATGAAACTAGTGATGAAGATGATGACAAAAAAGATGAGGAACAAGCAAGAATAAAGCTCCCTTGATGCTCCACAAGTAGCAAGCCTTCTTAGATTCACCTTTAAGCTTGAAAGAAACTAGAAAATGGAGGATGATGGTGGTTGTATGGTGGTGGTGTTGGCGGTGGTAGTGAGGCCGAGAGGGAGGAGGGAGAGAGAGAGTGAGTGAGGGAGTGTGATGATGAATGGAAATGGTTGTGATCTTGGTCCATACTTATAGAACATGTCTTCATCTTTTGGTCATTCTCACAAGCAACACCCATTAAACAATTGGAATTAAATCAAGTAGGAGATTATGAAGCATGGTAAAAATGATATGGTGGGTCCACTTGGGACCGATTTCGGCTAGGGGGGGGTTAAAGGGGAACATTTTCTAACTAAAGTGTAATGGTAAGTTGGTTTTCAAGTAACAATATCATATATATTAGTTTGTTGATTTTTAGTGGGTGTTATGGTGTTCGGGGATCACGACAAGCCAAGAAATAGTGAAACAATGTGTCTGGCAAAAATTTAGTGTTCCGGGTAAAGTCCGGTTATCCAGTTAGATAGTGTCCCATTAAAGTGTTTAATTATTCTTTATAGTGTCTCTTATATATATTTTGCAACACAATTAATCCCCGGCACTTAGGAAAGTATACAGGACCATTCTGACATATTTTTGCACTTTACTTGTATTTTAAAATGCTGAATTTTATTAATGAGTGCAGAATTCTGCATTTAAGGTGTGTTTTAGGCCCTTCCCGGCACTGTAACTATCACCTAGTGACGCAGTTTTATAGTCCTCATTTCCCTACACTCCATACTAGTGTAATATTCTATCTCTGGCTCATACTGGCCTCAAAACATTGTCTGTCTAGGTGCTGGCATTGTCAACATGTTTTCTGGGTTATCCGCTCATTGTGCTAACTGTGCTTTGTGCATCAAGTTTGTCACTAATGTTTGTGTGTAATAAATGGAGTGACAATATATAATGTGATGCATATGTATGTATGTAACAGAAAACAGAAATCAGTTTAATCACAGTTGTAATCAAGCACAGTCATTTAGCATAAATTAAATATTAATTAAGTGTACGGATACCTGTAAATGTGAGGGTTGTCACACCCAAAATGTAAGCATGTGATGAAAATGTACTAAGCATGATGAACATACATAGCATGTGATGTAAAACAAATGCACTAAGTATGATGAACATACATAGCATGAAAAGGTAATGTAAAACAATGTACTAAGTATGCGCTAAATGATCATACATAGCATAAAAACGTAATGTAAAACAATGTACTAAGTATGCGCTAAATGAACATACATAGTATAAAAAGGTAATGTAAAACAATGTACTAAGTATGCGCTAAATGAACATACATAGCATAAAATGTCATGTAAAACGATGTACTAATGAACATAGCAAGTATATGATGTGAAAACACGAAAGGCATGAAAGTAACAAGTAGGCACATATGTTTCTCCCCAAAACGTTTGAAAAACAGTAAAAGAGGGGACTATGTACTCACTTGAGATTGCTCAATAGACTTTAGATACCACCAAGCAAGCTAGAAGATCATGGATTCAAATGGCACCTAATATAGGTATCTACATTAATAAACGGACCTATCGGAGGATCGGGTAGTACGAGGGTTTGTAAACCAAATAAGTGGGGGAACTTATGTAATATGGTTTAACAAAGCCTACATACTAAAACGGAACCTATCCTAAGTGCTTTTGACCCGTTACGACCCGTTTAGGTAACTTATGCTACTTTAACACGTCATTCGTGTAAAACGCGTTTGTAATGCCTAACTAGCCCTATGATAAGCAAGATATGCCTTAACATGTTTAATATTGTTTCTAAATCAATTTCGATGTCAAAAATTACGTTACATAGGCTAAAAATGAATTTTGGCACAAAAAGGGTATTTTGGTAATTTTCCTAAGGCATAGGAACTACTTATCATACAACTACTTAAAAGACGCGACCATAAGGTATAAACTTGAAAGGTTATTCCCTATACAACTATGGCCACCTAAAGTGTTTGGTCGGATCCTAAAGATCGACCAAATGGGTTGGGTTCGAAAGCATAAGCGATTGTTTAGATCGCTTACCTTTACGACCCTATATATGCACAAATCTAAAAGTGACGAGCTAAACATGCTAGAACATATTTAGTTAAGTTAGAAAACAGGTTTGGTATTAAAACAAAAAGTTTTAATACCCTAGAGTAGTTTGGTTACAAAATACGCGAGAAAACGCATTTTGGCCGAAACTACGACTCGTCACGGAGCCTAGATAACGTGGTAATCAGTAGGTATAGTCATTAGGGACTATAACCATCGTGATTACGCTCACGTTATGAAGTTCAAACGAACTTCGCGTTAACCATAAACTGGTCAATGCAGAAAGTCAAACGCAGTTTGACTTTAATGCTAAAATGAAAGAAAAGCACGAAAGAATATTTACAGAAGGTCCCCGCAAGATTTGATCCGATTCACTCTCAGGTAGGAAGCATACATTTCCACTTAGAGAGCATAAATCAGATTAAATTGTGGGTTTGAAATGAAATGGGTTGGGTTTATATACGCATGGCACAACCGTTAGGATCGTCCGTCGAATAACGTGACTCGATCTCAACCGTCCATGTGTGCCCCTTGTTTTGGGAAACCTTGGGCACCCATAGAATAGCCCATAGTTTTCAGAAATACCATTTGCAAATGGGTTTTGGGTGCATAACAGCTGTAAACAGCTGTTAAACTGTTATTGCACATCTGGCAGGCCCTCGCGCCCCGCGTAAGGTTTGATCATACCTTACGCGCCCCACCTGGGGGTTCTGATCAGCAAACAACTTTCAAAAATGATAGTTTCAGTCCCTGTTGTGTTTTAATGCCATTTCGACATGTTTAAGGCCCGTCAAGCCAACTTTAAGGCCCTAAAATGATGCTTAAACATTGTGGACATGAAACATGCTCAAAAATATGCCGAATGTCGGTTCGTTTGGTCGTATGATCGCGATGTTCGCTTAATTACGACGAAATGCGCATATGCGCGAAAAACGATCCAAATTGCGCGACGAATGGATTTTTCTCATGCCACATACTAAAATAAAATATTTTAATGCTTACATAAATTTTTGGATGTCCGGATGTATTCAGAACGTAAGTTATGCGCGAAAATGCAAACTTATGCCCTTTTTGACGCTTTTAGAACCTGAATGAGCATAAAGTTTATTTTAGCACACCGAACACCTCAAAGCCTATTTCTAAGCTATGTAAAGGATATTTAGGGTGTTTTTAACTTATGATCATGTTCCGGAATGTTCGTTACAGTACAAATTAACATAGTTTCGCAGTTTGTCGAATTTAGTCCCTGTAAGCGAATAAACTTGATTTCGGCATACCAAACCATCCAAAACTTATTTCTAAGTTATGTGGAGGTTATTTAAGTTATGTTAAGCCTGTGTCACTATTCCGGAGTGTTTGTTGCATTAAACTGGTTATATTTACGCATCAGTGCGCGTATAACCTTCAAGAAAGCGATTTAAAGCCCAAAATCGAACAAGAATTGATATGTGCAAATGATACACATATTTATACAAATCCCAAGTATGAAATATAATATTTCATTGATTTTGTATTTGTTTGATGGCTGTGGAGGCACAGGTGTCACAGGTGGAGTTGTGGTTTGGCTAGATTGGCTTCTTTCAGTTGGCGGTAATGGAGCCTCCTCGGGACCCACGGTATGGTTTCTCAATGTGATGAGATGTACTTGCGCCTTTGGGTTGGTTTCGGTATTACTTGGTAACGCGCCTTGCGGTCTCTCGGAGAAATTTTGAGCTATTTGATTCAATTGTTTTTCAATGTTTTGAATACTAGCTTGCTGATTTCTAAAACTCGATTCCAATTGTTGAAATCGATCCGAGTTTTTCTTTTCGGTGTCGGAGTTGAGGCGAGATACAGTATCTTCAAGCCTTTCTCATCCACCTTGTTGTTGAGAAAAATTTTGAGACTCGTTTCTTGGTTGTTGAAAGTTTGTTCGTTGGTTTAGATTTTGTTGGTTACTACCATTGTCGGGTTCTCTCCAACCAAGGTTAGGGTGGTTACGCCATCCTTGGTTGTAGGTACCTGTTGGGGGACCCGGCGACCTAGGTCTATTATCAATGTAGTTTACCGATTCTGTTTGATTATCTACTTCTTTCATACAACTCCAATTTTCATGTGGCCCACCACACCCCTCACAAGCCATAACCGAGGCCGTTTTTGCCATCTCTAGCTTTTCGATTTTTGAAGAAAGGGCCTCGATTTGAGCTTATAAAGAAGTGCTTTCGTCAACCTTATGGGCGCCAATAGATTTATTGCCTCGGGGAGTGTGCCACTGAAAATTGGTTTGAGCAATTTCCTCAATTTGATTATATATTTCATTTGGGTGACGATTACCTAAAAGTCCCCCGGAGCTAGAGTCAAGTGTTTGTTTTATGTGTGGCAACAACCCATTATAGAAAGTGGATACTTGTTGCCATACCGCAAGACCGTGATGAGGACACTTTCTTAGTAGCTCCTTGAACGTTTCCCAAGTTTTATATAAGGATTCCCCATCCTCTTGTGAATATGTATTAATTTCAGTCATTAATTTAGCTGTTTTAGCAGGAGGGAAATATTTATATAGAAACTTTTGGGCTAGTTCATCCCAGGTGTTTACCGAGCCAACTGGGAGGGTATAGAGCCATGCCTTAGCTCGGTCCTTTAGTGAGAATGGAAACATTCGAAGGCGGATGGCATCGTTTGATGCTCCATTGATCCGAAAGGTATCACATATTTCTAAGAAATTAGTAATATGTAGATAGGGATCCTCGTCCGCAAGCCCATGGAAGGTTGCGGAGTTTTGAAGCATTTGTATCAAATGTGGCCGAAGTTCAAAGTTGTTGGCTTCGATATTCGGTGCATTGATAGCGGCGCCGAGATTACCTACGGTGGGTCATAGGTAATCCATGAGGGTACGTTGGTCCGCCATTGGAAATGGGTCCCCCGAAACTTTCTCTTGGTTTTTAGCTTTAAGTCTTCTTCTTAGAAAGCACTCGGG
Source organism: Helianthus annuus (assembly GCF_002127325.2). Classification (NCBI taxonomy): domain Eukaryota; kingdom Viridiplantae; phylum Streptophyta; class Magnoliopsida; order Asterales; family Asteraceae; genus Helianthus; species Helianthus annuus. Next base: position 111,710,835 of record NC_035438.2, on the reverse strand, counting down.
TTCGTCTAGGGGTTCTTTTATGTCTCTACTAGAACTGGAGCTCATACACTACGTGGAAAGTTCAGATGTGGCGCCTGGGTTCCAAGTCCTGCAATAAAAAACAAAAAAGAACGTTGGTCAGAAGCTTCACCATGGCCCCGTGTTCAGATGAACACGGCCCGTAGTTGGAGATACAGTGACTGTTTTCTGGATCCCTGTTACTTGGGAGTTCGACATGGCCCCGTGTTGCACCGACACGGCCCCGTGCTCAACTCTTTGTAACTCGGAAAATAAAAACTGCCAGTAACGATGTTGGGCACGGCCCGTGTCCGACCAGGCACGGCCCGTGCTGAGCTCTGCAGAAACTGAAAAATTAAGAAAAATCCTAAAAAAAATTAGAAAAAAACGATTAGGCCGTTGATTCCTAACTTTCTTAAAATCCTTGTGTCCCCGGCAACGGCGCCAAAAACTTGGTGCGCGTGTGGTGTTTTATGTTTTTATATATATTTTTAGCCCTTTTTATACGTTAGTCAAGTTTTAAATTTATAAAACACGATATTTTACTAACACCAATCACACATATGGGCAAGTGCACCCATCGTGAGCGTAGTATAGTGTTGGTAAGATACGGAGGTCGTCCAAGGACACAAGAGCTTTTAGTACCGGTTTATCCTCAACGTCTAATCAAATCAAAAGTTTAGAAAAATGTTTTAAACTAGAAAATAAAAAAAACTCAAAATGCTGAAAAATAAAATAAAATAAAAGTAAAACAGATAGACAAGATGAATCACTTGGATCCGACTCGTGTGTAGTGTAACCTTTGATTATTTCCGCACTTTTGCACTTTTTAAGAGATTATCTTAGTTATTGTAGTAGGGCCCCTCTTTTGAAGGTGATGTTACCCTCAACCCAGTAGTTTGAGTCAGCAAGGATACAATCCTAAAGGGTCGGATTGTTGAAAGATAATTAATTAAGTTATTAATGCATAATGTGGTAGGCCCCTCTTTTGAAGGTGATGTTACCCTCGGCTAAGTAGTCTGAGTCAGCAGGGATACAGTCCTAAGTAGCCAGGTTAAAGTTTTAATAGTAGCTTACATATGAGGGGATCAAAGAGTTTGGACCCCCGCCATCCAATACCGGTGGGTATTGAAGGAGGTCCTACTAAATTTGACCCAGGTCCTTGGAGGATCTATACACTGAAGAAGGCAAGACTCTTACCAAACCATTCCCTTAACCCCCGACTAGGTAGCCAACATATCCCATATAGACCGTGGAGATATGAATGGTGAAAATCATTTATTTTATATAGACAGTAAAATAATGCCAAGACACCACGGACAAATGATAAGGAAGAATCACCTTCAACATAAGAGACTAGTTATTAAAGTCATTAATACATAACCAAATAAAAAGTGCGAAAAGATTAAAAATAAAAAGTATTACACTAAACACTTGTCTTCACCAAGTGATGTAAGAGACTTAGGCAAACATGGCCTTTGATTATCAAGAACTCTTACAATCAATCTTGGATCCCGAGATGACTCACACACTCTATGATGGATGATGGATGATGGTGGTGGATGATGGTGTTGTGGTGGTGTTGGAGTGTGGGTGAAGTGTGAGAGAGGTGGTGTGCCAAGGGATGGTTTGCAAATAAGCCAAGCACCCCTATTTATAGCTTGAACAGTAGCTTGGGCACGGCCCCGTGTCCATTGGGCACGGCCCTTTGTCCATCCTCCTTCTCTTTCTTCATTAATTGTAGTTTGTCTGCATTAGTTAACCACGCCACCGTGTCCGCTGGGCACGACCCCGTGTGCAGAAGCGTATATGTACTCTCAAGATTTCCTCAGATTCTACGAATCTTAGAGTTGACCACGGCCCTGTGTCCGCTGGGCACGCCCCCATGGTGGGTGATAGAAGTTTCTACAACTTTGTCTTTTCTGCAGACACTTGGGCACGCCCCCGTGCTCACTGAGCATGAGGCGTGTTGTTAGTGCATTACGTCTATTGACTTCGTCTTGTATCATGTAATAGGATAGAATGGGATAATCAGTGCACGAGGTTCGAGAATCAGATTTTAGTGGTTAAAGAGGTGATTCCGCTTGAAAGTGCAAGGAGTCATTCCAAGCGAAATCAGAAACTTCTGATTCCGCTTGAAAGTTCTCCATGCCATTTCGAGCGGAATATCACTAGTATATATAGTGCACTTGACTGTTTCATTTGGCACGGGATCTGGAATTTGTAACGAAGTGCTGCCAAATTGTTCTCAGGTTGTAATCAGTGTTAAATCAATATAAGAGGCATTATAATTACATTGAGCGTTCGTTTCATTGATTCCGCCTTTGATCCGGATTAACAACTTTTCTGATTGACTCGTTTGGGTCCAAAAACGATCCTACAAGTGGTATCAGAGCTTAGGAGGAAGAGTTTAGCTCAATTGCATCAGATTTCTGTCTTCTGCACCTTCTTTTTCAATCTGAACAAGTTTCTACGGTCAAAATGGTCTGAATTTTTCACAGATTGTACAAAACTACGTTGTAACAAAGCCTTGAGAGTTTGAGACCAAAATTCGGACTAAAAATGACAAAAACTGGCCAAACATTTGATTCCGCTTGAACGGACAGATTCTAGTTCCGCCTAAAAAGTCAGGTTATTCCGCTTCAAAACGTGATTCCGTTAAAAATGTCACTTGATTCCGCTCCATTTGACAATTCCGCTTGGACTATCAAATTGATACATGTGATTCCGCTCCAAATATTGTACTGATTTCGCTCGAAGTGGTTATACAAGTGATTTCGCTTGAACTAATATAGACTAATTTCGCTTCAAATAGCAAAGAGTGTTAGTCCGCTTGAAACTACTAAGTTGGGATTTCGCTTGAAGTATCATTGGTTGATTTCGCTTGAACCTGTTAGTTTAGTGATTTCGATCCAAAAGTGGTTCCTGTGATTTCGCTTGAAATCACTATTTCGCTTGAAAGTGGGATTTAAATTGAAATCTAATTTCGCTCCGAAGTGTCTTGTGTCAAGATCATTTCACGACAACCGAGTGTCAGTTTATTTCACATTAATTGATACTGTTTAAACTGATTGTGTTTGATTGTTTGTTCTCAGGTGATTGAAGATGTCTAGCAGTGGTGAAGAATTTTACGACACATTCTACAACGCGTTCACTTCAGAATCGACAGAAAGAAGATCTGATATGAGAGAATATTCGAAAGAGATTTAAGAGAATTTGAAGTCTGAGAACATGTATGGAAGCCAACAGAAACCACCGAAGCTAATGAAGATTGAAGATTATAACTGGTGGAAAAACCGATTTGAGGGTTAGGTAAAAGCTTTCGCTCCTGAAAGTTGGTTAAAACTAAAAAATGGATATACAGAACCAGTGAAGGAAGGAGGAGAGTTAATAGATGAAAAAGATTTCACAGAAATAGATATAAAAAATGTTGCAGCTGAATACAAAATGATTACATTGTTCAAACAGTTAGTGAGAGAAGATATTATTTCGCTACTTGAACAAGAGAAAACATCAAAGAGTTTATGGGAAGCATTAGAGAGAAAATGTGTAGGTACTTCTGAGATTGTGAAACACAAAAAGAAATTGTTGCGTAAAGAGTTTGATCTATTTAGCTGTATGAAAAATGAATCTGTTTGTAAAATGATCGAGAGATTCGGACATCTGAAGATGGAACTGGCCAGATACAAACTCACATACACTCAAGAGGAGCTGGTTGATAAACTGTTTGACTCATTGCCAAATGATCAAGATTGGAAATACTTTGCTTTAATGTTGAAAAACACAATCAAGCATGAAGAGTTAATAGTGGATTTGCTGATCGAAAGACTTGAAAGCCATGAGTTGGAGATAAAGAGATCTAAAGTCAACAATCCAGCTCATCAGCAGAATGTGGAGCTGTACTACAGAGGAAATGTACAATAGGCTGGGTCTCCAAGAACAGCGTTTTCTGCAGAAAGCTCAAATTCTGTAAACAATGAAAGTCCTCACAGTGGTTTTCACAGTGGATCTTCTTCAACAACTTTAAGCCAATCTGCTTCAAAGAATTTATTTCCATGCAATATCGCTGTAGATTTGAAGAATGGTCAAAATTTCAGCGAAGAATCTGCTAAGCAGCAGATAGTTTTTCTAGCTTCAGTCCTTGAATCATATGAAAGCCTTGTAGCTGGCAAGATAGGCAACACCAACCTAACGAAAGAAGACTACGATCAAATACATCCTGAAGAGATGGAACTGATCGACATAAGGTGGTGTATGGCCAGTGCGGTGAGAAGGGCACAACGTTTCATGGAGATTACAAGAAGAAAGTCTATTGGTGGACCGTCTACCAAGTTAGGCTTTGACAAATCCAAAGTGACGTGTTTTAAGTGTAAACAGAAAGGTCACTTCAAAAGACAGTGCCAAAATGCTTATGCTGATGATTCTGAAAATCCGTTCAAAGAAGATTATGACAAGAAAGCAATTTATCATCAGAACAAGTCTGAACCTCCAAGAATGAAGCAGGTTGAAGAAAAATCAAGGGCTCTTGCAGTTATTCATGACGATGAAGGTTATGACCGGAGTCAAGTTCTACCTGAAGAAGATGCAGTTGGATATGCATTTGTGGCTAATGTTGATCCTGATAGATGGTGGAAAATAGATTACGTAAGATGGGAAATCGAAAAATTCAGGGAACCTTTCAAAGAAGCCCAGAGAGCCAAAAGATGGAATGATGAATCAGAATGTTACATGGATCCACGGGGTAATCCAGTTATTGACCCATCAAAGGTGGATTTTGAAGCTGTAAAAAATTTGCTTCCAAGTCAGGCTACTTTCAACACAAGAAGGTTATCTGATAAAGAATATTTATCGGATTTGGTGAGCAAGATAAAGGAAGTTTGTGAAGCGAGTCTACCAAAGGTCGTAGAAATGAAGAAGAGAAAAGAAGAAGAGTTGAAAAAGATGGTTGAAGAAGTGAAGATTACTGCAAAGCTTGTTGCTGACGAAGAGCAGAAGATTGAAGAAGAACAGTAAGAAGAAAAAGAAGAGAACAAAGAGGAAGATCAGACAGGAGAACCGGTGCTGAAAGAGACTGAGGTAAGTGAATCTTCTGATCTATCAAATGTTGAAACTGATGATAACAATGAAAGCAAGTGCAGGAATTGCATAGAAATGTGTAAAGCCTGTACTGAAAAATATAACATCATAAAAACAAAAGATAATGAAATAGTTAAACTTGAAAATGTTTTCACAACAAAATGTAAAGAAATGATTGACAAAGAAGAAATTTTGAAACTAAAGTTGAAAAACTGACACAGAAATGTCAAGGTCTTGAAAAGGATAATGATGTTTATAGACAACTGTGTACAGCAAAATGTGTTGGTTGTGTTGAAAAAGAAAATAAATTTCAAGATTTTCAAAAAGAGTATGATTCTTTGAAGTGGTCGAGTCAGAGAGTACAAGAAGCTTATGATACTTTGAAGAGCCAAGTCAAAAGTTTTGACCAAAGATTGTCTGAAACTTTAATCACTAAAGAAATGTATGAGAGAAAGTTTAAAGAAAAGCAACTTGAACTAAACAAGTGTGTTCATGAAATTGCTCATCTTAAACAAGTCTTAGCTGAGAAAGAAAAGGTTGTTACCAAACTTCAAAGTTATCATAACTCTTCGTACATTCTCGAATGCATTTTCAACATCACACCAGATGACAAAGATAATGACAAGTGTAAAAAAGGTATTGGTTTAGAATTTCATCAGGTACCACCACCATTGAGAAACAATTATACTTTTTATGATGAGGTGTAGGACCGTGAAACGACCTAACGAGTCGATCAGAAGAGTGCTCAGACTGAATCAGAGGCGGAATTCATTGATTCAGTCTTTGTTTAGCTTGATTTCACTATTAATTGTCTCTTTTATTGATCTGATGACAATATACAAGCACTGGAGACGATTCGGCGGGGCTTCGCCGTCACATACAAGACCTTGACCAACTAACTATATGATTTCGCTCATAAATGCCTATTTATAGGCTTGGGATTTCGCTCATAGACACAGAGTCCACAAGAGCGAAATCAGACATTGTACATAAAAGCGAAATCAGACTTACTGACTCTATAAGCGAAATCAAGATTATCATGTGATTTCGCTTATAATGAAAAAGTGTCATTATGAGCGAAATCAACACTATAACATGTTTTCTTGATTTTCGTGCACTGTACAAATAATCCTAACCTAAGACTCGAACGAAGATGTAGTCGACAGACAACTGCACCAACAGACTCCCCCTTGAATGTTGACGGAATCTTCAGTGAGAGTCTTCAACATGACAATTCTTCAATCCTGATCGGTCTTCTTCAGGAACTCTTCCTGGAATCATGTACCCGGATCTTTCTCTGGTTCTAACTTTCGTCAGACTCCCCCTTTCATCGAGCTGGGATCGCTGTCTGGAATTTGTTATCACCTTTTGAAATCAAATCCTGGCATTTTCTCTGATAAAGCTCTCCACAGGTTCTGATGCATTTCCTGGCTTTCCGTAGCAACAGGATCAGAAACCTACATATCTCAAACACCCTATTACAAACAAACAATATTGTGATTCACCTTAATGAATCAACTAAACCTTTGAGAATTTTTCACATTTGAAATTTATCAACTTTGAAACATTCCAAAATCTGATTCAAATTAATGAATCATATTAAACATTTCAAATCAATTAATCAACCCATCTTTTCATCATGTTTAGCCGTTGAGATTTTGAATATCAGCTTTCCAACATCAGTTGTCGAAAATCTTTTTGAATTTTTCAAAATATGAAACATAAATGCAATAACAGAAATTAAATGCAGAAATGAAATATGTACAAACATATTTTTGTGAGTTTGCAAAAGAGGATCATATCAGATTTTAGACACATCACAAGCACCGTTAAGCTTTTAATCGTTTTAAGTTCTAAACGATTCACATAGATTGACGATATTGTTGTCCACTTAAACTCAATCTAAAAACTTTCGACATGCTTACCGATACGTTAAAGTATATTAATTTTGCACACAATTCTAATGGACCCCACGATCTCAGCATATCCCCTCATCATGCAATACACTGACTCAAGTAATGCCTTTAAACTTTGATCAACTATGATTTGTGCGAAAACAACGCAGAATGTTTAAACATTAACAATCAGGTCGATACTTCCGTATACGCAGAGAAAGTTCAATGTTTAAACAAAATAAGAAATCAAAAATAAGTTGAAGTTGTTTAGGATTTAACCACCAGGTCGATACTCTCGTATACGCAATGGTGATCCAAAGCTTAAACGAAACACCAAAGAAAATAAAGCAGAACGTTTAGGCAATAACATCCAGGTCGATACTCACGTATACGCAGAGGATGTCCAATGTTTAAACAAAATAATGAAATAAAACAAGTTTAAATCTTTGCAAAATGAAATGCACAATCACAGTGTCATTTTTAGTAAAGTTGTAAAAGCTCACAAACTTAACCAGTTTTTATGCTTTTGGCATTCAGCAATTACTAAGCAGGCACACAATCAAGAAGGACAAAAACTAAGTACTACGCTTTTGATCATGTTTCCACTAGAACTAGGCTTTTTCTTTATGTTTGTATCGTAATTGCAAATCTACTAGTCTAGCTGAGCCTATCGTCACATCTTTAGTGAGACCGTTTATCACTTTTTAGACTTTATATATCTTTAGCATGCTGTGAAAGTCCACTGATTTTCTATCATTTCCTCTTGTTTCAGCAAAACTCATTTTTAACTTTTTTATGTTTTTGACATTTTTCAAATTTTCTAATTTTTTTTTTTAAATTTTTACTCCCCCTAAAATCAAAATATGTTTCAATTTTGATTTTCTGGGAAAATTTGAAACAAACTGTACAAACTTGACAACTTGATGAGAATCACTTCAATTCTCCATCTACCTGGCATAAACAATCAGAACTCCCCCTCACAACAAACTATTTTCCCATTATGATTTCAAAACACTTAAGTTTGTTTTAATCAAAATGGTTTTTCTGGAAAAATTAGTTTGTTTTACCAATCATTTGTAGATTCGGGGTCACTTCATCACATTGTTTTCTTCACACACATGATGGATTTTACAATTTCAGTTTTAAATCTCAAACACCACTTGTAGAAAATCAAGTACAACTTAATGTCCTTGATTAACCACTTGTAGGTCGAAATATCACAGTTACCAACCTGTGAATTTCTCAAGAAAGATGCTGATTCCTACTCCCCAATTACCAACCTGGGAGTTCCGGCAAGTCAGGCTTTTCTATTTGAACAGATTCACCCAAGCCTGACGATCCTTGGGTGATTTTGAATTCTTGTTCAACAATGGTGGAAAATTTGCATCATCCATTGTTAAACCCGAATTCTCTTTTTTTACCTCAACACCAGGCTCCTCTGGCTTTGACGAGCCAGAATCATTGCCTGCACATGGCTTGTCTGACTTTGACACGTCAGATTCATCGCCGACCATTTTCTTCTTATTCTTTTCTTCTTTCGTCCTCAGATTTGTGTCTGATGAATTCATCTTGCTTGACTTTGCAATCGAGGGAGTTGATTCATCAGAACTCTTATTTTTACCAACAGATGAACCCGAGGGCAAAATCTTCTACAAATACTCTCGCCTTCTTCCTCTTCTTTCTCAGTATGTCTTTTTACCCCTGTGAAAGTTTAACTTTCTTTTCTTGAATTGTCTGTTCTTGAACTTTAGGTTTTTCAACCTTCTGTTCATGGGGCTTGACACTGACTGGAATCTTTGCCAACTTTTGAGAATTAGCCCTCAATCTGACATTCGATCTCCTTGGGAAATCTCTGGCAATATGACCTTTGATGTTGCAGTTAAAGCATCTTCTCGTCTCATAACTCCAACCTTGGCAGTTAACAGCAATGTGTCCTTGATAACCGCATTGGTAACACACTCTGTTATCATACCAATCACCACTTTCACACCAGATGCTCAGATCATAGCACTGTTTGGCTTGGTGATATACCTTCCTCATGTTTGCTGGATTTGGCTTTTGAGCACTGTGGTCCGACCTGCACCACTTATTGCCAACAAATTTTGAGTTTTCATTTTTTACTATTTGTAAATTTTGTTTTTGATTGGATGATCGATCTGATGAGCTGTTATTCTCTTTTTTAACATTTTTCAAACTTTTACCTTTTTGTTTTTGTTCTACAATCTTCTTAACAGGTTTCTGTGTTGAACATTCACCTGTTTCAGTTGATTGCAAAACAGTTTTCTGAAAGTTTTCTTTTAATTTCAAAAACAAATTTTGTTTTTCAATTTTTTCGTTTTTATCATCAAATTTCTCATCACAATCTTCAGTTTTGACCGTGTCAAAATTTGTGACATCGTCACTTATTGGAACAGAATTGATCGGTTTTGGACAGGGGTATTCAAAGAATCTAATGAGGTCACAAAACCTTTCAATTTTTTCTCAAGTTCATCAATCTTGTTTCTTGAATTCTCAGCTTCGTTTTCAAGCTGAGATATTCTTTCAAGATGAGACTTGATTAATTCTTTATTCTCATTCTTCATGTTTTCAAGAACAAATTTTTCATTTTCTAAAACTTTTATCTGTTCTTGAAATTTTGTTTCATTTGCTTTCAAGTTCTTGTTCTCAAGCCTTATCCAGAAATCTTCATTTTCTGAAGATTTCTTTTTGCTTTCATCCTCTTTTTCTTTCTCTTTCAAAAACTCAATTTTCTTTCGAGCACAATCAGCTTCCTTTTCAAGTCGAATAATCGTCTGAAGATGAGAATTTATCATTTTTTGCTTTTCAATGTTATTTTGACTAAAAACATTTCTCCCATCTTCAAGAATTTTTATTTGACTTTGAAATTCTTTCTCAGCTTTTAATTTTTCTATTTCAAAAGCTTTCAGTTTGTCTTCAAAATTTTTTGCATTTTCTTTCAACTTCTGGTTTTCCAATGTCAAACTGTTCAAGTTACTTAACAGTTTGTCATTTTCAGATTTCAGCTTTACACAATTTCCCTTCAAAAGAAGAATCTGTTCATCATCAGCTTGCTTCTTATCATTCAGCTTTTTGACTTCCAAAGTCAAGCATTCCGCATCTTTCACGAGTTTGTCATTTTCCGTCTTAAAGTTATCACATTTAAAACATACTGATGCAGAACTTGAAAGTTCATTCTTCACAGATTCTTCATTCTTTGTCATTTCCTTTGATTCTGTCTTGTATGTTCCTACACAAACGATTTTAACAAAATCAAGAGGTTTTAAATTTTCATCAATGTAACATCCTCTCTTAAAATCATATTTCATGTTTTGTTTTGCAGCAAAACACATACAAATTCTTTTATCAATCTCAGTAATTACATCCAAATTGATTTTTCCTAGATTTCCCAAATTCAATTCATCTAGATTCTCTTTGATTTTATTCATCAATTTTTTCTTCTTGTCAGAATTTTCATAACTGTGTTTTTGAAGTTTATTGATGAAATCAAATGGATTTAATTTTGAAAATTTAGGTTTTTGCTTGAATTCTTTTAAAACATCATCCCATTCGGCAGGTAAAGCATCTGCAAACTTTGATACCTTTTCAGCATCTGTCAATTTTATGTCAAACCTTTTTAGTTTGTCTATTAAGCACTCAAATCTTCTTTCCATTTCTTTCATTGTTTCATTCTGTTCACATGCAAAATTGTCAAGTCTAAGCATCCAAATCTTCTTATCATCTTGTTCATATGTGCTCGTTCTATACCATCCATAATTATTCAATCTTCCAATAAACTCATTCTCCTTTTCGTCAAACATTAATGCCATCTTTTATATAATTCTGACAAATTTCTTCACAAAACGACTATTGTCCCTTGAGCGAAATCAGATGGTAACCACTCAAGCAAAATCAGAAAGTCCTTTTGAGCGAAATCAGCAATTGCTCAGTGGAGCGAAATCAGATAATGACCAAATGAGCAAAATCAAGCTCGAATTTTGAGCGAAACCTCAACTATGTTCCCAAGAGCGAAATCACCACTGTCATTTTGAGCGAAATTAGAATGAACAGACACCTTGGAGCGAAATCCCAATGTACCTTGGAGCGAAATCTCTATCAATTGTGTCACAGGAGCGAAATTAACCTATAACTTGAGCGAAATCAGGACACCAAGAGCGAAATCAGATGTGAACTATGAGCGAAATTACAGAATGTCCGTATAAGCGAAATCAACTCGGGTTCAATTTTAGTCCATTTTTACTTTGAATTTAGGTCTCAAACTTTCAGGGATTTATCTATGTCCAATTATCTACAGTCTGAGAAATTTTGAACAGGTTTTGACCAGTAAATCTCATTCTGTTGAAGAAAGAAGGAGTAGAAATCAGAATATTCCAGCGAAAACGAGCTAAACGGTAAGAACTCTTCCTCCTGAGCTCTGATACCACTTGTAGGACCGTGAAACGACCTAACGAGTCGATCAGAAGAGTGCTCAGACTTAATCAGAGGCAGAATTCATTGATTCAGTCTTTGTTTAGCTTGATTTCACTATGAATTGTCTCTTTTATTGATCTGATGACAATATACAAGCACTGGAGACGATTCGGCAGGGCTTCGCCGTCACATACAAGACCTTGACCAACTAACTATATGATTTCGCTCATAAATGCCAATTTATAGGCTTGGGATTTCGCTCATAGACACAGAGTCCACAAGAGCGAAATCAGACATTGAACATAAAAGCGAAATCAGACTTACCGACTCTATAAGCGAAATCAAGATTATCATGTGATTTCGCTTATAATGACAAAGTGTCATTATGAGCGAAATCAACACTATAGCATGTTTTCTTGATTTTAGTGCCTTGTACAAATAATCCTAATCTAAGACTCGAACGAAGATGTAGTCGACAGACAACTGCACTGTAACATTTGTGCTTGTAACCATTGTGAATAGTTCAGTAATCAATAAAACAATGTTATTTTATCCCAATGTTTGTTTGGTTGTGTTTTACATTTTTCATGTTTTGACTTTTGTTCAATTTCAAACTCTACATCGCTTTCTGAAGAATTATACGCAAACTGGTGCGTAAACGTACTCAGTTTAATGCGACAAATACTCCGGAACATCAACATATACTCAACATACCTTAAATAACCTTTACATAACTTAGAAATAAGTTTTGAAGGCTTTGGTATGGCAAAAACAAGTTAATTCGCTTACAGGGACTAAACTTGACAAACTGAAAAAGTATGCCGATTTGAACTGTAACGAACATTCCGGAACATGTCCATAAGTCAAACGTACCATAAATATCCTTTACATAGCTTAGAAATAGGCTTTGAGGGGTTTGGTATGCTAAAATAAACTTTTGGATCATTCAGGGACTAAAAGTGTCAAAAAGTGCACAAGTTTGCACTTTCGCGCATAACTTACGTTCTGAATACATCCGGACATCCAAAAATTTATGTAAGCATTATAATATTATGCCTTAGTGTTTGGCATGAGAAAAATCCATTCGTCGCGTCATTTGGATCATTTTTCGCGCTTATGCGCATTCCGTCGTAATTAACCGAACATCGCGATCGTACGGCCAAACGAACCAAACATCCGACACATTTTTGAGCATGTTTCATGTCCACAATGTTTAGGCATCATTTTAGGGCCTTGAAGTTGGCTTTACGGGCCTTAGAAGTGTCGGAAATGGCTTAAACATGCAACAGGGACCAAAACTGCCATTTCTGAAACTTTGTGCAGATCAGACATAGCCAGGCGGCCCGCCTGAGTTTTGTCTGATCCTGATGCGGGCCGCATGGCCCCTTCAGTAACAGAAACTTTTTTTTCTTGCTAAGATTGGCCTTTCAAACATCCCAAAGGGCAATGCCCTTTCACAATCTGTAGAGCTAAGGGTCACATTAAGCCACCACAACATCTTGACAAAGGTACGCTTAAGATCGTGGCACGATATTCAAGAAACGATCCTAACGGCTTTATTTTTCCTATAAATACCCCCCCCCTTTTGGTTAAAACCCACAAAAATCTGATCAAAAGCTCTAAGTTGGAACCTTTGTTTCATACCTGAGCCATTTTGATCTAGATTAGCATTCGGGGACCCTTCGTAAGTGTTCTTTCGTTCTTTATTCGCTTTTCGAGTCTGAAAGTCAACGTTTTGTTTGGCTTTCTACGTTGACCAGCCTATGGTCAACACGAAGTTCATTAGAACTTCATAACGTGAGCGTGATCACGATGGTTATAGTCCGTAGTGACTATACCTACTGATTACCACGTTATCTAGGCTTAGTGACGAGTCGTAGTTTCGGCCAAAATGCGCATTCTTGCGTATTTTGTAACCAAACTACTCGTGAGCATCAAAGCCGTTTGTTTTGATGCCAAACCTGTTTTCTAAACTTAGTTAAGCATGTCCTAACATGCTTAGCTCGTCACTTTTATTTTATGCTTATTTAGGGTCGTAAGGTAAGCGATCTAAACCATCGCTTATACTTTCGAACCCGACCCATTTGGTCGATCATTAGGATCCGACCAAACACATTAGGTGACCATAGCTATAACCTTCCGAGGTTATACCTTGTTGTCACGATGTTAGGCGTTCCAAACGCGTTCTACGCGAACGACGCGTTAAGGTGCATAAGCTACCTAAACGGGTCGTAATGGGTCGCAAGCACTTAGGTTAGGTTTCATTTTAGTATGTAGGCTTTGTTAAACCATATTACACGAGTCTCCATACTCGTTTGGTTTACGAACCCGCATACTATCCGATCCTTCCGATTTTGGTCCGGTATATTAATATAGCTACCTATTAGGTGCCGCTTGATATCCCGTGATCTCTAGCATTGTGTGATTATTAGACAAGGAATTTAAAACAATCTCAGGTGAGTACATAGAACCCCATCTTTTACATGTTTTCGAGGAATCAATGTGAGTACATTGAACCCCTCTTTTACTGTTTTTCAAACTGTTTTGGGGTGAAACACATGTGCCTACTTGTTACTTTCATGCTTTCCATGTTTTCACATCATATACCTGCTATGTTTGTTAGTACATTATAGTACATGATTTCATTACATTTCATGCTATGTATGCCCATTGTGTGCGTACTTAGTACATTGTTCTACATTACATTTCATACTATGTATGCCCATTGTGTGCGTACTTAGTACATTGTTTTACATTACATTTCATGCTATGTATGCCCATTGTGTGCGTACTTAGTACATTGCTTTACATTACATTTCATGCTATGTATGCCCATTGTGTGCGTACTTAGTACATTGGTTCACATTACATTTCATGCTATTTATGCCCATTGTGTGCATACTTAGTACAATTGTTTATATCACATGCCTTCATTTTGGTATGACATTTGGTTTGTTTAACATGGAACAATACATTCATTAACATTAGCTACGCCGTTCGTTAGTAGGTAGTGGTACCATAAGAATTGACAACTCCCGTTCCTGAAATCCTGGGTTTTTTTTTATTGGAAGGAATGACCGAATTCGATATACATAACCTAGATAAACCATTAATTTGTTTAAGGGTTTATCGCCACAGTCTCAAGGCTTGAATGTATGCATTTTCACAATACCGCATAAATTTTTATATCAGTAGAGCATGCATTGTTCCACAAAACATAACGTTGATTTAAACCATGTTTTACTTCAACACCTTGTTTTGTGCATTTTACATATGGTTTAGTTGATACATCTCACTTACCATACAAGATACATTTTGGGTACACATTACATGATCTACATTAAACATAAACATTTTAGACACATTACATTTTACACAAATAACATACTCTTCACAAGACATTATTTTTACAAACAACTTATCTTATTCAACTCATTTTACTTGGTTACTCGTTTAACCTTACACTTATCTATACATGTGACACCTGTGTCACCGCGACCATCAAACAAATACCAAGCCAATGAAATATTGTATTTCATAATTGGGATCTTGTACAAATATGTGTATCTTTTGCACATGTCAATTCTTGTTCAATTTCAAACTTTATATCGCTTTCTAGAGAATTATACGCAAACTGGTGCGTAAACGTACTCAGTTTAATGCGACAAATACTCCGGAACATCAACATATACTCAACATACCTTAAATAACCTTTACATAACTTAGAAATAAGTTTTGAAGGCTTTGGTATAGCAAAAACAAGTTAATTCGCTTACAGGGACTAAACTTGACAAACTGCAAAAGTATGCCAATTTGAACTGTAACGAACATTCCGGAACATGTCCATAAGTTAAACATACCTTAAATATCCTTTACATAGCTTAGAAATAGGCTTTGAGGTGTTTGGCATGCTAAAACAAACTTTTGGATCATTCAGGGACTAAAAGTGTCAAAAAGTGCACAAGTTTGCACTTTCGCGCATAACTTACGTTCTGAATACATCCGGACATCCAAAAATTTATGTAAGCATCCTTATATTATGCCTTAGTGTTTGGCATGAGAAAAATCCGTTCGTCACGTCATTTGGATCGTTTTTCGCGCTTATGCGCATTCCGTCGTAATTAAGCGAACATCGCGTTCGTACGACCAAACGAACCAACATCCGACATATTTTTGGGCATGTTTCATGTCCACAATGTTTAGAAATCATTTTAGGGCCTTAAAGTTGGCTTTACAGGCCTTGGAAGGGCTGAAAATGGCTTAAATACGCAACAGGGACCAAAAGTGTAAATTCTGCAAGTGGTGCAGATCAGAGGACTTCAGGCGGCCCGTGTAAAGATTGCCCAAATCCTTACGCGGGGCGCGTGAGACTGTCAGACAGAAAATATATTGCATTTAATGCAGTTTGGCCTTTCGTTCGATCAAGGGGCAATGCCCTTTCACCCAATCAGGAGCCAAGAGCCAATATCTGACTTACCACAATATTTTGACAAGTGTACGCTCGAGATCGCGGCACGATATTCGATAAACGATCCTAACGGTTCCACTTTTCCTATAAATACCCCCCCTTTGTTCCAAAAACCCACACAATCTGGTCTTAAGGCTCTAAGTTGGAACCATTGTTTCATACCTGAGCTATTTGATCTAGATTAACACTCGGGGACCTTCCGTAAGTCTTCTTTCGCTCTTTTATCGCTTTTCGAGTCCGAAATTCAACGTTTTGCTGACTTTCTGCATTGACCAGCTTATGGTCGATGCGAAGTTCATGGAACTTCATAACGTGAGCGTGATCACGATGGTTATAGTCCGTAGTGACTATACCTACTGATCACCACGTTAACAAGGCTAAGTGACGGGTCGTAGTTTCGGCCAAAATGTGCATCCTTGCATATTTTGTAACCAAACTACTCGTGAGCATCAAAGCCGTTTGTTTTGATGTCAAACCTGTTTTCTAAACTTAGTTAAGCATGTTCTAACATGCTTAGCTCGTCACTTTTAGTTTAGTGCTTATATAGGGTCGTAAGGTAAGCGATCTAAACCATCGCTTATCCTTTCGAACCCGACCCATTTGGTCGGTCATTAGGACCCGACCAAACACATTAGGTGACCATAGCTATGACCTTCCGAGGTTATACCTTGTGGTCACGATGTTAGGCGTTCCAGACGCGTTCTACGCGAACGACGCGTTAGGTAGCATAAGCTACCTAAACGGGTCGTGATGGAACGTAAGCACTTAGGTTAAGTTTCATTTTAGTATGTAGGCTTTGTTAAACCATATTACACGAGTCTCCATACTCGTTTGGTTTACGAACCCGCGTACTATCCGATCCTTCCGATTTGGTCCGGTATATTAACATAGCTACCTATTAGGTGCCGTTTGATATCCCGTGATCTTTAGCATTATCTGGTTATTATACAAGAACTCCAAAGCAATCTCAGGTGAGTACATTGAACCCCTCTTTTACTGTTTTCCAAACTGTTTTGGGGTGAAACACATGTGCCTACTTGCTACTTTCATGCTTTCCGGTTTTCACATCATATACTGCTATGTTCGATAGTACATATATAGTACATGATTTCATTGTGTTTATGCTATGTATGCCCAGTGTGTGCGTACTTAGTACATTGCTTTACATCACATTTCATGCTACGTACGCCCATTGTGTGCATACGTAGTACATTGTTTCACATTGCATATCTGTTGCATATGCTCATCCAGCATATGAACACAGTATACTATATTTTGAACCGTTGTACTCTACAATACATTTCATGCTACGTACGCCCATTGTGTGCATACGTAGTACATTGTTTCACATTGCATTTCTGGTGCATATGCTCATCCAGCATATGAACACATTACACTACATTTTGAACCGTCGTAACCATTTGACTATGTGAACCGTCTTACCCCTTTGATTTCATGAACCGTCTGTAATCATTGAACCGTGTAAACCAGTTGCATCCGTTGACATGGATTACATTTGACAATAGACATTTGACTATACATGAACATTTCTACCGTTGTTAAACATTTCATCTTGATGGTTTGGTTTGAGTAAGTGATTTAAGTAACGAGGCATGTGTAATATGATATAAGCATGGTGGATACGCCGCTGGTACTTCCTATATATAAGTGTTTGTATGGTATTACATATCGTAGCGTTATTTGAATCATTTCAATTTGAAACATAGAACATTTTATACAAATAACACGCTTTTCACAAGACATTGATTTACAAACAACAAATCTTATACAAACTCTTTTTTTTTACATGGTTATTCAGTTAACCATGCATTGTTCTCTTATTTATACATATCATTTGATCTTACCGTTTTTCAAATGATTTACAAGACAAAGCAAAATACGAGGTTCATGACTAAACATTTTCTCAAACTCAAGTCATGAATTCCGTTTTCACAAAACCAATGTATCTCACAGGCATTTTTATGCTGACGTACCTGTTTTCACATGTGTTTTCAGGAGATGATGCATAGGACTTATCAAGACATACTTAGGCGGACCTGTGCCTTAGTGACTTAAAACGAGACAAGAACTAGTTAATTTATGTTATGTACACTTTGATTCTTGTTTAGACAATGTAAACTTTCATGTATGATTTATAAAACGAAACTTCATTTGCCATGGATTTGAAACAATTGATTCTGTTACAACATCCCCGACGTTTCCGCCACGTTTTGTATGTTCTACGTGGTCGGGGTGTGACAGAAAAGATGGTATCAGAGCCAATGGTTATAGGGAATTAGGTTATTAGTAATGCTTTGACCTAGTCTATAACCTTCCTAGGACCCTAACGCGAGTTCACTTGCGTTTAAGTCATAAAACAATACTGTCACCTATCCTTAGGCGACGACCACAACAAGAACATAAACAAAACCGCCTTGAAAACTAATCATCTGTTCTAGGATGATTGATTACTAGGTTTTGAACCCTCTGTTATAAGGTTTTGAACCCCTTTGAATTTTCAAAACTCCCGTCAAAGATTTGGGTCCTAACTAGTGTGAACACGTGCGAACTGGAAGAGTGAATGCCTGTACCCTGGGTTTTCTGTCTAAGGTTAGAGTGTTCGTACATATCCACATAATCGGACCAGTCACTCTTACCTGGGAACTCTTGGGGTGAGTGTCCACTTATAGGCGAGCATGTCTTCGCGATACACTATGAGGATCTATTTGCTTTGATTCAGCCTTGGTGTTGTTTGTTTGCTTCATGATTCAAACAAGTGACCATCAACCGTGATTATGGTCAGTGATTGTAACATCCTATTCTTACCCAATACCATTTTATTTGTTTCCTTTCATGTTTTCCTCTTTTAGAATGCCTCCTCGACGCGAACACCAGATAGCAACTGCCGAGCTGGCAGAAATTATTGCGCAGCAGATGGCTGCTCAATTCCCAAATCTTTTTGCTCAATGGAACCAAGCCAACAACAACAACAATGGTACATGTAATTTCAAGAACTTTAACTCGGCTAAACCACTCAAGTTTAGTGGTTCTGAGGGAGCAACTGGGCTACTCCAATGGTTCGAGAGCATCGAGAATACCTTTCGCCACGTGCAGTGTCCGGAAAATCGCAAGGTCGAGTTTTCTTCGAGTGTGTTTCAGAAGAGGGCTCTTACATGGTGGAACGGGGTAATGAGAGACCGTGGTGCAGATGTTGCTCTAGCACAAACATGGGCTGAACTGAGAGCTCTTATGATGAGAGAGTTTTGTCCTCGTCATGAACAACGAGCGTTGGAGAAGGAGTTTGATGATTTGAAACAAGATAGTGGCGAACACAGGGCATATACTGATAGGTTTGAGGAGTTGAGTCTACTTTGCCCGACTATGGTCGCCCCACTCGACAAGGCTATCGAAAGGTACATCGACGGCCTGCCTGACTCGGTACAAGACATTGTCACTGGTAGCAACCCTACCACACTCCGTCAGGCCGTTGAGCTATCTGCAACCTTGACTGAATCGCAAATCAGAAAGCATAAACTTTTTCGAAAGGGTGACAAGAAACCAATCGAGGAATCAAAGACCATGGATGAACAGACTGAATCTCCTATGGAGTCAAAGAAGCGAAAGGCTTCTCAGAACTTCGCCATGGTCGCTCACAATGGTCAAGCCGTCCCCAACCAACCAGCTCAACCCCCTGCTAGAAAACCATACAATGGAACTGCACCCTTGTGCAACCAATGTAGCCTCCATCATCACGCCAATGTATAATGCCGCAAATGCCAAACTTGTGGACTTATAGGCCACACAGCAAGAGTCTGCCCAGCTGTAGCTGCGCCAAACCAAGCTGGCAACAATCCTGCTCAAGGTCGTTCTCTACCAGGCTCTTGTTTCAACTGTGGCGAGATGGGTCATTTCCGAAGAAATTGCCCAAAGCTTGCTAATGCAAATCCAGCACAGGGATAAGCATCTGACTGACTAGAAGACAACATCGTTTAGAAATAATCACGTCTTATGTATTATTTTCTTTTGTTGTTAAGGTCCAAGAAACCGTTGTTATCGTTGTTTATAAATAAATCTTTTATTTGCATTGCAATTTATTTCTGTGGTTGCATGTATAAACGACATATCCCTTACAATACCGACAATCAAGGGACCGTATTCCTTAAAGAACAAACTACCCCCAAAATTCTCCCATTCTATAATCGCTTGCGTCTTCTACAAAATTCCTAAGTACCCGTTTATTCTAAGGAAACGAAGTACAAAGCGCAGGTTACAACACAAGACGAATACCCAAAGTACCACTATAAATCCTTAATAGGGTACCTAAGGACTTCCTGTAAGTCTTTAATTGTTGTATACCTTAATTCGAATATGGTGATTCCTTGTAATCAAAAATCAAATTTTGGGAGATCTTTCTATCTTCTCAGATAGATCCCAGTGAACATTGAGACCCGTCGATTGGTTTCCATATCCGTATTCAATCAATAACAAGTTAATAACAAATTATGATCAAGCTAAACAAGTATGTGACTTCGTGCTTATGTGTTCCCTTATGTGTTATTGTGTGATCCAAATTATGCTATCCAAATCCTCGTAGAATCTTACATATCCTTGTACAAGAGATTCATCGTAGGATACCCAGGGGTATACTTAAAATCCTCAATGGACTTCTTTGTTATAGTTAAGTCCCTCGGATTATAAAGTACTACTTCATAATTAGACCCTTGAGTGGTCTAGTTAAACAGATTCATCCAAAAATCTGGATAAGGATATCATGTGATGATATAGCTGAAAGGACTCTTTGGTGGCCTAACTAAGAAGATCCCCTGTCGATCTAATTAAAAGGAACCGGTGGAAGTCTAGTCACCCTCGTCACAAGTTTGATATCCTTCCCCAAAACATTACAAAACAAACTGTGCGGACTGTGCAAGGGATTACGTAATTATGGATGCATACATAATTATGGAATTTAGTGCACAGAAATCACAGCAAGTTCTGTCATGTGTCTAGAGTTAACCCTATTCATTTCCAACTTCGATGAAACGACCGTTGAAAATGATTCCGTTTAGTTCATTTTCGTTTCTGAAGATTTATCCGTTGAGGGAATGAATATCCGTTGTGTAATCCTTCATTTCCAACTCTGATGAAGCAACCGTTGAAAATGATTCCGTTTAGTTCATTTTCGTTTCTGAAGATTTATCCGTTGAGGGAATGAATATCCGTTGTGTAATCCTTCATTTCCAACTCTGATGAAACAACCGTTGAAAATGATTCCATTTAGTTCATTTTCGTTTCTGAAGATTTATCCGTTGAGGAGCTGAATATCCGTTGTGTAATCCTTCATTTCCAACTCTGATGAAGCAACCGTTGAAAATGACTCCGTTAGTTCATTTTCGTTTCTGATGATTTATCCGTTAGGGAAATGAATATCCGTTGTGAAATCCTTCATTTCCAACTCTGATGAAGCAACCGTTGAAAATGACTCTGTTAGTTCATTTTCGTTTATGATGATTTATCCGTTGGGGAAATGAATATCCGTTGTGTAATCCTTCATTTCCATTTCTAAAGAATACTCGTTGAGGAAAATGACTCCGTCTGTTCATTTTCGTTTCTGAAGAATGACCGTTAAGGAAATGACAGGATATTTCCTTGCATATCGCTGGTGGGTATTTGGCAAAGTCACAAATAGACTCCTATGAATAAATTTCGGGACGAAATTTCCTAAAGTAGGGGAGACTGTGACACCTGTGTCACTGCGACCATCAAACAAATACCAAGCCAATGAAATATTGTATTTCATACTTGGGATCTTGTACAAATATGTGTATCTTTTGCACATATCAATTCTTGTTCAATTTCAAACTTTATATCGCTTTCTGGAGAATTATACGCAAACTGGTGCGTAAACGTACTCAGTTTAATGCGAAAAATACTCCGGAACATCAACATATACTCAACATACCTTAAATAACCTTTACATAACTTAGAAATAAGTTTTGAAGGCTTTGGTATAGCAAAAACAAGTTAATTCGCTTACAGGGACTAAACTTGACAAACTGCAAAAGTATGCCAATTTGAACTGTAACGAACATTCCGAAAGATGTCCATAAGTTAAACATACCTTAAATATCCTTTACATAGCTTAGAAATAGGCTTTGAGGTGTTTGGCATGCTAAAACAAACTTTTGGATCATTCAGGGACTAAAAGTGTCAAAGTTTGCACTTTCGCGCATAACTTACGTTCTGAATACATCCGGACATCCAAAAATTTATGTAAGCATCCTTATATTATGCCTTAGTGTTTGGCATGAGAAAAATCCGTTCGTCACGTCATTTGGATCGTTTTTCGCGCTTATGCGCATTCCGTCGTAATTAAGCGAACATCGCGTTCGTACGACCAAACGAACCAACATCCGACATATTTTTGGGCATGTTTCATGTCCACAATGTTTAGACATCATTTTAGGGCCTTAAAGTTGGCTTTACAGGCCTTGGAAGGGCTGAAAATGGCTTAAATACGCAACAGGGACCAAAAGTGTAAATTCTGCAAGTGGTGCAGATCAGAGGACTTCAGGCGGCCCGTGTAAAGATTGCCCAAATCCTTACGCGGGGCGCGTGAGACTGTCAGACAGAAAATATATTGCATTTAATGCAGTTTGGCCTTTCGTTCGATCAAGGGGCAATGCCCTTTCACCCAATCAGGAGCCAAGAGCCAATATCTGACTTACCACAATATTTTGACAAGTGTACGCTCGAGATCGCGGCACGATATTCGATAAACGATCCTAACGGTTCCACTTTTCCTATAAATACCCCCCCTTTGTTCCAAAAACCCACACAATCTGATCTTAAGGCTCTAAGTTGGAACCATTGTTTCATACCTGAGCTATTTGATCTAGATTAACACTCGGGGACCTTCCGTAAGTCTTCTTTCGCTCTTTTATCGCTTTTCGAGTCCGAAATTCAACGTTTTGCTGACTTTCTGCATTGACCAGCTTATGGTCGATGCGAAGTTCATGGAACTTCATAACGTGAGCGTGATCACGATGGTTATAGTCCGTAGTGACTATACCTACTGATCACCACGTTAACTAGGCTAAGTGACGGGTCGTAGTTTCGGCCAAAATGTGCATCCTTGCATATTTTGTAACCAAACTACTCGTGAGCATCAAAGCCGTTTGTTTTGATGTCAAACCTGTTTTCTAAACTTAGTTAAGCATGTTCTAACATGCTTAGCTCGTCACTTTTAGTTTAGTGCTTATATAGGGTCGTAAGGTAAGCGATCTAAACCATCGCTTATCCTTTCGAACCCGACCCATTTGGTCGGTCATTAGGACCCGACCAAACACATTAGGTGACCATAGCTATGACCTTCCGAGGTTATACCTTGTGGTCACGATGTTAGGCGTTCCAGACGCGTTCTACGCGAACGACGCGTTAGGGTAGCATAAGCTACCTAAACGGGTCGTGATGGACCGTAAGCACTTAGGTTAAGTGTCATTTTAGTATGTAGGCTTTGTTAAACCATATTACACGAGTCTCCATACTCGTTTGGTTTACGAACCCGCGTACTATCCGATCCTTCCGATTTGGTCCGGTATATTAACATAGCTACCTATTAGGTGCCGTTTGATATCCCGTGATCTTTAGCATTATCTGGTTATTATACAAGAACTCCAAAGCAATCTCAGGTGAGTACATTGAACCCCTCTTTTACTGTTTTCCAAACTGTTTTGGGGTGAAACACATGTGCCTACTTGCTACTTTCATGCTTTCCGGTTTTCACATCATATACTGCTATGTTCGATAGTACATATATAGTACATGATTTCATTGTGTTTATGCTATGTATGCCCAGTGTGTGCGTACTTAGTACATTGCTTTACATCACATTTCATGCTACGTACGCCCATTGTGTGCATACGTAGTACATTGTTTCACATTGCATATCTGTTGCATATGCTCATCCAGCATATGAACATAGTATACTACATTTTGAACCGTTGTACTCTACAATACATTTCATGCTACGTACGCCCATTGTGTGCATACGTAGTACATTGTTTCACATTGCATTTCTGTTGCATATGCTCATCCAGCATATGAACACATTACACTACATTTTGAACCGTTGTAACCATTTGACTATGTGAACCGTCTTACCCCTTTGATTTCATGAACCGTCTGTAATCATTGAACCGTGTAAACCAGTTGCATCCGTTGACATGGATTACATTTGACAATAGACATTTGACTATACATGAACATTTCTACCGTTGTTAAACATTTCATCTTGATGGTTTGGTTTGAGTAAGTGATTTAAGTAACGAGGCATGTGTAATATGATACAAGCATGGTGGATACGCCGCTGGTACTTCCTATATATAAGTGTTTGTATGGTATTACATATCGTAGCGTTATTTGAATCATTTCAATTTGAAACATAGAACATTTTATACAAATAACACGCTTTTCACAAGACATTGATTTACAAACAACAAATCTTATACAAACTCTTTTTTTTTACATGGTTATTCAGTTAACCATGCATTGTTCTCTTATTTATACATATCATTTGATCTTACCGTTTTTCAAATGATTTACAAGACAAAGCAAAATACGAGGTTCATGACTAAACATTTTCTCAAACTCAAGTCATGAATTCCGTTTTCACAAAACCAATGTATCTCACAGGCATTTTTATGCTGACGTACCTGTTTTCACATGTGTTTTCAGAAGATGATGCATAGGACTTATCAAGACATACTTAGGCGGACCTGTGCCTTAGTGACTTAAAACGAGACAAGAACTAGTTAATTTATGTTATGTACACTTTGATTCTTGTTTAGACAATGTAAACTTTCATGTATGATTTATAAAACGAAACTTCATTTGCCATGGATTTGAAACAATTGATTCTGTTACAACACTCCCCGACGTTTCCGCCACGTTTTGTATGTTCTACGTGGTCGGGGTGTGACAATACATATCATCTGATATTATCGTTTTTCAAAAGGTTTACAAAGCAAGACAAATTACAAGGTTCATGACTGACTGTTATTAAACATTTCTTTAAACTCAAGTCATGAATCCCATTTTCACAAAACCTATGTATCTCACAGCCAATTTTATGCTGACGTACCTACTTTCACATGTGTTTTCAGGAGCTATCGTGTAGGATGACATTGGGGACACTAGGGCGGACCTGTGCCTTAGAGAATAAAAATGAAGATAGACTAGTTTAATTTTGACTGAACTCTTTTTTTACTGTTTAAGACAATATAACACTCTTATTTATAAATAAAAATACAACTTTGTATGCCATGGTTATGAAACAATTTAATTATGTCCCAACACTCCCCGGCGTTTCCGCCGTGGTTGCACGTTATACGCGGCCGGGGTGTGACAGAAGAGTTGGTATCAGAGCCAATGGTGTTGGTGCATGTTTGTGACAACAGCTTAGATTTGGTCTTTGGATATCTTGTAATTAGTTAAACGATAAACGGTTAGCGGGTTTAGCTTTGTAATAGTGAGATTATAGAGTTTGGGCTAAACTAAACCCATTTGGGTCAAGGGGAAACAAATTGGGCTTGCCCATGTTGCAAACCCTAGCCCAAATAGTAAACCTTGTGTTATATAAACAAGGTTAGGCTTTAGGGTTGAGGTTGATCAGTTAATCAGTTAATTAGCCAAAACAGTTTGTGTGAGAGAATTCGTGAAGGCTCTAGGGTTTGGACGAATTTGTGGTCTTGATTGATTGTAATTCGTTTAGATTGATAATCAATAAAGACCAGTTTGAAAGTGAATTGCTGTTTCAGTTACTACATGTTTTCTGCTAATTCTGATCAAGAGGATTCCGCACTCTTGATTGGAAAGACGATTCTGTGAAGATCCATAACATCAAGGGGACCTACAATTGGTATCAGAGCGTTAGGCTCTTGATTGCTCGGTTCAGAATTGTTTGCTGCAGAAACAGGGAGTAAAATTTCGAAATTTTTGAAACCTGATAATTAGGGTTTTTAAAATTTCAAAAATCTTTGTGTGTTTAATTTTGATTTTCGAATTTTGTTGGCTGTTTTGATATTCTGGTTTGTCTGATTGCTGTTTTGCAGGTTTTAGGGTTTGCAGGACTGTTTTTGGTTGATTGTTTGAAGGTTTTTGGCTGGAAACACTTGAAGATTCGAAGATTGTTCTTCGTGTTCTTCGCGTTCTTCGTTCTGTTTCTTGTTGATTTTCGAAAATCACTGATAATTTGCTTGTTTTGATTTTGCAGAAAGTTGTTAGGAAAATCAGAAAATCATCAAAAATTTCGATCAGATTGAGTTTCCTTAGTTACTGGCGAAATTGACTGACTGGCGAAATTGACTGATCTGCGAATTTAACCAGCAAAATTACCGGCGAAGTTAAATCCAAAGGCGACTTTGGTAACCGTGTTATTTTCCACAGCGAAATTATCACGGTTTTCGTCGAATTTACTGGTCGTCGTAATAGCGAAGTCGACCAGCGAATTTGTGAACTTGACAGCGAAATAGACTAGCATAATTACCAGCAAATTTAAGTGACCCAGCAAATTTAACAGCATAACCTAGCGAACTTACCAGTTTACCAGCGAAATTATCATTTAACCAGCGAATTTAGCAGCAAAATTAAGAGGTGGAATTTCAGTTGGCAAGCGTCGGAAAATTTTCAGTGTTTTGCAAATAGAAATTGATTCGTAGCTCGTTTGACAGAACCGTTTGCACCGTT
The DNA here is from genome assembly GCF_002127325.2 of Helianthus annuus. Lineage (NCBI taxonomy): Eukaryota > Viridiplantae > Streptophyta > Magnoliopsida > Asterales > Asteraceae > Helianthus > Helianthus annuus. The sequence continues at coordinate 111,684,228 of NC_035438.2, read as the reverse complement.
GAACTCGTGTGATTTTTAGGACAAAAAAAATCCCGAATTCGGTTTTTGACATTATATATCATTGGATTCGTCTTTTCGAGACGATTCTAACGGTGTAATTTGGTAACCACTGTTTTCGGACGACTTTTGTACGATTTTCTCAGTCTGTTAACGTTAAAATGTCAAACATGTCTACTTTGAACGAGTTGTTGAAGATGGAGCATGAGGTTGGTACTACCAACAAACCACCTAAGATGATGAAGGTGGAAAACTATCTGACATGGAAGGATCGTTTTCAGTCCTTCATTGAATATCAGGATACGCGCATGTGGATATGCATCGAAGATGGGTACGTGAATCCTACACATGACTTTGAGGGCAGACCACGTAGAACTGAATATGTGAACATGCAAGATAACGATAAAAAGATGTATGAGGCTGAAAAGAGAGCCTTGGCTGCAATCAAAATGTCGTTACCTGATAGCATCAAACATACCTTCAAGAAGTACACTAACTCAAAGGATATGTGGGATGCTTTGGAGAAAAGATACGCTGGAAATGCTGATGTCAAGAAGAACAAGGTTGATCTACTGAAGAAGCAGTTCGCTGTTTTCAAGTACATGAAGCATGAGTCACTTGAAGACGTCATCACTCGTTACTACCATCTGATGTCAGAAATGGACAATTATGAGATCGATTGCTATTCTGAAGTAGAGAAGAATGACAAGCTGCTAGATGCTTTGCCTACTAAGTGGGATATCTACACTCTAATGATCAAGGGTGAAGCTGATTATGAAACAAAAGAGCTTGAAGAGGTAGTAGGAAAGTTGAGAGCTTATGAGCTCAGCATGAAGAAGAAAGATACTGGATATGATCAGGTTCAAGATCCGGCTGTTTACAATGGGCTTACATCTTCTTCATCTCACAACGCTTCTAGCGACTCTGCTACTGCGTTTTTATCATGTGAGAATGAGCAGGTTATGGTGAATCAGGATGGTGATGTGTGTTTTGTTGCTGCTTCAGGAGGATCATCAGGAGTTAAGAAAACATCAGCTTCTAAGCTGAGTACTACTGCTAAGTCAATGCCAATGAGTGTGAAGTCTGCTGAAGAGCATCTGGCTCTACTTGCTTCGTTTGTTGCTTCCTATGAAAACTATATTCAGGGAAAGATTTCTGATCCTGCTACTTTAGATGAAGACTATGATCAGATTGACCCTGATGATCTTGAAGAGATGGATTTGCAATGGCAAATGGCCATGATTTCTAGGCGTGTGAAAAGGTTCATGAACAGAACAGGAAGAAAGTTTGTGGGAAGGAGTGTTGGTTTCGACAAGACCAAAGTGAGGTGCTTTAATTGTCAAAGTTATGGGCACTTTGCTAGGGAATGTCAGAAACAAAAGCAAGATAATTCGAGCCAGAGTTCAAACAACAGGAATGCATCAAACAACTCTAGCTCAAAGGCATTGATCTCTACTGCAAGAGAGGGTTCATATGATTGGAGCATTCATTTAGAAAATGATGGGAATGTCACTCAAGCATTCATGGCAGAGATTACTCCAATCGATGATGGTGAAGCTAAAGTAGATGATGCAGAAGTGAAGGTGGATGCTGAGGTGAAGGTAGAGAATAGAGCTGAAGAAAAGAAGGTTGATCAGACAACAGGTGCTGAAGATGAAAAACAAAAGTCTGAATATGAAAAAGAAGCTGAGGAAAAGGATGCTAAGTATAAACAATTGGAAGCTCAGCTTGCAGCTCTAATGGCCAACCTTGACAAACAAACAGGAGAGGTAAAGTCTAATTCTGTGTGTTTAAAATGTCGTGAACTACATGGTGAGGTTGACAGGTTGTCTGCACAAAACAAAAGTTTGGTAAGCGAGATGTCTAACATTAAAGAATCAAACTTTTTTGCTAAAAGAAATGAAACGTCATACTTGAAGAAAATAAAAGGTTATGAAAGTGAAATTGAAGCTGTAACCTGCAAATTAAATGAAAAACTTCAAGTCATAGACATAGCTCATGACATGATGGCTGAGAAAACAAAAGAGATTTCTGATAAAAACAAAGAGTTGTCAGATGCTCAACTCAGAATTGTTGAACTTGAAAAGAAATTGTGTCAATTCAGGGATTCTACTTTTGTTATGAAACATATGATGGGTGGGTTAAAGAAGAGTAATGACAAGACTAGTGTGGGATTCCAAGGCTATAATGAAGTCCCACCTCCTCTTAGTCATGATTATTCCTTCCTACCTGATTAAGATGAGCTAACAAAGTTTATGTCAACAGCACCAAGTAGTTCCACAGCAAGTCGAGGTGATGAGTCTGAGAGAGGTGATGCTAAGAAGGATAATAACAGCAAACCAGTTTTGAAAAAGAACACTTCACAACCTAAGAATAAAAATTCGACTTTTGCTAAAAAGATAAATTTTGTTCAAGGAAGTGACATGAAAAATGAGACAGCTGTTATTGAAAATGAATCGAACGTAGAGTTTGCTAAAAATAAAAACAAAGAAAATTCTGAAATTAAGCAAACTGAACCAGATTCTTCTAAAGCATCATCATCAAAGCCTGAATCTAGTTCAAAGGCTTCCGATAAGAAGTCTTCGAAAAAGATGTCGTGCTTCAAATGTCACACCAAAGGACATGTAGCTAGCTGCTGTCCTAACAAAAGGAATGAAGCACAGGTGGATGAGAGGAAGAGAGAGAAGTCACCAGAGAAGAATGGTGATAAGCAGGAGAGAGAGTCCAACTCTCCAAAGAAATCTGCTCCTAAGCAACCAGAGACAGTTGCTGTTGGTGTGGATAAGGCTGAAAAAGGAACTCCACAAGTTCCTCGTTTTCAAAGAAATCAACCTAGATTTCAGCCTAGATCTCCACCAGGCAGATTTGAGAGACCTAGAAGCAGTTCACCAAGAATGAACAACCAAAATACAAATAATTTCAGAAGTCAAGGTCAATATCAAAATCGATACCAAAATAATGGTGGTCGAAATTTTTATAACAATGGCTTTAGAAATTATAATAATAATGCTTCTTGGAATCAAAATCATAATTTTCAAAGGTCAAATAGTCCAAACACACATAGGAACCCTCAGGACCAAAGACCTAGTGGAAATCAAAATCAAATTCCAACTGGTCTGAGATCCAAGACTCCAGTTAGGAGTAATGGATATTGGATGGATGTTCCAGTGGTTGGTGAATTTGGACGACCCAAGACCATTAAGGCTTGGGTCCCCCAATCTAACTAATTTCTTGGTTGGTGTGTGCAGGAGCTGCTAAGGAGGATTATCAACTTGTGGTATGTTGATAGTGGCTGCTCTAGGCACATGACGGGGGATGCGAGATTGTTGACTGAGTTTGAAGAATATGATGGAGGACAAGTAAATTTTGCGGGTGCGAAAGGTGGTAGAATTACTGGACGAGGAAAGGTGACCAATGGGAAGATCACGCTGGACAAAGTGAACTATGTGGAGCAGCTTAAACACAATCTTATGAGCGTGTCACAAGTCTGCGACAAGGGTCACTCGGTCCATTTTACCAAGACTGAAGCATTAGTGTTGAAACCAGGTTTGGAGATACCGGACGATTGGATAGTGATGCGAGCGCCAAGGAGAAATGACACTTATGTCATGGACATGGGTGCTAAGGATCCAACTGCAGTGGTGGCGTGTTTACTATCAAAAGCATCTGAAGCTGAATCGATGTTGTGGCACAGACGCATGGCCCATATTCACTATCGCAAAATGAATTACCTTGTTAAAAATGAGCTAGTGAAAGGGGTTCCATTGCGGAGGTTTCAAGTGGAAGACAAATGTCTTCCATGTCAAAAGGGAAAACAACACAAGAAACCTCATAAATCAAAAACAGTAAATTCCATGGATGCCCCTTACGAATTACTTCACATGGATTTATTCGGTCCAGTGAACGTGAGGAGCATAGGTGGAAAGTACTATTGTTTAGTTGTCACTGATGATTACTCACGTTATTCATGGGTTTTCTTTTTAGGTACAAAAGATGAGACAGCAGAGATGTTGATAGATCTTTTTACAAAATTGGAAAACGTCCATGATGCAAAGATCAAGAGGATAAGGAGTGATAATGGCACGGAATTCAAGAATCGTATTCTGGATCTCTATTGTCTTCGCAAGGGAATTGAACATCAATATTCTACTCCTTATACGCCTCAACAGAATGGAGTTGCTGAGAGGAAAAACAGGACGTTGATTGAAGCCGCTAGGACGAGGCCTTCAGATTCTAAGCTACCAGTTCTTTTCTGGGGAGAAGCTGTGAATACAGCTTGCTACGTCCTAAACAAAGTTTTGACTGTTAAACGTTTTAATAAAACTTGTCATGAATTAATGTTTAACAAGAAACCAAACTTAGAAGGCTTTGAACCATTTGGATTACCCTGCACCATTGTGCGAAATAAAGATAAACAAAAATTCGGTGAGGTGGCTGACGAGGGCTACTTTCTAGGTTACGTACCTGGCGCACCGAATAAAAGGGTTTTTAATCTAAAAACTGGTAAAATTGAGGTTGTGTTTAATGTTGAAATTACTTCTTACAAACCTCAACAGTCAACGAGTGGACCAGCTATATTATATGATTATGAAAGTGTATTTAAGTCATTTAATATTCCTGAGTTTTCCAATGCAGATGAGTCTCAGCTGATTCAAACAGTGATAAATGGAGATGATGAAGGCGAGTTCATGCCTAGATCAAATGTTGATATGATAGATGCTCCGGAAACTTCCCAAGATGCTGCTGATACTGATTCAAGTGATGGTGAACCCGAACCCAATCAGGGGGAGGATTTCATTAATCCGTTTGCAAATCAGAATATTCAGGGGGAGGTTGGATCAAACCTTGGTGACAATCTAGTAGTCGATGCTGTAGCAACTACACGAGCAAATAGGGATCATCCAGTTGACATGATACTTGGAGATCCTACTGCAGGTGTTCAGACGAGAAGAAGCATAGCAGCGAATACTGGTTTATTTGTGTCGATTGAGAAGACTGGGATTGTGAACGAGTGCTTGTACAGTTGCTTTATTTCCCAAGAGGAGCCGAAGAACATTCATATGGCTCTTAAAGACAATTCATGGGTTGAAGCTATGCAAGAGGAATTGGCCCAGTTTGCTAAGTTGAAAGTTTGGGAGTTGGTTGATCTTCCTAAAGGTGAAAGAGAGATTGGCACTAAATGGGTATTTAGGTGCAAGAAAGATGAAAGAGGTATAGTCACGCGAAACAAGGCTCGATTGGTGGTCAAAGGTTTCAATCAGCAAGAAGGGATAGATTATAATGAAGTGTTTGCACCAGTGGCAAGGTTGGAGGCAATTCGTTTGTTTCTGGCTTTCGCAACTTTCAAGGGCTTCAAAGTTTACCAACTAGACGTGAAGAGTGCGTTTCTTTACGGGAAAGTCCAAGAAGTGGTGTATGTCTCACAACCAGATGGGTTCGTTGATCCAGATTATCCAGATCGAGTGTACAAACTTGATAAGGCTTTGTATGGGTTACATCAAGCTCCCAGGGCTTGGTACGAGACACTGTCTACACATCTGATAAAGAATGGTTTTGAAAGAGGTCAGATTGACAGTACACTGTTCATCAAGAGGAAGAAGGAAGATTTTCTGCTGGTACAGGTGTACGTGGATGACATCATCTTTGGGTCATCTGATAAAAGCATGTGTAAAGAGTTCGAGCAGGTGATGAAGAGCAAGTTCGAAATGAGTGCCATGGGTGAGCTGTCTTACTTTCTGGGATTACAAGTTGAACAGAAGGCGGATGGGATGTTTATTCATCAAACAAAGTATGTGTATGACATTTTGAGTCGGTTCAAAATGAATGATTGCACTACCTCCAACACACCCATATGTGAAAATCACAATCTTGGCCCAGATCATGAAAGTACTGAAGACGTTGATCCTACTCAATACAGGGCAATGATTGGTTCTCTGATGTACTTGACTGCTTCAAGACCTGACATCATGTTTGCCGTATGCTTGTGTGCCAGATATCAGGCGAATCCTAAAGAGTCACACATGAAAGCAGTGAAGCGGATTCTTCGTTACTTGAAGGGGAAACCTAAACTTGGGTTGTGGTATCCAGCTGATAGTGATCTGACGTTTGTTGCTTACACTGACTCAGACTTTGGAGGCTGTAAGTCGAATAGAAAGTCTACAACAGGTGGTTGTCAGTTCTTAGGAGGCAGGATTGTATCTTGGCAATGCAAGAAGCAATCTTATGTGTCTACATCTACGTGTGAAGCTGAATATATTGTTGCTAGAAGCTGCTGCTCTCAGGTTCTCTGGATACAATAGCAAATGCGCGATTACGGTTTGGATTTCACTCGTACTCCTATTATGATAGACAATAATGCCACTATTTCAATAACTAATAATCCCGTGAACCACAGTCGCACAAAACATATTGAAATACGTCATCATTTTATACGGGATTGTGCTGAAAAGAGACTAATTGAATTACATCGAGTCGACACAGAGGATAACCTGGCAGATCTTTATACTAAAGCATTTGACAGGGCTCGCTTTGAACATTTAGTCGAACTCAACGGGATGAGGAATCCTGAATAACTGGTTTTTCATAAGAATTTTGTAAATAGTTTACTGCTTTTCTTAAAAATCAAAAACACAAAAAAATTGAAAAATCCAAAACATAAAAAAAATTAGAAAATCAAAAATGAGTTATCACTGTGTGAAAAGGAGAAATGATAGTACATCAGCAAGTTAGACTGTCACACTGAACTTGAACCTAAATTGCTTAAGTGTGATAGCAGCTTCATTATATGATGTACCAGTAGGCAAAAAGCATGAAATAATCAACTTACCAATGTGATATAAACTTAAATGAACTGAATATGAGTAGGGAACACATCAGTGGTGTATGGTTTAATGACCTTAATTCTTGCGTTGATAGATTGCCAAAATCTGAAGTTTTGGGTCTTTATACTGTTGTTTCAACTAGGGATATCTTGGCTGTCTGTCTGTTAGAACTAAATTGTACATGACCCCAGAAAAGATAGTCACTTGGAATTAGCTCATTTCTATTTGAATGTCTGTATATTTCCCGATACACACAATTTTGATCTGATTCTGAAATCTTATCTGAAAAAAAGTCGTGTACCTCCTCTGCTGCATCCAGATATATGCTGACCTAGAGGTGCTAGGCAACGACAGCTTCTGCTGCATCCAGATACATGCTGACCTAGCTGTACGTTGTCGCACTATAGATCTAATACACCCGAAAGAGGCCCTCAAGTGCCCAAAAGAAACCCAAGAAACCTATATCAAACTGAGAAAATCTCATTTGATCTGTATATTATACCATCTCTACTAAAGATCTATTCTGTTCTCTTCTCAACCTACTCCCAGTTAAGATTTTAGAAATCTGGATTGGACTTGTGAAATATGTGGTAGGGAAGATACTTGCATGATAGAGTGTGCTGTTTATATTTCCAGGATTTGATTAGTATTTATTTGGGTGTTCATTGTTACGAAATCAAAACATGATAAAACAGTTTAAATGCAGACCTAGACACAGTCAGGATATCTTAAAGGATGACCTCAGTATACTCACCTACTACGATGAATCTTTGTGCATACCTTGATCGTGGGGGTATATCCTGAAGTGGGACACACTAGTATATCAGAATTAAAATTACCTTAACGTATCATACGGTAATGGTACTTGAAATGTTCATGCATTTTGTTTAAGTGGACAAACATACTGGTAATCGTCTTGAACTGCTTTTCACGAAAAATTAAATAAAGAATTATATGATTGTGTGAAACAGTTTGATTGTGCTGATATGATCTTCTTACCAGTGATTCTCACAAAAATAGAGTGTTTATTGTTTTTGTTATTTACTTGCTTTCAGAAAAATATAAAAATCCAAAAATAGTGTCTTTTTCTGTTTAAAATTCTTAACGTACGGAAAACTGTTATTCTTGGAGGAATTGTTACTGATAGGGGGAGACGGTGTTAGAAAGTGAGTTCAAAATTTTTAAATCATGCAGGTTCTTGTGTGTTGAATGAAAAGTTTTGCGTGTTGGTGATAGATTGAAAAGGCTTAATCTGTTATACAGTTTAACTATCTCTTGAACAATAATAATTTATTTAACTTTGTTGAAAAATTCTTATGGTTTCTCGAGATGTTTGTTTTATAGTATACAGATTGAAGCAGTGTGTTCCTGAGAAGTTGCTGTGAAGTGTGAAGATGAGAGTTTGATTGGATGCATGGTAGAACCTCCTTTCTATATTGCAGACAAGATTGAAGAGTTTGAAGATTGCTGTGCAAATGCTAAACTGGAGTTTACTCAAGTGCTAACGTGTTGAAGATTTGGTGATTGGATGCATCAGCTTAGGGGGAGTCTGTTGCTGACAGTCTGTTGCTGACAGAAGCTATTGAAGCTGAAGCTATCCAAAGACCAAAGACAGTGCAAGATTACTTGAAGATTGCAAGAAGACCGAAGACAAAAGACTGAAGACAAAGTTTTTATGAAGCTATTGTCAAGGGGGAGTTTGTTGGTGCATGTTTGTGACAACAGCTTAGATTTGGTCTTTGGATATCTTGTAATTAGTTAAACGATAAACGGTTAGCGGGTTTAGCTTTGTAATAGTGAGATTATAGAGTTTGGGCTAAACTAAACCCATTTGGGTCAAGGGGAAACGAATTGGGCTTGCCCATGTTGCAAACCCTAGCCCAAATAGTAAACCTTGTGTTATATAAACAAGGTTAGGCTTTAGGGTTGAGGTTGATCAGTTAATCAGTTAATTAGCCAAAACAGTTTGTGTGAGAGAATTCGTGAAGGCTCTAGGGTTTGGACGAATTTGTGGTCTTGATTGATTGTAATTCGTTTAGATTGATAATCAATAAAGACCAGTTTGAAAGTGAATTGCTGTTTCAGTTACTACACGTTTTCTGCTAATTCTGATCAAGAGGATTCCGCACTCTTGATTGGAAAGACGATTCTGTGAAGATCCATAACATCAAGGGGACCTACAAATGGTTATAGGGAATTAGGTTATTAGTAATGCTTTGACCTAGACTATAACTTTCTAGGATCCCAACACAAGTTATCTTGTGTTTAGATTTTAAAACATGCACTTCACCTATCCTTAGGTGATAACCACAACGGGAACTTCGGTTCCGAATCCGCTTTGAAAATTAATCATCTGTTCTAGGATGATTGATTACTAGGTTTTGGACCCTCTGTTATAAGGTTTTGAACCCCTTTGAATTTTCAAAATCTCGTCAAGGTTTTCGGGTTTTAATAGTGTGAACACGTGTGAACTGGAAGAGTGAATGCCCGTACCCTGAGTTTTCTGTCTAAGGCTAGAGTGTTCGTACAAATCCACATAATCGGACCAGTCACTCTTACCTGGGAACTCTTGGGGTGAGTGTTCACTTATAGGCGAACATGTCTTCGCGATACATTATTTTTGACCCACTTACTTTTACTAGACGTTTCATGTCGCTTGTTTGCTTTGCGATGCAGAACCACCATCTTTGCTTTTGCTGATTCTGTTTCATCTCATTCTCTTCATCCAATCATCTCACTCGTTTCCTTTCATGTTTTCCTCTTTTAGAATGCCTCCTCGACGCGAACACCAGATAGTAACTGCCGAGCTGGCAGAAATTATTGCGCAGCAGATGGCTGCTCAATTCCCAAATCTCTTTGCTTAATGGAACCAGGCCAACAACAACAACAATGGTACATGCAATTTCAAGAACTTTAACTCGGCTAAACCACTCAAGTTTAGTGGTTCTGAGGGAGCAACTGGGCTTCTTCAATGGTTCGAGAGCATCGAGAATACTTTTCGCCACGTGCAGTGTCCGGATAATCGCAAGGTCGAGTTTTCTTCGAGCGTGTTTCAGAAAAGGGCTCTTACATGGTGGAATGGGGTAATGAGAGACCGTGGTGCAGACGTTGCTCTAGCACAGACGTGGGCTGAACTCAGAGCTCTTATGATGAGGGAGTTTTGTCCTCGTCATGAACAACGAGCGTTGGAGAAGGAGTTTGATGATTTGAAACAAGATAGTGGCGAGCACAGGGCATATACTGATAAGTTTGAGGAGTTGAGTCTGCTTTGCCCGACTATGGTCGCCCCACTCGACAAGGCTATCGAAAGGTACATCGACGGCCTGCCTGACTCAGTACAAGACATTATTACTGGTAGCAACCCTACCACACTCCGTCAGGCAATCGAGTTATCAGCGACACTGACTGAGTCGCAGATTCGAAAGAATAAATTACACAGGAAGGGTGACAAGGGAAAGAAACAGTCGTCTGACAAGGAGGATAGCAAGAAAGGTCAAAACAAGAAGGGAAAGGATTCTGGTTCCTCAAGGGGGTCAAGGAAGCGTAAGGCTTCCCAAAACTTTGCGGTCACTGCCCAAGCTAACCAGGCAGCTCCCAACCAACCCGCACAGCCTCCAGCAAAGAAGCCCTATTCAGGAAGTGCACCTTTGTGCAATAGATGCAACAGTCACCATCAGCAGCAACATCAGTGCCGTTTCTATACTAACTGTGGGAGTTCAGGTCATCTTGCCGATGTTTGTCGGTTTGCTCAAAATCGCGCAGTTCAGAACCCTGCTCAACAAGTTGCTCAACCTCCAGCTCAGCAACAGGGTCAGGCTACACGACCAAACTACCTACCAGGTGCTTGTTATAACTGTGGGGATCTGACCCACTACAGAAACCGGTGCCCAAGGCTAGCCAACCAGAACCAGAATGCAAACCAGAATCAGGCTCAGGCTCGAGGGCGAGTCTTCAACATGAATGCTCAAGAGGCACAGGCAGACAATGAAGTGGTGAACGGTACGTTCTTTATTAATAATCATCCTGCATCTGTTCTTTTTGATTCGGGTGCCGACAAGAGTTGTGTGTCATTGTCTTTTGAGCCAATGCTTCGCTTGTCTAGAACGGAACTAGGTAAACCTTTGACAGTAGAGGTTGCCAGCGGTGAACCCATTGTTCTTGATTCTGTTCTCCGCAACTGCCAGTTGAACCTTAACAATCATCTTTTTCCTATTGACCTCACGCCTATGCGACTTGGAAGCTTCGACGTTATTGTGGGTATGGATTGTTTATCTAAGCATCGCGCCGAGATAATTTGTTCTGAGAAGATTGTTCGTGTGCCGCTGTCGATAGGAGAGATCCCACAGGTTCGTGGTGAGAAGCCTGCCGGTGGTCTCAAACTCATGTCTTGTTTTAAAGCACGGAAGTATCTACGGAAGAACTATGTGGCTTTCTTAGCACATGTTACAGCAGATAAAGGCAAGGGTAAGCCTATTTCAGATATTCCTGTCATTCGGGATTATTCTGAAGTTTTTCCTGAAGAGTTACCTGGCCTACCTCCAGCACGCCAAGTCGAGTTCCGTATTGATCTCATGCCTGGTGCAAATCCCATTGCCAGAGCTCCATATCATCTTGCACCATCTGAGATGCAAGAGTTGTCTAAGCAGCTACAAGAACTCTCCGACAAAGGTTTTATCCATCCTAGCTTTTCACCTTGGGGTGCTCCCGTTCTTTTTGTCAAGAAAAAGGATGGATCTTTTAGGATGTGTATCGATTATCGTGAGCTTAACAAGCTTACCATCAAGAATCGATATCCCCTACCTCGCATTGATGATCTCTTTGATCAATTGCAAAGCGCTTCTTATTTTTCAAAGATTGATCTTCGATTTGGATATCATCAACTTCGTGTGCATGAAGAAGATATTTCCAAGACAGCGTTCCGTACTCGTTATGGGCATTATGAGTTCACAGTCATGCCATTCGGTTTGACTAATGCTCCTGCTGTTTTCATGGACTTGATGAATAGGGTCTGCAAGCCTTATTTGGATAAGTTCATCATCGTTTTCATTGATGACATTTTAATATATTCTAAGATGCGAGCTGATCATGAGCAACATCTTCGTCTTACTTTGGAACTCCTAAAGAAAGAGCAACTTTTCGCCAAATTCTCCAAGTGTGAATTATGGCTTAAAGAAGTTCAACTTTTAGGGCATATCGTCAATGAACAAGGTATTCATGTAGATCCCTCCAAGATCAGTGCGATTAAGGATTGGGATACACCTACTACTCCTACTGAAGTTCGTTCTTTTCTTGGTCTAGCGGGTTATTACCGCCGCTTCATTGAGAACTTCTCAAAGATTGCAGTTCCCCTAACTGCTCTAACTCAGAAGAGCAAGCCATTTGATTGGGGAGTTAAACAAGAGGAAGCGTTTCTGACTTTGAAACAAAAGCTTTGCGACGCGCCTGTCCTAACATTGCCTGAGGGCAATGATGATTTCGTCGTTTATTGCGACGCATCTAAATTAGGTCTTGGTTGCGTCCTGATGCAAAGAAACAAAGTCATAGCATACGCATCAAGGCAGTTGAAGATACATGAGAAGAACTACACCACTCATGATCTTGAGTTGGGTGCAGTCGTCTTCGCTCTTAAGATCTGGAGACACTATTTGTACGGTATAAAATGTGTGGTTTTCACGGACCACAAAAGTCTTCAGCATATCTTCAATCAGAAAGAGCTCAACATGAGGCAACGACGTTGGGTTGAACTTCTAAATGACTATGACTGCAAAATTCGCTACCATCCTGGTAAGGCGAATGTCGTAGCCGATGCTTTCAGTCGCAAGGAACGTACTAAGCTTCATTGCGTCCGTGTCCAATCTGTTATTCAAGCGCAAACCGATATCCAGGCACGTATTTCTCAGGCTCAACAGTCTTGTGTTTCACAAGGTTTGATGGATAAGGAATTTCCTTATCACATAACTCCTGCTCTTGAACTGAAGGACAATGGATCATATTACTTCATGGACCGCTTGTGGGTCCCAAGCCAAGATAATCTTCGTACCTTGCTTATGGATGAAGCCCATAAGTCTCGTTATTATATTCATCCTGGCTCAGATAAGATGTATAAGGATCTTTGTATTCAGTATTGGTGGCCTGGTATGAAGAAAGACATTGCCTTATACGTATCCAAATGCCTTACTTGTCTTAAGGTTAAGGCTGAACATCAGCGTCCTTCCGGATTATTGGAGCAACCGGAGATCCCAGTTTGGAAATGGGAAAACATTACTATGGATCTCATTACTAAACTCCCACGCACAAAGAAAGGTCACGATGCCATTTGGGTAGTCGTCGATCGTCTTACCAAATCAGCGCATTTCTTGCCAATCCGTGAGGATTTTTCGGGTGACAAACTTGCTCAAATCTACATAGATGAAATTGTAGCTCGATATGGTGTTCCTTTGAACATCATTTCTGACAGAGATGCTCGTTTCACTTCTCATTTTTGGAGAACCATGCAATCTGCTATGGGGTCCCAACTTAATCTGAGCACAGCTTATCATCCGCAAACGGATGGTCAATCTGAAAGAACAATCCAGACATTGGAGGATATGCTTAGAGCTTGTGTGATCGATTTTGGTGGTAGTTGGGATTCACATCTTCCGTTGATTGAATTCTCCTACAACAACAGTTATCACTCCAGCATCAACATGGCTCCTTTCGAGGCTCTCTATGGTCGAAAATGTCGTTCACCAGTCTACTAGAATGAGATTGGTGAGGCTCAACTTACTGGACCTGCCCTCATTTTAGAGACAACAGATAAGGTTAAGAAAGTTCGTGACAACCTTCAGACAGCTAGAAGCCGTCAAAAGAGTTACGCGGACCTAAAATGCAAGCCCTTGGATTTTTAAGTCGGTGATCGTGTATTACTTAAAGTCTCACCTTGGAAAGGTGTGATCAGATTCGGAAAGAAAGGAAAACTTGCACCTAGATACGTTGGACCATTCAAGATCGTCGAAAGAATCGGTAAGGTAGCCTACAGACTTGACTTACCTCCTGAACTTGGAAATTTTCATCCAACCTTCCACGTGTCCAATCTCAAGAGGTATTTAGCTGATGAGAACCTCCACATACCGCTTGACGAAATTCGTGTTGATAAAACACTGAAATTTATTGAGAAACCGGTGGAAATCATGGAACGTGAAGTCAAGTGGCTTAAACGCAAGCGCATTCCTTTGGTCAAGGTTCGATGGGAATCTAAACATGGACCCGAGTTTACTTGGGAACGCGAAGATCAAATGAAGGCAAAGTATCCGCATCTTTTTCCACGAGTTTCCTCTAAATAAATTTCGGGACGAAATTTCCACAAGTAGGGGAGACTGTAACATTTGTGCTTGTAATCATTGTGAACAGTTCAGTTATCAATAAAACAATGTTATTTTATCCCAATGTTTGTTTGGTTGTGTTTTACATTTTTCATGTTTTGACTTTTGTTCAATTTCAAACTCTACATCGCTTTCTGGAGAATTATACGCAAACTGGTGCGTAAACGTACTTAGTTTAATGCGACAAATACTCTGGAACATCAACATATACTCAACATACCTTAAATAACCTTTACATAACTTAGAAATAAGTTTTGAAGGCTTTGGTATGGCAAAAACAAGTTAATTCGCTTACAGGGACTAAACTTGACAAACTGCAAAAGTATGCCAATTTGAACTGTAACGAACATTCCGGAACATGTCCATAAGTTAAACATACAATAAATATCCTTTACATAGCTTAGAAATAGGCTTTGAGGGGTTTGGTATGCTAAAACAAACTTTTGGATCATTCAGGAACTAAAAGTGTCAAAAAGTGCACAAGTTTGCACTTTCGCGCATAACTTACGTTCTGAATACATCCGGACATCCAAAAATTTATGTAAGCATTATAATATTATGCCTTAGTGTTTGGCATGAGAAAAATCCATTCATCGCGTCATTTGGATCATTTTTCGCGCTTATGCGCATTCCGTCGTAATTAACCGAACATCGCGATCGTACGGCCAAACGAACCAACATCCGACACATTTTTGAGCGTGTTTCATGTCCACAATGTTTAGGCATCATTTTAAGGCCTTGAAGTTGGCTTTACGTGTCACACCCCCAAAATCCCACCTGCGGAGTACTACCGCTTGGAGGCGTGACTGACCAGGATCCAGCCACCAATCATACTGAACAAGCATATAAGTAGTTATAAAAGTTTAACCATCACGATTGGTGTTCAAAAACAAATAAGTTTAAGTTGCAAGCGGAAGCATAAGTTTAAAGTTATAACATAAGTTCCAAAAATTTCAAGTTAAACATAATCTTGTAGCAATCCCTGTCCCACAACGATCCTCCTCCATGCAAGCTCCAGTTGAGTACCTAGGGTCCTGCAAAGCATGTAGTAACGAGTCAACAACTTGTTGAGTGAGTTCACGGGTGGGCGTTCGTTTTAGTTGTTTCGAAAACAGTTTACTTTATCTGGCATCCTGCCGTGGGGGTTACCCCATATTTTAAAAACGTGACCAGTTCATTCCCAGTTACTCCGGCACTCCGGCCGTGGGGGCTACCCCATGTAGTTATCAGGCATTTCTGCCGTGGGGGCTACCCCATGTACATCATCTGGCTCTCCAGCCGTGGGGGCTACCCCATGTGTATACTAGACTCGTTACCGTATCGATTGCTGACTGTAGTCATGTTTATGTGCCCTGAAAACATCAATGTCTATCATCATTGACGTGCCACAGATCCATTAGTTCACGCCCGTCCTCTGCGGCACGGTGTGAGGCTTGTCAGACCTAAATAGCGCTATCTAACTAATGACCCGCTCGCCATTGGCCCGGCGATTAGTCGATACAAAAAGGAGGGACTTCGTGATAGAGTTTTAGTCTAGTACGCTTAACCGTCCATCCGGACGAGGATTCACATTCCTGAACCACTGACGTCCTACCCAATGGTAGACGAGGAACCCACGTTCCTGAATCCCGTTCCCAACCCAGGGAATCCCATGCTTTGTAAAGGGTGTGAACTCACCTCGGTTTGCTCGGCAGTTAATCACAGAAAGTCAATCAAGTCGCAAGTAGTCAATAACGTCCTAACACGGATATCACGTATAATCAGATTCGAACCAAGTAGTGCACAATTGTTCAGCACGTTTGGCAAGCACGTTTAACAGTTCACAGTATCAACAGTAGCACATAAGGTTCACAAGTTCAGCCCATCTACTTAGGCCCAAACACGTAAAAGCAGTTAACACAGAAGCCCATCAGTCTGGCCCATTAACTAAGGCCCAAAAGTGTGGTCCCGAGTCGCAACCGGACTCGCAAGCATGGTCTCGAGTCATGCTGTGTGCTGATCATGGATGGTTGCGAGTCGCAACCGGTGTCGCAACCGTAGTCTCGGTTCATCATGTTAAGGTCTCGAGTCGCAACCGGACTCGTAACCTGTGGTTTCGGCTTGTCCTGATATGGTTGCGAGTCGCAACCGCGTGGTCTCGAGTCATCACGCTGTGGTTGCGAGTCGCAACGGGTGATTGCGAGTCGGTAAGCTGTCGTTTTCATGTTCACGTGTTGATGCAGGTGTATCAGTCCCATTAGTACAATATAATCAGGCCCAAATCAGGAAACTACCAATAGCATTCCACTAACAGTTTTCCTAATCAGGTTACTAGTCAAAGATGGATCAAAATCACAAGGGTTTTCACATTCTTAACTATCATTCAAAGTGTTCTTCACATATTCAAACATATATTCAACAAGTTCATAACATATTAACCACTTATTCACCCAAAATCATGAACAACTATCAAGATACAATTTTACTAGCAAGCATCCTACTTGACAAACATATTCATTAGCCGACTTTCATAGTATAAACACCCAAACTTTTCGGATCTAATCCAAGTGCAACCAATATCATCATTCACCCTTTTTAACATACAATGAACCCATTTTCAACATCAAGCATTTATGCAAATTTCAACACCTAACAAGAACATTCATGAACCGATTTCTATGTATAACTCAACAACTTAACATATTGTCACATAATCTCATACAAACATAACATGAACACACTAACATTCAACAAAACATCAAGAACACTAACCGGTTATGGGTTTCGAGGGTGTGTGAAAAGCTTCCAACCGGGTGTGTGTGTGAGCCGATCCAAGTCCAAATCCGAGAGTTTCTTGTGTCAACCGAGTGGATCCGAGAGTCTTGGAAATGTGTTTGTGTGCTAGAGTTCTAGTGGGAGAGAAGATGGAAGTGTGTGTGTGTGTGTGTTCTAATGTTCAACAAATGGCAAAAACTAACTAAGGTATGGTATATATAGTCAAGTTCCAAGAGTGTGCACCCTTAGTGGGTTTCGAGTGGGGGTTCACGGCCCAAAGGCCCAACCGGCCAAAGGTTCTCGGCCCAAGGCCCAAAACCGATTACTAGTCACTCGAGACCTCATGGTCTCGAGTCGGGTTCTTTGTTGTTTCGTGTCGGGTATCGGGTTCTTGGTTCACATAAAACACGTACACACATATATATATACAAATGCACACATAACAAAGCACTTATCACATAAAAAGGTTCACGTTATCATTTTAACTAGTCACATAACGTACAAGTAAGTTACAACGAAAGGTTCTAAATTTCGAGTTGTCACATCATCCCCAAGTTGAAAGAAATTTCGTCCCGAAATTTGATAGCACTCACTGAGGAAGCTAGTTAGGTTGCAAGGTTTTCCCGGTTTTCCTGGGGTGTCACATCCACCCCCCGTTGATCTGGAATTTCGTCCCGAAATTCCGTAGCTTCAGCCTCAGTAGCGTTTGTACTGTTCTCAAACAGTTGGGGATACTTTTGTTTCATCCGATCTTCGCGCTCCCAGGTAAACTCTGGGCCGCGACGTGAGTTCCAACGAACTCGAACAAGAGGTATTCTAGTGCTTTTGAGGACCTTAACATCCCGGTCCGTGATCTCGACAGGTTCTTCGACGAATTTCAACTGTTCGTCGATCGTAAGTTCCTTCAGAGGAACTACGTGCGTCTCATCTGACAGACATTTCTTCAGATTTGACACATGGAAAACGTTGTGAACTGCCCCGAGTTCTGCTGGTAATTTCAGTCTGTAGGCCACCTTGCCTATTTTCTCAAGAATTTCGAAAGGTCCAACATATCGTGGGTTGAGTTTGCCGCGTTTACCAAAACGAACCACACCCTTCCAGGGTGAAACTTTGAGTAATACCCGCTCCCCAACCTGGAGCTCAAGCGGTTTCCTGCCCTTATCGGCGTATGCCTTCTGACGGTCACGAGCGGCCGCCATGCGTTGTCGTATTTGAGCAATCCGCTCAGTAGTATCTACCACATGTTCTGGACCAGTGATCTGACTATCCCCCACCTCTGCCCAACAGAGGGGTGACCGGCATTTACGTCCGTACAATGCCTCAAACGGAGCAGCTTTAATGCTGGTGTGGTAGCTGTTATTATACGAAAATTCCACGAGTGGCAGATGCCTTTCCCAGCTGTTGCCAAAGTCGATTACACAAGCGCGAAGCATGTCTTCTAAAGTCTGAATAGTTCGCTCGGACTGCCCGTCCGTCTGTGGGTGATACGCTGTGCTCATATCAAGACGTGAGCCAAAAGACTTGTGCATTGCCTGCCACAGTTCCGAAGTAAAACGTGCATCTCGATCAGAGATGATAGAAGTGGGCACCCCGTGCCTCGAAACAACTTCCTTGAGGTATATTTCCGCTAGAGTGGAGAATTTATCTGTTTCCTTGATTGCCAGAAAGTGTGCGGATTTCGTGAGTCGATCCACGATCACCCAGATAGTATCGTTTCCGCGCTGTGATCTAGGTAAGCCAGTAACGAAATCCATGGAAATTTGCTCCCATTTCCATTGTGGTATCTCTGGTTGCTGAAGTAGGCCTGAAGGTTTCTGATATTCCGTCTTGACTCGTGCACAAGTCAAACACTTGCTGACATAAGTTGCTATGTGGGCCTTCATGCTAGGCCACCAATACGTTGTTTTAATATCGTGGTACATTTTGTCCGAACCAGGGTGTACCGAGTAGCGAGATTTGTGCGCTTCATCCATCACAAGTTCTCGTAAGTCGCCATAGAGTGGGACCCAAATGCGTCCTGTTACATAATAAGCACCATCTTCCTTCTGTTCTAAACGTTGCCTTGACCCGCGTAGAGCTTCAGCTCTAATGTTTTCTGGTTTCAGTGCTTCTATCTGAGCAGCTCGTATTTGCGAAGGTAGACTAGAATGGATCGTGAGTTGTAGAGCTCTTACACGCTTAGGCGTAGTGTCCTTCCGGCTGAGGGCGTCCGCCACTACATTGGCCTTGCCCGGGTGATACCTGATAGAGCACTCGTAATCATTCAGCAGCTCGACCCATCGTCGCTGCCGCATATTCAGTTCCTTCTGCTTGAATATGTGTTCTAAACTTCTGTGGTCGGTGTAGATGGCGCACTTGGTTCCGTACAGGTAATGTCGCCATAGTTTAAGTGCGAAAACAACAGCTCCCAGCTCTAAATCATGTGTCGTGTAGTTCTTCTCGTGAACTTTGAGTTGTCGTGAGGCGTAGGCTATGACTTTATCTCGTTGCATCAATACACAACCAAGACCTTGAATTGATGCATCGCAGTAAACCACAAAATCTTCTGTGCCCTCTGGCAGTGAAAGGATAGGTGCACTACAAAGTCTATCCTTTAGATGTTGAAAAGCTAACTCTTGTGCATTTCCCCAATGATAAACAACGCCTTTCTGCGTTAACAAAGTGAGAGGCTGCGCGATTTTAGAAAAATCCTTAATGAATCTCCGGTAGTAACCTGCCAATCCCAAGAATTGGCGAATCTCCTTTGGTGTACGAGGCGCAGGCCAGTTCTTAATAGATTCCACTTTGGATGGATCAACATGAATCCCATCCTTGTTCACCACATGCCCTAGGAAATGGACTTCACGAAGCCAGAAGTCGCACTTCGAGAACTTTGCGTAAAGCTGTTCCTTCCGGAGGAGTTCCAAAATAAGTTGTAGATGCTGTTCGTGCTCTTCTTTGCTCTTAGAATAGATCAGGATGTCGTCGATAAAGACTATGACAAACTTGTCCAGATACGGTTTGCACACTCGATTCATCAAATCCATAAAAACTGCCGGTGCGTTCGTCAGCCCAAACGGCATGACTAGAAACTCATAGTGTCCATATCGAGTCCTAAAGGCCGTCTTAGAGACATCCTCTTCTCGAACTCTCAGCTGGTGATATCCCGATCTCAAATCGATCTTCGAATAGTAGCTCGACCCCTGCAACTGGTCGAACAAGTCGTCAATACGCGGTAGAGGATAACGATTCTTCACAGTCACCTTGTTGAGTTCGCGATAGTCGATACACATTCTGAAGGTACCATCCTTCTTCTTCACAAAAAGTACTGGAGCTCCCCAAGGCGATGAGCTAGGACGAATAAAACCCTTATCCAAGAGTTCTTGTAGTTGCGTGGAGAGTTCTTCCAACTCTGATGGCGCTAAACGATAAGGTGCACGGGCTACAGGCGCGGCTCCAGGAGCTAGATCAATCTGAAACTCGACTTGACGATGGGGCGGAAGACCAGGTAATTCCTCAGGGAATACCTCAGGATAGTCGCGTACAACCGGAAAATCCTCTAGCTTCTTCTCCTTCTCTGTGGTATCAGTAACTAAAGCCAAAATCGCAGTGTGGCCCTTTCGTAAGCATTTCTGGGCTTTAAGAAGAGAGATGATGTTCTCAACAGCACTTCTCTTGTCGCCACGAATCATGAGAGGTTCACTACCTAAACCAGGAATACGAACGATCTTCTCGTTGCAAAGAATCTCTGCTCGGTGTTGGGATAGCCAATCCATCCCAATGACAACGTCGAAACTACCCAAGACAATAGGAATAAGATCGATAGAGAAAGTCTGGTTAGCGAGAATAAGCTGGCAACCCTTGACTACGTGTGAGGCTTCCAAGCCCTTACCATTAGCTAGCTCTACGGTGTGCTTGTCGCTCAGGGGTGTAGGAATACGCTTAAGCATCTTACTAACTTCTAGTGACACATAGCTAGTATCGGCACCCGAATCAAATAAGACTGTAACATAAAAGTCGTCGAGAAGGAACTTACCCGTCACCACGTTGGGATCATTCCTTGCTTCACCTTGACCAATCACGAACACTCGTCCCCTAGCACCATTGTTGTTGTTCCCATTATTACCATTCCCCTGATTGTTGTTGTTCTGGTTCAGTTGGGGACAATCCTTCTTGAAATGACCTTCAGCTCCACACTGAAAGCACCCTTTGTTGTTACCCTGCTGCTGTCGCTGATTTTGCTGGGGTTGCTGACGATTCTGGTTGACGGGATATGCGCTCCTGCAATCCTTTGCAACATGACCAGGCTTGTTGCACCGATGACAGTTGCCCCTGGTGCATGGCCCACTGTGGTGTAGGCTACAACGATTGCACTTGGGGTGACTCCCCTTGTATCCACCATGACTTTGACCACTAGATGACTGCTGACCGGGGCTCTTGTGATCATCCGTCTTTCTCTGCTGAGACTGAGTTTGTACTGAAGTTGAACCCCTGCTTGAAGTTCCATCCCATTTCCGTTTATCCCCACTAGAAGCACCAGAAGTAGTTGCAGCACCTATACGCTTCGGTAACTTGTTCTGCTCCACCGCTTGGTCAGTGAGACGGTGAGCCAACTGTACAACCTGCTGGATAGTAGTCAACCTCGCTGAAGTCACATGACTTTGGATCTCTGGCACCAAGCCCTTGAGATAGAGTTCAATTCGCTTGTAGGGAGGATCCACCATAGTAGGACACAACAAGGCAAGCTCATGCGATCTCTTAGTGTATGCCTCAATCTCCGACCCCGACATCTTAAGATTGTAGAACTCATCTTCCAGTTTGTGAATGTCGTCACGACTGCAGTATTCCTCCCTGATCATTTCCTTGAAGTTTTCCCATGGGGTGGCGTTGGCAGCAACCAACCCTAACATCTGCACTTGAGCATTCCACCACGTGAGAGCCAAACCCTCGAGAGTACCAGTAGCATACTTTACCCTGCGCGCCTCAGGGCATTCACACATTTCGAACACAGACTCCAGTTTCTCAAACCAGTGTAGGAGACCTACTGCTCCTTCAGTGCCGCTAAAAGTCGTGGGTCGACAGTCCATAAAGGTCTTAAAAGTGCACACCGGTGCCTGAGCATACTGACCTAAGGTAGGTGAAAGAAAAGACAGAGTTTAACACAAAGGTTGGTTCACGAGAGTAGGATCCAAATGATCCTGGAACAATTTCGGACTGCAGGATATACCTCCTGCGTGTGCAGCTGCGAGCGCTGCGGCAACTCGCTCGTTGATCAAAGCCGTCAACTGGGCTTGTGTCATGTTAACGCGTCCAGACATGTTTCTTCATAATAAAAGCAATACGTGTGAGAGAGGTTCGCGAAAGCACGATAGTAGGACAGAGTAAGCACGCACGCGTTCAAACAACAGTAGTTATACTAATCAAGCATACCATGAGCAATGTACTACGTAACTAACAAGTAGGCAATATACATACATCATATTACCTAGAACGTCGAGCCTTGCATGTGGAGCGAAGTGTCGTTGTGGACCGTTGAGCACTGTTCCGGTTATAGTCTGGTTTTAACAAAAACGTTTCTTCTTTATTAAAACCAAGTTCACTATAACCAATGGCTCTGATACCAATCTGTCACACCCCCAAAATCCCACCTGCGGAGTACTACCGCTTGGAGGCGTGACTGACCAGGATCCAGCCACCAATCATACTGAACAAGCATATAAGTAGTTATAAAAGTTTAACCATCACGATTGGTGTTCAAAAACAAATAAGTTTAAGTTGCAAGCGGAAGCATAAGTTTAAAGTTATAACATAAGTTCCAAAAATTTCAAGTTAAACATAATCTTGTAGCAATCCCTGTCCCACAACGATCCTCCTCCATGCAAGCTCCAGTTGAGTACCTAGGGTCCTGCAAAGCATGTAGTAACGAGTCAACAACTTGTTGAGTGAGTTCACGGGTGGGCGTTCGTTTTAGTTGTTTCGAAAACAGTTTACTTTATCTGGCATCCTGCCGTGGGGGTTACCCCATATTTTAAAAACGTGACCAGTTCATTCCCAGTTACTCCGGCACTCCGGCCGTGGGGGCTACCCCATGTAGTTATCAGGCATTTCTGCCGTGGGGGCTACCCCATGTACATCATCTGGCTCTCCAGCCGTGGGGGCTACCCCATGTGTATACTAGACTCGTTACCGTATCGATTGCTGACTGTAGTCATGTTTATGTGCCCTGAAAACATCAATGTCTATTATCATTGACGTGCCACAGATCCATTAGTTCACGCCCGTCCTCTGCGGCACGGTGTGAGGCTTGTCAGACCTAAATAGCGCTATCTAACTAATGACCCGCTCGCCATTGGCCCGGCGATTAGTCGATACAAAAAGGAGGGACTTCGTGATAGAGTTTTAGTCTAGTACGCTTAACCGTCCATCCGGACGAGGATTCACATTCCTGAACCACTGACGTCCTACCCAATGGTAGACGAGGAACCCACGTTCCTGAATCCCGTTCCCAACCCAGGGAATCCCATGCTTTGTAAAGGGTGTGAACTCACCTCGGTTTGCTCGGCAGTTAATCACAGAAAGTCAATCAAGTCGCAAGTAGTCAATAACGTCCTAACACGGATATCACGTATAATCAGATTCGAACCAAGTAGTGCACAATTGTTCAGCACGTTTGGCAAGCACGTTTAACAGTTCACAGTATCAACAGTAGCACATAAGGTTCACAAGTTCAGCCCATCTACTTAGGCCCAAACACGTAAAAGCAGTTAACACAGAAGCCCATCAGTCTGGCCCATTAACTAAGGCCCAAAAGTGTGGTCCCGAGTCGCAACCGGACTCGCAAGCATGGTCTCGAGTCATGCTGTGTGCTGATCATGGATGGTTGCGAGTCGCAACCGGTGTCGCAACCGTAGTCTCGGTTCATCATGTTAAGGTCTCGAGTCGCAACCGGACTCGTAACCTGTGGTTTCGGCTTGTCCTGATATGGTTGCGAGTCGCAACCGCGTGGTCTCGAGTCATCACGCTGTGGTTGCGAGTCGCAACGGGTGATTGCGAGTCGGTAAGCTGTCGTTTTCATGTTCACGTGTTGATGCAGGTGTATCAGTCCCATTAGTACAATATAATCAGGCCCAAATCAGGAAACTACCAATAGCATTCCACTAACAGTTTTCCTAATCAGGTTACTAGTCAAAGATGGATCAAAATCACAAGGGTTTTCACATTCTTAACTATCATTCAAAGTGTTCTTCACATATTCAAACATATATTCAACAAGTTCATAACATATTAACCACTTATTCACCCAAAATCATGAACAACTATCAAGATACAATTTTACTAGCAAGCATCCTACTTGACAAACATATTCATTAGCCGACTTTCATAGTATAAACACCCAAACTTTTCGGATCTAATCCAAGTGCAACCAATATCATCATTCACCCTTTTTAACATACAATGAACCCATTTTCAACATCAAGCATTTATGCAAATTTCAACACCTAACAAGAACATTCATGAACCGATTTCTATGTATAACTCAACAACTTAACATATTGTCACATAATCTCATACAAACATAACATGAACACACTAACATTCAACAAAACATCAAGAACACTAACCGGTTATGGGTTTCGAGGGTGTGTGAAAAGCTTCCAACCGGGTGTGTGTGTGAGCCGATCCAAGTCCAAATCCGAGAGTTTCTTGTGTCAACTGAGTGGATCCGAGAGTCTTGGAAATGTGTTTGTGTGCTAGAGTTCTAGTGGGAGAGAAGATGGAAGTGTGTGTGTGTGTGTGTGTTCTAATGTTCAACAAATGGCAAAAACTAACTAAGGTATGGTATATATAGTCAAGTTCCAAGAGTGTGCACCCTTAGTGGGTTTCGAGTGGGGGTTCACGGCCCAAAGGCCCAACCGGCCAAAGGTTCTCGGCCCAAGGCCCAAAACCGATTACTAGTCACTCGAGACCTCATGGTCTCGAGTCGGGTTCTTTGTTGTTTCGTGTCGGGTATCGGGTTCTTGGTTCACATAAAACACGTACACACATATATATATACAAATGCACACATAACAAAGCACTTATCACATAAAAAGGTTCACGTTATCATTTTAACTAGTCACATAACGTACAAGTAAGTTACAACGAAAGGTTCTAAATTTCGAGTTGTCACATTACGGGCCTTAGAAGTGTCGGAAATGGCTTAAACATGCAACAGGGACCAAAACTGCCATTTCTGAAACTTTGTGCAGATCAGACATAGCCAGGCTGTCAAACCCTGGCTTTGCGGAAGCGTGGTTAATTTGGTTTGACTTCTTAATACCATAGCTTAACCATAACAAGCTATATGAAATAAAATCATGCAAGATCATCCATTTAATTTAGTTAAAAACCAAGTACAATAACATTGTATCAACGGGAACACACCCTAAAACATAAACATTGTTCAACAAACACAAACATCAACATAACACAAACATGGTTTAAGGACTGTGACTTGTCCAGGAAAGAGTCACATTCCCTAAACCCGGATGACCTCGTACTAGTGCAGCGGGAAAACGTGCCATACCGTGCCAGATCCTTTAATTCCCTGAAATACATGTAAGTTCAAAAATCAACAATAATGTTGAGCGAGTTCATGTGTAAGTGAGCAAATAAACCTTTGTTTGTATAAAAATCCTGGTATGTAGCAAATAAGGAAAAAAAAAGAGATCACCAATGGTTTGCAAGGCCAATGATATGTGTGAAATGCAAGTAGGAAGGCTCAAACCTAGCAGATTTATGCGCCGGGTACAAAGTCATCCCGAGGTCCGTTATGTTGGGCCTGGGACTGGGCTCGCTACACCCAAATATATCTATCGCTCCTGCCCCTCGGTCCTACCCTGAGGATTAATGACCTCAAGTTTCCGCCTAGCCATTCACATGATCTAAATAGTAACCCTCCTTACGCTAACCATACCATGTATAAAGTATTCGAAATCGAAGTAACATGTATTTCACCCCCGCAGTTTAGAAAACTGAAAACAGTTAAGAGAAAAGGGGGACATGAACTCACAGCGGTGCATCTCTAACAAGTATGTCTCCAAGTCAAGCAGCTGTGCAACGACCTACATGTGCTAACTCTATTAGACGGACGGCCGTGCCTTAAGTTTATGGTTTATGTTTTGGGAAATAGTTAGACAACTATTTCCTGTTTACATTCTGCGCATACTTGGTAATTATTTTCCTTCCCAAGGATGGGGGATTTAATACATGTGTGTTCGTAATATATTATTAAGTCTCACTTAATATATATTTATTTCTAACTCCAAAATATAAATACTTTTCTCAAAAAAAATATTATATTTTTGTTTCACATAATTTTCCCAAAATAATACTTTAACAAAAATACGCGTTCATAAATATTTCCGTAAAATGCGTAAGTTACGTTTTAACGATCGAGTGGTAATAATAATTACCGGTGTAACTTATATGTTTATTGTGAAAGTGTTTGTATTATTTTGGATTCGTTATCATTCGATAATATTATTTTTACCCTAAAAATAATATTTATACACTTCACAAAATAATTGACAAGTGACGTTGTGAAAAATATGTTTACTAAATATATATTTATCACGTTTAATTTTGTGAAATCCCACCCCCGATATTTTGTAAATAAAGTCGTGGCAAAACTTATATTTTGAAAACATGCCGAAAAGTATTTCTAACACTTATAGTGAAAATAATTCTAAGTGTTAGGTTTTTGGAAAAATTTCGCTAGAGTTTCCTCTGTAACTGGAGGTGGTCACGCTTTCAAGCGTATCATTTTCTTTTATAAATCAAATCAACCATTTCTTTATTCAATCAAAACAATGCCCAACACATCCAACTAGTTAATAAATATGTAAATCGCAAAGATTTCATGAACTTGTGATTTACTCAAAAATACGATGTAAATCTCATTACTTTTAGCAGATCTTTATATAAATTAGTCCGGTTTCGTATAAACCTTGCTTTTAAATAAATTCCGTCTTCACAACTTCTCGTCATCTTTTACAAAAATTGTTATTTTGTCGAAACTTTTGTGCTACACAAGTGCTTACACACTTGTGCGTTCTAAAAATCATTCTAGTTAACGTAAGATCCGTTTTTAGAAAAACATGATTTCTTTGATACTTGGTTCTTTGAAAATACCGCTTGTAGATACGTAGATCTGCTAGTTTTAAACACTATTTCACAAGTAAAAACGCTTTTACACAAGTTCATGATTCGTGTGTGGTAGAGTTTCACCCTTTAACCCTTGTTTCATTCATAACAACCTTATGTCATGATCCATGATCATGACCAACCCGGGTTAAATGATGATCCGAGCTACCACAACATAGATCGGGTCCAAATAACCACACAAACCAATTACTACAACATTTACACAACATATAAGCTTTTATCCATCATTACAAGCATTTTTAGTAAACTTTAATGTATCATCTTGTAAGATTACTAGTGTTAACCATTACAAATCGTTTTAACCACTTTAAGATAGTTCAAGAAGGTGATTTAAGCAACATACCACTAGCTCGAGGCTAGGGAATAATCTAGATGCGAAAAGGGTGGATAAAAGCAAGAAAGTGAGGTCCTTTAAGCTCCGAGTGCACCAAGACTCCTTATACGTGATCCTTGACACTTGTGTGATCTTGGAATGGGATGATCAAAACCGAAAAATATGATGGATGGATAGGGGATGTTCGGCCGAAAGCCTTGAGGGAGAGAGAGGTGTGTGTTTTGTGTTGAGTTGTGAATGTAAATAATCATATGTGTAATCCATTGTTCTTATGGACAAATATTTAGTTAAGATCCAAAGGTTATCTTGTCTCTTTGATATGGGACAAAGGAAATAAAATAATGAAAATGGTACAAGTTGTGGTCACAATGTGACCGAAATCGGCCAAGAGGGGGGGGGGTTTCTTGGTTCATTTCTAACCATTTAGTTGGTTACTAGTTAGGTTAGTTTAGGTTAGTTAAGTATTAACCCGGTTAGTTGTGCGTTGTGCTTTATGGCAGGTGTTAGGGTATTCAGGGACCCTAACTGGCTCAGAAAAAGACAAATAATGTTAATGGAAATATTTTCATGTTCCGGGTGTAGTCCGGTTGTTCGGTTAGATAGTAATCCGTTAAATCGCTTAACAAAGCTTTTAAGTGTCGTTAATACCCTTTTTAGTGACACAACTTATTCCCGACACTTTGGAAAGTGTCTAGTAATATTTTTCTCATGTTTTGGCACTTTATTAGCTAGCTAGAAGCTGAATTGTTAATTAAGGTGCTGAGTTTTGTGCTTAGTGTACGTCCTAGGCACATCCTGTCATTGTATCTTATTCCTAGAGACGCAGTTCTACAACCCTTGTATCCCTACACTCACTATGCGTGTAGTGAAATATTTCTGGCTCATACAGGCCTTAGAGGCAATATCTGCCTGATGCTGGCTTATCAGCATGTTCAATAGGTTATCCGTTCATAGTGCTACTGTGCTTTTGTGCATCATGTTTGTCACTAAGGTTCAGCGTGTAAATAATGTAGTGACGGTAATTAAAGTATGATGCAGATATGTACAAGTATCAGAGATCAAGTAGCAGTTCATCAGCAAATTTCAAGCAAGCACAGTAATTAAGCAGTAATTAATTATTAATTAAATCGTACGGATACCTGATTTAGTGAGGGTTGTCACATTCTCCCCCCGTTACAAAAATTTCGTCCCGGAATTTTAGGTTCTGCTTCTAGTCGCAGGGTTCTTGGGAAATAAGTGGGGGTATTTCTCTTTCATCCGGTCCTCACGTTCCCAGGTGTATTCAGGACCATGTCTGGCATTCCAACGAACCTTGACGAGCTTGACACTGCTCCGGCGGGTCTTGTTCACTTTCCAATCCGTAACCTCAACGGGTTCTTCAACGAAGTGGAGCGTGTCGTCAACATGAATTTCGTCGGTAGGAATGACAACGGTATCTTGCGTTGGACTCTTCCTTAAATTTGATACGTGGAACGTATCGTGAACACCATTCAGTTCAGCAGGTAAGTCCAGCTTGTATGCTACCAACCCAATTCTTTCCAAGATTTTGAACGGGCCAATATACCGCGGATTCAACTTCCCACGCTTCCCGAAGCGTGCCACACCCTTCCAGGGTGATACCTTCAACAAAACCATATCTCCTACCTCAAATTCCAGAGGTTTCCTTTTTCGATCCGCGTAAGCTTTCTGACGGTCACGAGCCGCACTGATGCGATCTCGGATCTGTGCAATCTTATCTGTGGTTTCCTGGACCACATCAGGACCAACCAACTGTCTATCACCTGCGTCAGACCAACAAAGCGGTGATCTGCACCTGCGGCCATATAGAGCTTCGAATGGCGCGGCACCAATACTTGTGTGGTAGTTGTTGTTGTATGAAAATTCGACCAAAGGCAAATGCTTATCCCAGCTACCGCCCAAATCCATCACACATGCTCTCAGCATGTCTTCCAAGGTCTGTATCGTCCGTTCGCTTTGCCCGTCGGTCTGCGGGTGAAACGCGGTGCTCATATTCAATTGCGAGCCAAAAGCTTCTTGGAAGGATTGCCAAATCCTTGATACGAACCTTTCGTCTCTATCAGAGATGATCGAGAGAGGTACTCCATGGCGTGTAACAATTTCTCTCATGTAAATTTCGGCCAACTTGCTCGTATTATCCTTCTCTCTGATAGGTAAGAAGTGCGCTGACTTCGTTAATCGGTCCACTATTACCCAAATAGTGTCATGGCCTTTTGGCGTTCTTGGCAACTTTGTAATAAAATCCATGGAGATTTGTTCCCATTTCCACTTGGGAATCTCTGGTTGTTGCAGAAGTCCTGAAGGCTTCTGGTATTCCGCTTTCACTTTAGCGCATGTTAAACACTTGCTCACATAAACAGCAACATCGCCTTTCATCCTAGGCCACCAGTAGTAATCCTTAAGATCTTGGTACATCTTATCCGCTCCAGCGTGGATAGAGTACCGCGACTTGTGAGCTTCATCGAAAATAACCTTCCTTAAACCTCCAAACAAAGGAACCCAAATCCTTTTCTCAAAACATATCTCCATCCCACGGAGATATTCTTCTTCAAGGTTTCTTTCCTTGAGAGCCTCTTTCTGCGCTGCACGAATGCGCAAGGAAAGATCGATCTGAATAATCATCTCCAAAGCCCTAACCCTTATGGGCTTGATCCTCTCCTTTCGACTTAGGGCATCAGCGACCACATTCACCTTCCCTGGATGATACTTTATCTTGCAGTCGTAGTCGTTCAACAACTCTACCCATCGTCTTTGTCTCATATTCAACTCCTTCTCGTTGAATATATGTTGTAGACTCTTGTGATCTGTGAAAATTGTACACTTCGTACCATAAAGGTAGTGTCTCCAGATCTTTAAAGCAAAAACCACTGCGCCAAGTTCCAAATCATGTGTGGTATAGTTCTTTTCATGTACCTTCAGCTGGCGTGACGCGTAAGCAATAACCTTTTGGCGTTGCATCAACACGCAACCCAATCCTTGACGCGAAGCGTCGCAGTATACCACAAAATCTTCCGTACCTTCCGGTAGTGCTAAGATTGGCGCATTGCAGAGCTTATCTTTCAATATCTGGAACGCTTCTTCCTGTTTGATTCCCCAATCAAACTTCTTATCTTTTTTGCGTGAGGAGCGTCAATGGTTGAGCGATCTTTGAAAAATTCTCAATGAATCTCCGATAATAGCCAGCCAAACCTAAGAATTGTCGAATCTCGGTTGGCGTCTTTGGCGTTTCCCAATTCTTAATCGCTTCGATCTTGGTGGGATCAACATGAATTCCATCTCCATTCACCATGTGTCCAAGGAACTGGACTTCTCGTAGCCAAAACTCGCACTTAGAGAACTTGGCATACAGCTGTTCCTTCTTCAGCAACTCCAAAATGGCCCTTAAATGATGTTCATGCTCAGCCTTCGTCTTTGAATAAATCAAGATATCATCGATGAATACTATCACGAACTTATCCAAATACGGCTTGCAAACTCTATTCATCAAATCCATGAACACTGCAAGTGCGTTTGTTAACCCAAACGGCATGACTAGAAACTCGTAGTGTCCATATCGAGTTCTGAAGGCTGTCTTCGGGATACTCTCCTCTTGTATCCTTAGCTGATGGTATCCAGATCGAAGATCGATCTTTGAATAAAAGCTTGAGCCTTGCAGTTGGTCAAACAGATCATCAATCCTTGGCAGAGTGTATCTATTCTTGATCGTCAGCTTGTTCAGATCATCAATGCACATACGGAAACTACCGTCCTTCTTCTTGACAAACAAAACTGGAGCTCCCCAAGGCGAGAAGCTTGTTCGGATAAATCCCTTGTCTAACAACTCCTGAAGTTGTGTCGACAGTTCTTGCATCTCAGACGGAGCAAGTCTATAGGGTGCCTTAGCCACAGGTGCGGCGCCTGGAACTAAGTCGATGCGAAACTCTACTTACCTCTGAGGCGGCAATCCAGGCAAGTCCTCTGGGAAGACTTCTGGATATTCCCTCACGACAGGGATGTCTTCGATCTTCGGTTCTTCAGCTTTCTTATCCACAATGTGTGCCAGAAAGGCAGCACATCCCTTCTGTAAACATTTTCGCGCTTTGAGGCAGCTGATAATCCTTAACGGCGTATCACGCTTCTCTCCGTGAACCACAATGGTCTCACCATCATCAGTTGGGATACGAACTACCTTTTCGTGACAAACTATCTCAGCCTTGTTGCCTGATAACCAATCCATTCCTACTACCACGTCGAAGCTTCCCAACTGGACTGGTAGTAGATCCAGAGCAAACTCACGCTCTCCCAATTCGATCACACATCCTCTGATAACTTCATTGGCTTCTACCAGCTTTCCATTAGCCAATTCGATCGAGTACAGAACATCTAATTTACTGATTCTTAAACTCTAATGATACGAAGCTATAATCGGCGCCAGTATCAAATAAAACGGATGCATAGCGTTGGTTTACAGGGAACGTACCAGTGACAACATTGGGATCCTGGCACGCTTCCCTTGCTTCAATATTAAACACTCTTCCACGGGCTTGGTTCAACTCTGGGCAGTTCCTCTTGTAATGCCCAAGATCACCACAGTTGAAGCATCCAGATCTCTGCCCATTTCCACCAGCTTGATTATTCCTCTGATTACGATTCACAGCGCCCGCTTGATTAGCATTGTTAACTCGACTTCCATCACCTCCATTGTTCCCTTGTGGGCGATTTCCATTTCCGCCCCGGTTGGTGTTTCTGTTTCCGAATCCTCCCTGGCCTCTCTGGCCAGCTATGGCCCAACAAGAATCCTTCAAGTGGCCAGTCTTTCCACAAGCTTCACAAACTTTCAAACCACAACGGCCAGAATGGTGGCGCTGGCAGGTATTACACTTGGGCTGGGTGCCCATGTATCCTTTTCCTTTCTTCCCACTACTAGCTGTAACCTGAGCTGGCGTGCTTGATTCCCCTTTCTTAACCACACCGCTAGTGCCTTGCTTGAAGTTCGAAAACTTCCGCTTGTTACCTCCTGATGACTCCACATGAGTCTCTTTCTTCTTAGGCTCAGCTTCATCAAACTTGTTCAGGCGAATAGCTTCCTCTGTGAGAGCCACGCTCAAATCAATCGCCTCAGTAATAGTCGCAGGCTTGGAGGAGGTCACCATGCTTATGATTTGAGGAGCTAATCCCCAAATAAAACATTCAATCCTTTTGAACTCTGGAGTGACCATGTAGGGTACCACATGCGATAAGTCATGAAACCTCTGAACGTATTCTGCGATCTTTGGACCTTCCATCTTTAAATGCCAGAACTCTGTTTCCAATCTTTGGATTTCAGCACGGGAATAGTACTTTTTGCGCATGAGTTCCTTCAGTTCGGTCCAGGTCAGCGCGTAGGCAGCAGCTTCACCAAGTGTCTGTACTTGCAAATTCCACCAAGATAGGGCTCCATCCAAGAATAGCCCAGAGATATAGGTGACTTGCTGATCTAGTGCGCATTTGCTCATGCGAAGAACAGATTCAGTTTTCTCAGCCCAACGAACAAAGGCGACAGCACCTCCTGTGCCATCAAAGTTGACTGGCTTGCAGTCCAGAAACTGCTTATAGGTGCACCCTGCACGTAAAGTATAACATGTGAACGGCATTAGCATCTTTGCCACAGATATCCAATTAGGTCATGGTATGTCTAAATGACTTAGTATTACCATGAGGTGGGTTGTTGTTGTTGCCAGTGTTGCCTGAGTTGCTTCCACTAATCCCTCCTTGAGAGGCGGCGTATTGTGCGATGGCAGCAGCAATGATTTGCTGGAGTTCTGCCTGATTGGTAGGCATTTGCGGTTCTTGACGTCTCGGCGGCATCTTCTAAAAGATGGGTTTACGTCGGTCAGGCCGTAGTAAAGCGCACGCACATAATAATAGTAATAGTACATAACATCTCATGTTATCAATATATCATTCACATATCATCTCTTGTCACAAATATCATTCACACAACACCCCATGTCAAAAAAAAACATAAATAATCAATCAAGCATCAAATATGATGAGAATACTGCGATTGCCATATATCGAGACCACATAGTAAGTGTACAAGTACATCACAGTGTCATACAACATCAATCGACTCAGGGCTACATCACCCCTGTCCAAAAACTATATCAAATTAGTGTCAATACATCCCATGTACAAAATCAACAAAAGTCATACTCAGAAAGTAGTCTCCAAAAATGTTGTGCAATCAAAAGCAATCGTCGTCTTCTCACCAACGTTTACCCAAACGGTACTGATGAGCTCTATACGGATGGCGGTGGAGGAGGGGGAAAGTGAGTGTAAAACAAACGACGCAACTGGAGCCAGTCCTCCTCCATGGCTCTCTGGGTACGCAAGAAAGAGGCAACCTGATGCTCTAATGCAAAGAGACGTGCAGCATAATCTGGTGGTTAAGGTCGAGAGGGCTGCAAAGGGGTGTGGGTCTGACCCTGGCACTGACACGGCGGCGGCTGAGCTCTCTCGAGCTCCTGAATGCGCTGTGTGTGTGCCTCGTGCTGAAAAACAAAAGACATCAAAACGTCCTCAATAGTGTGCCCCACATGGAAGGGATGGTAGGGGTCGGTCGGTGGCATGACAGGTGGTGACGACCAGAGAAACAGCTCCCTGGCTGGATCAAAAGGTGCCACATGAAATGGAGAAACAGGGGGTAAAACAGGTGGAAACTGAGGCATAAAGGGAACAGATGTCGGCACATGCCCAAAGGGATGGGCCGAGGAACCCTCTCCAGGTCGCGCTGGAGGTGTAAACTAAGGGAATGAAAAGGAGGTACCAACGTGACGAGTATTAGTGGTATGAGGGGGAATAGGTGGAACCTCATCATCAGCAGGAATCCCCCCGTGCTGTGCGTACTCATCTCGTGGATCCAAGTGGGTCGCGAATAGTGCATGCCCGGGCTCTAGTGGAACGGGAACAGGTGGGGGAGCAACAAGAGGGTGAACGGGTGCCTCAGCAATAAGTGGGTGATCAACATGATCAGCAGCAATGACATGATCGCCCTCCAACAACGGAGTATCCACAGGGTGATCATCTACAGGTGGGTCAGCAAACACAGGCTCAATAGGCATGCCAACATGAATGGGGTCATGCTCGAGCAAAGGGTCTAGAGCGGCTGCCTGCTCAGGGGCGATGGCAGGCTCAGGATCATCAAAAGCCATCTCAAAGTCAAACTCAGGGTCGATGGGATCCACTGGGTCAGCTGGGTCGACTGGATCCTCCATAGGCTGATCCATAGGTATAAACTCTATATCCTGATCCGGGTCGAACCCTGGGGGAAAAATAGGATCAGAATCCTCCACATCATCATGGTCGAAAGCAAAGCTAGGAATAGGGGCAACAGAGGATGCCTGGTCAGGATCTGAACCATGTGAAAAGTGCTGTGCGCTCAGAGTGTGGGAAGGTGCGGAGGCCATAGACTCGAAGGAGTCTGGAGTAGGTGAGTGTGCAGGTGACTCCGCAGCTGGAGCATCTGCTAGAAGTAAAAGTCCTCCGTCGGCTATGAAGGCCTCGCCCTCCTCATCATCCTCTAGGAGATCATCGTCAAACAGATCAATATCGTCGTCAGCCTCGGCGTCAAGAAGTAAATCGTAGGCAGGGTAAACAGCTAAGGGTATGGGTGCAGGGATCTCCACTAACGGTAGGTACTCAACAAGAGGGCCATCGGCGAGCTCATCAGCCTCGTCAGGTAGCGCGAAGGGCTGGAAGTCGTCCTCATCCGTGCTAGAAACGTCCAACGTGTGCACCTCGTGCTCTGAAGATGCTAGGTCATCTGATACTATAGGTCTGGGTCCTGTGGTCTCTGAGTCACATACGCACAAACATGTCGCATGGCACTGGCGACTCGTGATGTCTGTAACATAAACACAAATATGCACAAATAATCAGTCATATAATCAGGTAAGCACATTATTCACCAAGTAAGAAATCACATAATTTTCCTAGTCCCACTAGCCTCCCAGTCTCCTAGACTGACACTCCTAGTCCCACTAGCCAAATTCCTCCCAGCCTCTAAGACTGCTCTATCATCCACCTCGACCTCTTAGATCGAGCCTCGGCCTCCAAGACTGAGCCTCAGCCTCCAAGACTGAGCCTATTCTCCCTAGTCTCACTAGCCCTCTACCTCGATCTCTTAGATCGAGCCTCGGCCTCCAAGACCGAGCCTCAGCCTCCAAGACTGAGCCTACTCTTCCTAGTCTTACTAGCCATCTACCTCGATCTCCTAGATCGAGCCTCGGTCTCCAAGACCGAGCCTCAGCCTCCAAGACTGAGCCTAAAAATAAATAAATAAAATGTGCTCAACATTTGTTTGTAAAAACATTTTGGATCTGGACTTAAGTGGTATGCAGTAAAAATGTTTTTGTGAGAGCCCTAGTGATCATAGTCTAGACTCGAGAAGGAATCCTAGTTCGCTAAGATCAGAGCTCTGATACCAAGCTGTCACACCCTGGCTTTGCGGAAGCGTGGTTAATTTGGTGTGACTTCTTAATACCATAGCTTAACCATAACAAGCTATATGAAATAAAATCATGCAAGATCATCCATTTAATTTAGTTAAAAACCAAGTACAATAACATTGTATCAACGGGAACACACCCTAAAACATAAACATTGTTCAACAAACACAAACATCAACATAACACAAACATGGTTTAGGGACTGTGACTTGTCCAGGAAAGAGTCACATTCCCTAAACCCAGATGACCTCGTACTAGTGCAGCGGGAAAACGTGCCAAACCGTGCCAGATCCTTTAATTCCCTGAAATACATGTAAGTTGAAAAATCAACAACAATGTTGAGCGAGTTCATGTGTAAGTGAGCAAATAAACCTTTATTTGTATAAAAATCCTGGTATGTAGCAAATAAGGAAAAAAAAGAGATCACCAATGGTTTGCAAGGCCATTGATATGTGTGAAATGCAAGTAGGAAGGCTCAAACCTAGCAGATTTATGCGCCGGGTACAAAGTCATCCCGAGGTCCGTTATGCTGGGCCTGGGACTGGGCTCGCTACACCCAAATAGATCTATCGCTCCTGCCCCTCGGTCCTACCCTGAGGATTAATGACCTCAAGTTTCCGCCTACCCATTCACATGATCTAAATAGTAACCCTCCTTACGCTAACCATACCATGTATAAAGTATTTGAAATCAAAGTAACATGTATTTCACCCCCGCAGTTTAGAAAACTGAAAACAGTTAAGAGAAAAGCGGGACATGAACTCACAGCGGTGCGTCTCTACCAAGTATGTCTCCAAGTCAAGCAGCTGTGCAACGACCTACATGTGCTAACTCTATTAGACGGACAGCCGTGCCTTAACTTTATGGTTTAAGTTTTGGGAAATAGTTAGACAACTATTTCGTGTTTACATTCTGCGCATACTTGGTAATTATTTTCCTTCCCAAGGATGGGGGATTTAATACATGTGTGTTCGTAATATATTATTAAGTCTCACTTAATATATATTTATTTCTAACTCCAAAATATAAATATTTTTCTCAAAAAAAATATTATATTTTTGTTTCACATAATTTTCCCAAAATAATACTTTAACAAAAATACGCGTTCATAAATATTTCCGTAAAATGCGTAAGTTACGTTTTAACGATCGAGTGGTAATAATAATTACCGGTGTAACTTATATGTTTATTGTGAAAGCATTTGTATTATTTTGGATTCGTTATCATTCGATAATATTATTTTTACCCTAAAAATAATATTTATACACTTCACAAAATAATTGACAAGTGACGTTGTGAAAAATATATTTACTAAATATATATTTATCACGTTTAATTTTGTGAAATCCCACCCCCGATAGTTTGTAAATAAAGTTGTGGCGAAACTTATATTTTGAAAACATACCGAAAAGTATTTCTAACACTTATAGTGAAAATAATTCTAAGTGTTAGGTTTTGGAAAAATTTCGCCAGAGTTTCCTCTGTAACTGGAGGTGGCCACGCTTTCAAGCGTATCATTTTCTTTTATAAATCAAATCAACCATTTCTTTATTCAATCAAAACAATGCCCAACACATCCAACTAGTTAATAAATATGTAAATCGCAAAGATTTCATGAACTTGTGATTTACTCAAAAATACGAAGTAAATCTCATTACTTTTAGCGGATCTTTATATAAATTTGTCCGGTTTTGTAAAAACCTTGCTTTTAAATAAATTCCGTCTTCACAACTTCTCGTCATCTTTTACAAAAATTGTTATTTTGTCGAAACTTTTGTGCTACACAAGTGCTTACACACTTGTGTGTTCTAAAAATCATTCTAGTTAACGTAAGATCCGTTTTTAGAAAAACATGATTTCTTTGATACTTGGTTCTTTGAAAATACCGCTTGTAGATACGTAGATCTGCTAGTTTTAAACACTATTTCACAAGTAAAAACGCTTTTACACAAGTTCATGATTCGTGTGTGGTAGAGTTTCACCCTTTAACCCTTGTTTCATTCATAACAACCTTATGTCATGATCCATGATCATGACCAACCCGGGTTAAATGATGATCCGAGCTACCACAACATAGATCGGGTCCAAATAACCACACAAATCAATTACTACAACATTTACACAACATATAAGCTTTTATCCATCATTACAAGCATTTTTAGTAAACTTTAATGTATCATCTTGTAAGATTACTAGTGTTAACCATTACAAATCGTTTTAACCACTTTAAGATAATTCAAGAAGGTGATTTAAGCAACATACCACTAGCTCGAGGCTAGGGAAGAATCTAGATGCGAAAAGGGTGGATAAAAGCAAGAGAGTGAGGTCCTTTAAGCTCCGAGTGCACCAAGACTCCTTATATGTGATCCTTGACACTTGTGTGATCTTGGAATGGGATGATCAAAACCGAAAAATATGATGGATGGATAGGGGATGTTCGCCCGAAAGCCTTGAGGGAGAGAGAGGTGTGTGTTTTGTGTTGAGTTGTGAATGTAAATAATCATATGTGTAATCCATTATTCATATAGACAAATATTTAGTTAAGATCCAAAGGTTCTCTTGTCTCTTTGATATGGGACAAAGGAAATAAAATAATGAAAATGGTACAAGTTGTGGTCACAATGTGACCGAAATCGGCGAAGAGGGGGGGGGGGGGTTCTTGGTTCATTTCTAACCATTTAGTTGGTTACTAGTTAGGTTAGTTTAGGTTAGTTAAGTATTAACCCGGTTAGTTGTGCGTTGTGCTTTATGGCGGGT
This sequence comes from Helianthus annuus, assembly GCF_002127325.2. Classification (NCBI taxonomy): domain Eukaryota; kingdom Viridiplantae; phylum Streptophyta; class Magnoliopsida; order Asterales; family Asteraceae; genus Helianthus; species Helianthus annuus. The sequence continues at coordinate 111,645,533 of NC_035438.2, read as the reverse complement.
GTTAGGGTATTCAGGGACCCTAACTGGCTCAGAAAAAGACAGATAATGTTAATGGCAATATTTTCATGTTCCGGGTGTAGTCCGGTTGTTCGGTTGGATAGTAATCCGTTAAAGCGCTTAACAAAGCTTTTAAGTGTCGTTAATACCCTTTTTAGTGACACAACTTATTCCCGACACTTTGGAAAGTGTCTAGTAATATTTTTCTCATGTTTTGGCACTTTATTAGCTAGCTAGAAGCTGAATTGTTAATTAAGGTGCTGAGTTTTGTGCTTAGTGTACGTCCTAGGCACATCCTGTCATTGTGTCTTATTCCTAGAGACGCAGTTCTACAACCCTTGTATCCCTACACTCACTATGGGTGTAGTGAAATATTTCTGGCTCATACAGGCCTTAGAGGCAATATCTGCCTGATGCTGGCTTATCAGCATGTTCAATAGGTTATCCGTTCATAGTGCTACTGTGCTTTTGTGCATCATGTTTGTCACTAAGGTTCAGCGTGTAAATAATGTAGTGACGGTAATTAAAGTATGATGCAGATATGTACAAGTATCAGAGATCAAGTAGCAGTTCATCAGCAAATTTCAAGCAAGCACGGTAATTAAGCAGTAATTAATTATTAATTAAACCGTACGGATACCTGATTTAGTGAGGGTTGTCACACAGGCGGCCCGCCTGAGTTTTGTCTGATCCTGATGCGGGCCGCATGGCCCCTTCAGTAACAGAAACTTTGTTTTCTTGCTAAGATTGGCCTTTCAAACATCCTAAAGGACAATGCCCTTTCACAATCTGTAGAGCTAAGGGTCACATTAAGCCACCACAACATCTTGACAAGTGTATGCTTAAGATCGTGGCACGATATTCAAGAAACGATCCTAACGGCTTTACTTTTCCTATAAATATCCCCCCCCCCTTTGGTTAAAACCCACAAAAATCTGATCAAAAGCTCTAAGTTGGAACCTTTGTTTCATACCTGAGCCATTTTGATCTAGATTAGCATTCGGGGACCCTTCGTAAGTGTTCTTTCGTTCTTTATTCGCTTTTCGAGTCCGAAAGTCAACGTTTTGTTTGACTTTCTGCGTTGACCAGCCTATGGTCAACACGAAGTTCATTAGAACTTCATAACGTGAGCGTGATCACGATGGTTATAGTCCGTAGTGACAATACCTACTGATTACCACGTTATCTAGGCTCAGTGACGAGTCGTAGTTTCAGCCAAAATGCGCATTCTTGCGTATTTTGTAACCAAACTACTCGTGAGCATCAAAGCCGTTTGTTTTGATGCCAAACCTATTTTCTAAACTTAGTTAAGCATGTCCTAACATGCTTAGCTTGTCACTTTTTGTTTAGTGCTTATTTAGGGTCATAAGGTAAGCGATCTAAACCATCGCTTATACTTTCGAACCTGACCTATTTGGTCGATCATTAGGATCCGACCAAACACATTAGGTGACCATAGCTATAACCTTCCGAGGTTATACCTTGTGGTCACGATGTTAGGCGTTCCAAACGCGTTCTACGCGAACGATGCGTTAAGGTAGCATAAGCTACCTAAACGGGTCGTAATGGGTCGCAAGCACTTAGGTTAGGTTTCATTTTAGTATGTAGGCTTTGTTAAACCATATTACACGAGTCTCATACTCGTTTGGTTTACGAACCCGCATACTATCCGATCCTTCCGATTTTGGTCCGGTATATTAATATAGCTACCTATTAGGTGCCGTTTGATATCCCGTGATCTCTAGCATTGTGTGATTATTACACAAGGAATTCAAAACAATCTCAGGTGAGTACATAGAACCCCATCTTTTGCATGTTTTTGAGGAATTAATGTGAGTACATTGAACCCCTCTTTTACTGTTTTCCAAACTGTTTTGGGGTGAAACACATGTGCCTACTTGTTACTTTCATGCTTTCCATGTTTTCACATCATATACCTGCTATGTTCGTTAGTACATTATAGTACATGATTTCATTACATTTCATGCTATGTATGCCCATTGTGTACGTACTTAGTACATTGTTCTACATTACATTTCATACTATGTATGCCCATTGTGTGTGTACTTAGTACATTGTTTTACATTACATTTCATGCTATGTATGCCCATTGTGTGCGTACTTAGTACATTGCTTTACATTACATTTCATGCTATGTATGCCTATTGTGTGCGTACTTAGTACATTGGTTCACATTACATTTCATGCTATTTATGCCCATTGTGTGCATACTGAGTACAATTGTTTACATCACATGCCTTCATTTTGGTATGACATTTGGTTTGTTTAACATGGAACAATACATTCATTAACATTAGCTACGCCGTTCGTTAGTAGGTAGTGGTACCATAGGAATTGACAACTCCCGTTCCTGAAATCCTGGGTTTGTTTGGATTGGAAGGAATGACCGAATTCGACATACATAACCTAGATAAACCATTAATTTGTTTAAGGGTTTATCGCCACAGTCTCAAGGCTTGAATGTATGCATTTTCACAATACCGCATAAATGTTTATATCAGTAGAGCATGCATTGTTCCACAAAACATAACGTTGATTTAAACCATGTTTTACTTCAACACCTTGTTTTGTGCATTTTACATATGGTTTAGTTGATACATCTCACTTACCATACAAGATACATTTTGGGTACACATTACATGATCTACATTAAACATAAACATTTTGACATTGATATACATACTTGGTGGTTTACATTGAACATAGACATTTCGATATGGTTTACACAATAACACTTGACAATTGATTTATACATGAACAATTTACATGGTGGTTGGTTTGGGTAAATGGTTGGAGTAACGTGGTGTATGTAATATGATACAAACATGGTGGATACGCCGCTGGTACTTCCTATATATAAATGCTTGTATAATATTACATATCGTAGCGTTATCTAAGTCATTTCAGTTTAGACACATTACATTTTACACAAATAACATACTCTTCACAAGACATTATTTTTACAAACAACTTATCTTATTCAACTCATTTTACTTGGTTACTCGTTTAACCTTACACTTATCTATACATATCATCTGATATTATCGTTTTTCAAAAGGTTTACAAAGCAAGACAAATTACAAGGTTCATGACTGACTGTTATTAAACATTTCTTTAAACTCAAGTCATGAATCCCATTTTCACAAAACCTCTGTATCTCACAGCCATTTTTATGCTGACGTACCTACTTTGACATGTGTTTTCAGGAGCTATCGTGTAGGATGACATTGGGGACACTAGGGCGGACCTGTGCCTTAGAGAATAAAAATGAAGATAGACTAGTTTAATTTTGACTGAACTCTTTGTTTTCCTGTTTAAAACAATATAACACTCTTATTTATAAATAAAAATACAACTTTGTATGCAATGGTTATGAAACAATTTAATTCTGTCCCAATACTCCCCGACGTATTCGCCGCGGTTGCACGTTATACGCGGCCGGGGTGTGACATGCACCAACATGAGGAAAAGGTGTCAAAAGGTCTTAACATAGTTGACCAATTACCTGAAAGTATCGATGTGACTTACACCAAATTTGATGAAGCTGATGATTCAGAGGTGGTAAGTAGGGTTGTAGATAGCGTTTTGAAAGATGAGTCTACAAAATGTAAGTCTGAATCACAGGATGAAGATGAAGGAAATCTTCATGATGGATATCTGAAAAACACAAAATCCGAGAAAAGTTTGAATGATGATTCAAAGGGATTGGTTTATACCATGATTGGATCGGACAAATTATTCTTAGATGTTGTAGTCCCGATTCAGAATGTGATTTCAGAAAAGGTTGATAAAGTTTTCAAAATGGTTGAGATTGACAAATCTGAGATTTCAAAGTTTGCTGGTAAAGGTCACAAAACTTTTTATAACAAACCTGGTTTCAAGTAGAAAAACATGAAGGCTGGGTTGGGTTATAAAAAGAAACAGAATCGAAAGCAAAATGAAAAATCGAATTTGCAACAAAAAGTGAATTTTGTTCAAGGAAAAAGTTTGAAAGAAGAGGAAAAACTCAAATTTGGACAACAGTCCATTGAAGAGTTTGATGCTAAGAAAAAGAAACAACAACAGGCTAAGGATGTTTCAAAGAAAGTGTGCTTTAAATGTGATCAAATTGGACATATTGCACGAAAGTGTCCAAATCAAAAGCCTGTTAATGTTGAGAAACAAAAATCTGAGGATGTGAAACAAAAGTCTACCAGATTTGATTCCAAACAAACTTGGAGATACAACACAAACAAGTTTGCTTCGAATCAAACTTGGAAATCAAACCCGAATAGGTTTGAGTCAAGACTGACATGGAATGTTCACACACCCAAATTGAGAACAATACAAAGTTGGAAAACATCTGTTGATATGACAAAACCTCAAGAGTTTTGGAAACCAAAAAATGTTGTTCAAAATCAAAAAATTCAAAAAGAGACACATTTTTACAAAAGGGGAACATCGAAAGGTCAAACATGGTTTGTTAAGAAACAAGTGATTTCGGTTAAAGATGAAAAAGTTGAAGTCAAAAGTGATATGGTCATTGTGAATGATGACAAAGAGTTTCCAGCATTGAATGAAAATTATTGTGTTGAAATGCCTAAGGTCCAACAGACCTGGGCTAAATTGTTCAAGTAATTGAGTAATTTGAATGTGCAGGTGCTCAACAGAACAACAGACTGTGAGATTGATAACTGGAGCAGCCTGGCACATGGAGAGGAGGAAGAGGTTGCTGGACCCTGGTTTGGTTAAACATGGAGTTTATTTGTTTTTGTCTATACATACATAAAAAAATGTGTGTTGATTGAATAAGGCGAAACCCTCACGGCTGAACAAACATGATTACTTTCACAAGACTGAAAAACGATTTTCAAACTGTCGAAAATCAATGGGTTGTAAATCATGGGGGTACTTTATGTTAGATTTTTTGCAACACAGAGCACAAGAAGCAGAAATGGATGGCGAGACAAAGCTATCAGTATCGTGTTGTAAAATTTTCTTTTAATGATTTTGCATTTTAGGGGGAGAAAATTGTCAGAAAATCCAAAAACATTAGAAAATTTGAAAAAGCCAAAAACATGATAAAATTTGAAAATTGAGTTTTTTGTGTAAAAAGAGGAAATGATAGAATATCAGTAGACAGTTACAGTATGCTGAAGAATTGTAATGATTAAATAGCGTTAAACAGTCTCACTGATGATATGCCGATAGGTTTTTATACATTTAGTAAACTTTTTCGGGATATAAACATAAATTCAAACTTACTTATTTCGTGTGGAACACTACTTGGATATATAGGTAACCCCTGAAATCTCGTTTGAAAGGTCCCTCTTTCTGAAATACTAGGTCTTTATGCTTAGTGATATCTGGGGTATTATTCCGGGATTTCTGCTGAATGGAAGTTCTGACCTAGTCCCCGGATAATACTTTCTGCATTGCTTGAAACATAGCACCTCCCTCAGCATAAAAAAACGATGAAACATTGCAAAATGATAATCGTGTGCTGTTGAAACAAAAAGATCCTCTAAAGTGGACACACCGAAAAGACGAAGCCGTCATCTCTCTACGTATACGGAAGTATCGACCTGAGCTCTCACGGCCCTCGCATTTAACCCCTTACAGATATCATCTGTGGTATACTCACCTGTAAGACTGAATATTGGGATTCTGGATACGGGAGTATATTCAAGAGGTGGGACACATGAATGAGTTTAAGTCCTTAAAACATCTAATTCATATCCTGAATCAGTTGAAATTTGTGTGAAAAATTAAGTGGATCAGTATATCGACAATCTAAGTGAATTGTTTAATTCTTAATGTGTAACTAAGCTCAACGGTACTTGTGACGTGTCATAAACTGATATGATCCTCTGACGTATACTCAAACAAAAATATTTTCTGTAAATACGTTTGTACATATTTCTTTACTGCTTTATATTTTCAGAAAATACAAAAAGATTTTGATTTATGCTTTATTTTCGACAACCGATATCTGAGATGCTGAGTTCAAAATCTAAGTAAGCTGATTGTGTTTCTGAAAATAAAACAAGTTCATTAATTTGAAACTTGAATTAAATATTAAAAATCAAAAACAGTTTGTGATATCTCCAAGGTCATTAAGATGGACTTGGATGATTAACTGTGGGGGATTTGGTTGCTTATATAGTTACAGAGCTAGTTTCCGATACGATTCGATGAAACTGCCAAATTTCATGAGGAGTGATTTTGAGGAGATTGAATTGCCAGGTTACGATTCCTGGAAGTTTAAAATGTTGTTACTTATTAGTGTATGAGTGTTTGCAAATAGTCCAGATTACGATCCCGAGAGCAGAGTTTAAGGGGGAGTCTGAAGACAAGCTTGAAGCTAGCGGAAGCTTGTAGATGGAAAGCAAGGTGTCGATCCCTAAAAGCACGGAAGCTTGACGAAAGGGGTAGCCTCATGAAGATGCTGTTAAAGATAGAGCCAGTGATGAGATCCTGGTATAACAATCAAAGAGTGAAGTTGATCAAGAGAAGAAAGATTGAAGGATGCATACAATGTTACAATCTGAATGAGAAGGTAGAATGATCAAGACTGAAGAGGTGTCATGATAGAGACTAGACACTGAAGACTTCGTCAATATCCGAGGGGGAGTCTATTAGTGCATTACGTCTATTGACTTCGTCTTGTATCATGTAATAGGATAGAATGGGATAATCTCTGCACGAGGTTCGAGAATCAGATTTTAGTGGTTAAAGAGGTGATTCCGCTTGAAAGTGCAAGGAGTCATTTCAAGCGAAATCAGAAACTTCTGATTCCGCTTGAAAGTGCTCCATGCCATTTCAAGCGGAATCTCACTAGTATATATAATGCACTTGACTGTTTCATTTGGCACGAGATCTGGAATTTGTAACGAAGTGCTGCCAAATTGTTCTCAGGTTGTAATCAGTGTTAAATCAATATAAGAGGCATTATAGTTACATTGAGCGTCCGTTTCATTGATTCCGCCTTTGATCCGGATTAACAACTCTTTTGATTGACTCGTTTGGGTCCAACAACGATCCTACACGTATTCAGCCTTATGTTCTCTTGTTCTTGCTTGGGAAGATGCTGTCGGGGGGTCGGGCATGCCACGTTTGTTCCTTTTCTTGTATTTATGTTAGATTTAGCTGCCTTTTTGCTTCTTTTGTTCAATTGAGCTCATTTAATCCTGAAAATACAAAAGGAAGACAAAAACACACTTTTTCCAACATTAGTACTAAAAAAGGGTTAGTTTTATGCCACATTTGATGCAATTTATAGAGTTAGTTACATAGTTAGTCCCTATGGTTTGCACAAAATAACATACTTAGGTACTAATAGTTGAAAATCACCTTCTAGGGTATTAACTTTTCATTTTGTAACGTTTGAAGGTATTAACTTCTAGGGAATTAACATAGTTAGTCCTTGTGGTTTGCACAAAATAACATACTTAGTTACTAATAAAATTTGATTTTAAACCTTCAAATAACGTTAATACCTCCAAACGTTATAGAATGAAAAGTTAATACCCTAGAATGTGATTTTAAACTATTAGTACCTAAGTATGTTACTTTGTGCAAACCACAGGGACTAACTATGTAATTAACTCCAATTTATATGTTGCATTTTGTGCACATCAGCCCCGTGGCCAAAGTATCAGTAACATAATGAAACAAAAAACTTATAGTATGGTGGACACGGGGGTATGCTGGGTGGGCATGGCCCATGCCATCTTCTCTGCAGAAAGATTTTAACATCAGACATTTGGGCACGGGTGCGTGCCTGGTGGGCACGACCCCCTGCTGCAGACTCTGATTCACAATTTATGCAGTGAGAGGCTTTGGTTTACGTGCATGGGTTCCATTCTTCAATGTCCCTTTGGCTTTTTCATCTTCTTTTGCACACATTTATTGTTATCACCATCAAAAGATACTTTCATTTCATCTAAATAAAAAGAAAAATACAAGGAGAAGTAAAAATTACGATCCTAAACTAGATAGATAAAGTCTTGAGAGTTGCCCCCATGAGATTTTATTCTTGTAAAACCCGATAGGATCTTTCAATGATATCAAACACGACTTGTGAGTATGCGGAATCCAAACACAAGTTGATTCAAGAATGAATTAATAAACAAAAACAATATAAATCAATAACAAACTAGAGACTTGCATTCAAAGATGAACTTGACTGATACAAGACTCCACGGGCCCTTGGTATCGCACAAACTGATCAACCTCAAACAAGTGTTTGAGGTGTGACACATGTGCTCCGTAAACACACACAATGTATGACACTATCTTTTATCAAAGAAAAAATATGTTTTGACCTCAAAAATTTGTTTATTTTGGCTTTACAATTTCACATTTTGATTCTAGTTCATTTTCAAGCTTTAAATCGCTTTCTGGAAAGTTAAACGCGAACTGATGCGTAAACGTACTCAGTTTAATGCCGCAAACACTCCGGAATAGTGACAAAGGCTTAACATACCTTAAATAACTTTTATATAACTTAGAAATAAGTTTTGAAGGCTTTGGTGTGTCAAAAACAAGTTTATTCACACTCAGGGTGTTTGGTGCGCAAAAATAAACTTTCTTTGTATAGCTTAGAAATAAACTTTATTTGCGTCAAACTGCGAAAGTCTACTGATTCACATAGTATTGCACATTCAGAACTTGATCATAAGTTAAATATGCCCTAAGTATCCTTTGTATAGCTTAGAAATAGGCTTTGAGGTGTTTGGTGCGCAAAAAGAAACTTTCTTGATCAATAGGGACTAAAGGCGTCAAAAAGTGCATAAGTTTGCCTTTTCGCGCATATCTTACGTTCTGAATATATCCGGACTTCCAAAAATTTATGTAATCATTAAAATAATTTATTTTAGTGATTAGCATGATAAGATTCCATTCGTCGCGTAATTTGGATAGTTTTTCGCATTCGTTCGTGTTTCGTCGTAATTAACCGAACAACGCGATCGTACAGCCAAACGAACCGACATTCGAGATATTTTTGAGCACATTTCAAGTTCCCTATACTTTAACTTCATTTTAGAGCCTTGAAATGGGGTTAACGGGGCTAAAAGTGCAAATAAAAAAAATGAGTTTAACAAGTTCAGGGACCATTTTGTCATTTCGGGATAGTTAGCCCACACGGGCCGCGTAAGATTAAGCCTCATCTTACGCGGGCCGCCTGAACTCCCCAGATCAACAAAACTGTTTTCTGAAACAACAGCTGGTATTCAGGCTTTTGGACATGGTTTCTTGCATTCTATGGGCACATTTTTGATGGTTTTTAGTATCCCTAGTATTACAAAACCTTGTGCCCACTTGGACAGTCCAGATTAAGGCACGATTCGCGAAGAATGATCCTAACAGTGGTCCATTTCCTATAAATACCCACCATGGTTCCTTGCAATCTTCACACAATCTGATCTATTTGCTCTAAGTTGGGGCTTAGCACCTCATACCTGAGCAAGTTAGATCTAGATTTCCATTCTTGGACCTTTTGTAAGTCCTCTTTCGTTCTTTTACGCGTTTTAGCGTGAAAGTCAAACTTTGTTTGACTTTCTGCCTTGACCAGTTTATGATCAACATGAAGTTCGTTTGAACTTTGTAACGTGAGCGTAATCACGATCGTTATTGTCCCTTGTGACTATACCTACTGATTACCACGTTATCTAGGCATAGTGACGAGTCGTAGTTTCGGCCAAAATGCGTATTCTTGCGCATTTTGTAACCAAACTACTTTTAGGTATCAAAACCGTTTGTTTTGTTACCAAACCTATTTTCAAACCTTGTTAAACATGTTCTAACATGTTTAGCTCGTCACTTTAGGTTTAGTGCTTGTGTAGAGTCGTAAGGTAAGCGATCTAATCAATTGCGTAGACATACAAACCCGACCCGTTTGGTCGATCATTAGGATCCGACCAAACACATTAGGTGACCATAGTTGAATAGGGAATAACCTTCCAAGGTTTTACCTTATGGTCACTTCGTTTAAGTAGTTGTATGATAGGTAGTTTATATGCCTTAGGTAAATGACCAAAATGCCCTTTTTACGCCAAAATTCATTTAAAGCATGTATAACATAATTTTTAACATCTAACCTGATTTGGAAATAATATTAGATATGTTAAGGCATATAATACTTGTCATAGGACTAGTTAGTCATCTCGAACGCGATTTCGTGCGAACAACACGTTAAAGTGGCATAAGCTACCTTAACGCGTCGTAATGGGTCGTAAGCACTTAGGATAGGTTTCGTTTTAGAATGTAGGCTTTGTTAAACCATATCACTTGAGTTCCAACACTCATTTGGTTTACAAGACCTTATTCTACCGGATCTTCCGATTTGGGTGTCGATTCCCTAACATGGTATTTATTACCCTAGGAATCGCTTCAACACTTGAACTCTTGGTCTTTTGAGCTTTGTTATACCCTTTGAACCGGGACTATACGCAACCCCAGGCGAGTACATAGTTCCCTTCTTTTACTGTTTTCAAATGTTTTGGGGTGATTCATATGTGTAATCGATCTGTTTTCAAAATGTATGGCATATGTGTGATCACTAAGTGCTTTTATGTGTTTATTTCCGATTATGCAAACTCAATGTTTTATCCTTAAGTGATCTACCTATCTTCATAGTTAGATTCATAAAGGATATTCGAAGTACAGTCTTAGATCTTCCTAACTTCATAGTAAGGTTTTTAAGAAGTGCTTTACAAACTCGACAGTTGGTTGGTTTTTGTGTAGATTGTTGGTGATTTAGATAACGAAACTAGATAATACAATAAGCACATGGTGGATACGCCGCTGGTACTTCCTATATATAAGTGTGCTTATTATATTACCTTTCGTGGCGTTATCCCGAATCACCATTAGGATTTAGGATTGTTTTGACTCAATATGACAGAACCCAAAGTCCTTATAGTATCTATCTATCTTTATAGGTTGATTCTTGTAGGATGTTTAGAGTACTAATATTGAAGCCCTTGTTTGGAATTCATTATGTACTTTAATGCATGTTATGTTATGAGAACCCAGAATCCCTATAGTATCTATCTATTTTCATAGTTAGACGTATATGGGATGTTTAAAGTACTGAAATTAGAATCCTTTATTGGAGTTATTGAGTGCTTTAATGCGTGTTAGGTTAGACAATATGACAGAACCCGAATCCTTATAACATCTTGTTAGGATCTAAGTTTGGTTTTGATTGTGTTTTACGTTTGAATAAAGATGAAGATGAATGAGTTGTGCAGCGGAATTTAGATGGAAGCAAACTTTTCACAATCAAACAGGAGAAATGCTTTTAACATACAAGTTTAACATTGAACCGAATGATTAAATTTATTTTCAAACAACGATTACAATTTGCAAGTATGCAACAAACTCCCCCTCAGCATGAGCTCACAGTATTTGTTCGTGCAGGAAGAAGATAGTGAAAGAGCTAATAGAACAGTACAGAGCACTGTTCTATTTATAGGCATGAGCAAACCACTGAAGCATCTAAGCTGACGTCACCATGAAAGTGACATCTAACCTCCTAACAAACTCTAACCTCTGATCTATACAACCTCTGCTGTGCTAACTACTGATATTACAATTCATTACATAAAGTAAACAAAACTACTGCTGCATCCTTCCACTGTTGTGAACCCAGCAGTACTTGTCATGATCAGCAGTGCTTGACTCAAGGCAGTAGATTGGGCAGCAGGGCTTTAGTTCTTCATCAGTCTTTGAATTGATCAGCAGTTGTAGGTCAGCAGTTTGTATGTTTAGTAGATAGGAGGTCAACATATGTTGAAAACACTTTCAAGGGGAGAGACTTGTATGCATAACATCTGCTTATTCTGGATCCACTGCTCTGATCCAGTTTTGGCTTTAATTATCTGTTCCTTTGGTAGGGTTCAATCCCAACAATCTCCCCCTAGAACAGATAATGCCAAAACTCTTCATTATTGGAAGATCTTTATTGCCTCATCAACAGTTCCCTTATTTGCCCTTTGAGTTGAAGTTCAAAAGCTAAGGCATCTGTTTCATCATCATCCCTGCTAAGTGGAAGATCAAGGAGATCCTGCAAATCTTCAAGACTCAGGCCAAGAGCTTGTTCCCTTGATATTTTCTTCACTTCTCCACTAGAATTGATCAATGTCAGTACGTGGGTCTGTTTGTCAGTTTTCCACTTTAGTACTTTTGAGTCTGGTGAGTTTCTAGGGAGATTTTTATTGGATGAAGTGTTTGGTGATGCATGCCTATTCATGACTGTCTGAGCAGTACCTGCAGATTGTTCCAATTCAAGATCTTCTTTAATCATTATCTTAATGCCCTCTTTTACAAGGTCATCACCAGCCATTAGATCTTGGATTGTTTCAGCACCCAACTGGTTTTGATTCCTTCTTTTGTAGATGGTAGCACCAGCTGAAGTAGTGGTTCTTTTGACTTGCAGCTTTGGTGGTCTTGTTGAGACCTCTGCTTTGGAATAGTCAGATTTCTGTGGAACATTTGGATCCTTCTTTCTAAGTTCCTCCAACCTTTTGTAGGCGGCCCTGACCCTGTCTTCTCCCCACTTTGACACAGAATTCTTTGACCCATAGTCTGTCACACCCCCAAAATACCACATGCGGAAACCCCCGCGAGGCGTGTGACGTAACAGGATCTAGCCACCAATCATATTGAACTCATGGGTATATTTAAATAAAACTTTCATTTATTAACATTAAGTGTTACAACGTTACAAATAATTCACAGTATATAGCAGAAGCATAATTCGTTCGTTAATTGTTTATAAACCACATGTAAAAACCATTAATCTTGTGTTGCGATTCCGTGTATCTTGACCCATGACCACTCCAGCTTCCCAGACAGCAAGTTCCCACAATATGCACCTAGGGGCCTACAAGGCATGTAACAACGAGTCAACAACAAAGTTGAGCGAGTTCACAGGTGGTTTTTTTAGTTTTACTAGTTTGTTTTGAAAGCCATAAGTTGTTTCGTATATCACGAGTTAACCGGTATCTTTGTTTCCCAATCCATATCCATAATCAGTGGGGGCATCCCCATGTGAACCACTAGACCGTTACCATATCGACCACTGACTAAAATAAGTTGGTGCCCTGACGTCAATGTCGATCATCATTGACTAGTGCCCAGATCCATTAGTTCACGCCCGTCCTCTGCGGCACGGTGTGAGGCTTGTCAAACCTAAATAGCGCTATCTAACTAATGACCCGCTCGCCATTGGCCCGGCGATTAAGTCGATATAAAAAGGAGGGACTTCATGATAGAGAGTTTTGGTCTAGTATCTGTGTTGTCACCCTTCAATAAAGAGGGTGTGTACGTAATCCCCAAACCAGGAGATTACGCAGGTTCCGATTGTATTCTTATCACGTGTTGTCACCCTTCAATTAAGAGGGTGTGTACGTGTCCCAAACCAGGAGATCATGTAATTTCAGTTTAAATCCTTTACCCATTCCCAACCCTTGGGAATCCCATACCTTGTGGAAAGTGTGAACTCACCTTGGTTTGCTCGGTTTGATAAGTTTCTCGTTCGCAATTAATCAGTCAATCATAGCCTAGTATGATTACCATAATCAATTAGTTTTACGTACACCCCATTTCACATAGCACGCAATGTACACTACATACATCATTACATAACTCGTCATCACATACACATGACACCTAATCAGACCATAATCAATAACACATCACGAATCAGTTGTTCAAATGAACACTTAATAGTCCAAAATCATACCCGTGGCCCAAAGTCATAACGATGTGAGACCTTATGATACTCGATATCATCTAACCATACTACATTGCTATCAATAATCGGACTGGGCTAGCCACTTCTTGGGAAGGTGGACTTTTGTGGGGCGGCAATAGAATAGCAGGGAATCATCATCTCACATGGGCCCACACCAACTTAGTACGTGCAATTTACTCAATAATCGCATCAACAAACAATAATAACACAATTTAATAACACATTCAACAAATGGTTGTGCAACAAGCAATGCGTCAAGGAAAGACCTGAAAAATACGGGTTGTCACATCATCCCCAACTTGAAAGAAATTCCGTCCCGAAATTTAGCACCTAGTTACTGAGGAAGCTAGTTAGGTTGCATGGTTTCCTGTTTTTCCTGGGGTGTCACATTATCCCCCCGTTGGTTTGGAATTTCATCCCTATCCATAATCAGTGGGGGCTTCCCCATGTGAACCACTAGACCGTTGCCATATCGCTGACTAAAATAAGTTGGTGCCCTGACGTCAATGTCTATCATCATAGACTAGTGCCCAGATCCATTAGTTCACGCCCGTCCTCTGCGGCACAGTGTGAGGCTTGTCAAACCTAAATAGCACTATCTAACTAATGACCCGTTCACCATTGGCCCGGCGATTAAGTCGATATAAAAAGGAGGGACTTCATGATAGAGAGTTTTGGTCTAGTATCTGTGTTGTCACCCTTCAATAAAGAGGGTGTGTACGTAATCCCCAAACCAGGAGATTACGCAGGTTCCGATTGTATTCTTATCACGTGTTGTCACCCTTCAATTAAGAGGGTGTGTACGTGTCCCAAACCAGGAGATCATGTAGTTTCAGTTTAAATCCTTTACCCATTCCCAACCCTTGGGAATCCCATACCTTGTGGAAAGTGTGAACTCACCTTGGTTTGCTCGGTTTGATAAGTTTCTTGTTCGCAATTAATCAGTCAATCGTAGCCTAGTATGATTACCGTAATCAATTAGTTTTACGTACACCCCATTTCACATAGCACGCAATGTACACTACATACATCATCACATAACTCGTCATCACATACACATGACACCTAATCAGACCATAATCAATAACACATCATGAATCCGTTGTTCAAATAAACACTTAATAGTCCAAAATCATACCCTTGGCCCAAAGTCATAACGATGTGAAACCTTATGATACTCGATATCATCTAACCATACTACATACAAGTTCACAGCCCAACGTATTACATATATTCACTTATTGTTCACATATTCATACCAATTATGACTAACCAGTGACCCACTCCCTAACACTCAAACCAACCGGTGCAACAAACATTACCAGTTAATATATCAACCAAACACTCCACATATTCCATAGACTGTAAATCATGATATCATCTCACAATATAATAATATAAAATATTCATTTGGGTCACCAGCTATTTCTTATGACATGCATACAAAACAACAACTTGGCAATCCACTACGGCACACATAATAGTGGGCGGCCCAAAACAAACGGTCCACTAGTCAAACATACAGTCCGAATAAAACAGATCATGCGGCCTGATCATATCAACATACATCTAATTATTCAGGCAGCCCGGTTAGCTTGTAAGGCCCAACTAAATGTGTGTGCGGTTCATTAACCATTTCCGTATAATAAGCACATCAGTTTTACCACCCACCGCCCCATGTCCCACTAGATCAAATCATCAGATGTGTTTCCTAAATCATACCATCTCTAATCATCACTTAACATCACACATACTAATAGAATTCAACAGCTTGCCAATTGTTATGTACATTAGTCATGCTTCGGACATACAAAAACATATACATGATCAAGACAATCAACAAGTGGCCAACACCAATCATGCATTATTCTATTATGATAGGTCCAATAGAAAACATTCAAAAACATTTTCCATTCTTTCAATATTAAAAGGATTCACATGCTACTTCAATTGTCAGTAGATCACATGGTATACAGTTAATGAAAGAATGATTATTTTCAATGGCCCAATCAGATTCAATTCTCCTTTGATATCACATATGAACAATATGGCCGACAATTTATGAAGTGATCCTTATCACTTTGGCTGCACTCTCAAGGCTTTTCACATATATTACATGCAAACTAAACAACAATAATAGTATACAAGTATTACTAAGATTCGTGTAGAGATCATGGAACAAGTATACATATATTTCATCTACTTCACATCGAGCATGAACAACAGATCATCATTCTATCAACCACCAAAATCATGTTGAATTACAATTAGTCCCGTACTAACAAATATCAATCAGATTGTCACTTTCACGATCTAAATTAAATAGTGTCTAACATGCTTTCTAACTATTACTGATTCATTATAATAAAAATAACATTCATGAAAATCATCAAACAAATATGAGTGTTGCCATGTACACGATCGATTAGTGGTAATGTTCTTACCAGAAGTGAGATGTAAACGGGATTGTTTATAGCCGAGACGAGATGGGCTTCGCGGGGGGGGGGGGGGTCTCCTGCCGCACGATCTAAGGAGGAAAAAGGGTGTTTAGGGTTTCCCAAAAATCACAAAATACTACAACCTACCCTCATGTATGCGCATAGCATGAGGGTTAGGCTTTGGGCCGGTTGGCTTTGTTTGCGAGGTTTGCAGCCGACAAATACAAAGGCTTTCAATTCACAAGATAATCATCATCACAACCTCATCAAAGGTCACGTGAACTTTAAGGTTTGATGACATCATCAATTATCATCAACATGCAGGCAAGGAGTTGGGGGCACGTGCTCAGAAGTCAACAATATAAGGCATAATGATACATTACGTAAACTTGGGAAATAACCAAACAAAGTGGGCCGATATTGCTATCAATAATCGGACTGGGCTAGCAACTTCTTGGAAAGGTGGACTTTTGTGGGGCGGCAATAGGATAGGAGGGAATCATCATCTCACATGGGCCCACACCAACTTAGTACGTGCAATTTACTCAATAATCGCATCAACAAACAATAATAACACAATTTAATAACACATTCAACAAATGGTTATGCAACAACCAATGCGTCAGGGAAAGACCTGAAAAATCCGGGTTGTCACATCATCCCCAACTTGAAAGAAATTTTGTCCCGAAATTTAGCACCTAGTTACTGAGGAAGCTAGTTAGGTTGCATGGTTTCCTGTTTTTCCTGGGGTGTCACATCATCCCTTCGTTGGTTTGGAATTTCGTCCCGAAATTCCGCAGTAGCTTCAGCCTCAGTAGTGGTTTCATTGTTCTCGAACAACTGGGGATATTTGTGTTTCATTTGGTCTTCTCGTTCCCAGGTAAACTCTGGGCCACGACGGGTGTTCCAACGAACTCGAACAATAGATATCCTGGTGCGTTTGAGAATCTTGACCTCCCGATCCAAGATTTCCACTAGCTCCTTATTAAATCGCCACTGATCGTCGATGGCGAGCTCCTTAAAAGGAACTATGAGGGTTTCATCTGACAGACACTTCTTCAGATTTGACACATGGAATACGTTGTGAACGCCACTGAGTTTTTCAGGTAGCTGACTGAAAGTGTAGAAAACTTATCCGTTTCCTTGATGGCTAGAAAGTGTACTAGCTACGTGAGACAATCAACGATCATCCAGGTGATACGGTTTCTGTTTCGAGTTGTAAGTAGACTACCGACCAATTCCATGGCAGTCCGTTCTCATTTCCATGCGGGTATTGCTGGTTGCTGATACTTCACCTTGACTTTCCCACAAGTCAATCCATCATTCATATGCCTAACTAGGTAGGCCTTCATGCCCGATTACCAATACAAGGTTATAAATCCTGATGTCTCTCCTCAAAATCCAGACAACTAAAATATCGAGGCCGGTGCTTTACTCAACATACATTTCCTACAGTTACTGTATAATGTGATCCACCCTTGTTCCATGAGGTAGCGAATATCGTCTGACCTACCTAGGTTGCTTCTCCTTGCCCCAATCGAGTTTAACTTGAAAATCCTCTTCCTTCAGTTCTCCAGTTTGAGTAGGGCGAGTCGGATCAGGTAAATTAGGGTTGATAGAGAGCTGCAAGGCTCGTGCACGTTCAAGTTTCATAGTTGTAATCATCCTAAAGTTCCCTCCAATGATGCCATTACTGATTTAGTTCTGTCAAAGCCAAGGTACATGGGAGGCCCTTGCGTCGGTCTAAATAACGCATCTGGTACCGTTCAAGTGATGCCTCCATCTAAAATCCCAAGGCCACGGTTTTCACTTCCAGTTGTGTGTCGTGTACTTCCACTTTGTAACTCCATCACGTAAGTCACCACTCCCTCGTGTTGCGTCGGTGTGTAACTGGGACTCTGATTCGGACCATCATGGTATACCACTAAATCACTCACACCCTCAGGCAAAGACGATGCTCGGTGCGTTGCAAAGTTGGAATTCGATAGCTGACTAAACATCCTCCTGTTTCGTCTTTCATGAACACAGCACCCTGCTGTGCTGAAGAGATTTAACCAGTGCGATCTTCGAAAATCCCGTGATGAATCTGCGATAGTATCTAGCGAAACCAAGGAATGGCTGCATCCCCGAAGAAATCTTTAGTGTCGATCAGTTTCTAACAAAATGTATCTCAACGAGATCCACGTGTATTCCCACTCTGTTGGCTACATGATCAAAATGCATCTCTCGAATCTAGATGTGACATTTAACAAGTCTTCGAACGTAATGGCTCCTCCCACTGAAGCGCTGAGTTAGGATGCATATGCCACCCATGGTGTTCCTTTCTCCTGGTCATAATTCAGAACGTCGTCAACAAATACGGTCGATTCATGTGATCCCTGAAGCTACTGGTGTTGATCAACTCAATGATCATAGTGTACAAAGTTGAGATGGTTGCATTGCGTTCGACATGTTGTTCTAAGAGCATTCTCCTCTTGGAGTTCCATATGATGATAGTTCGTTCACTAGCCAATCCTCGAATGGAAGCTTGTTCCTCGCAACTGGTTAACAGGGTGTTACTACATGGTCGAAGCGAACGGTTCTTGACTGTCACCTTGTTGAGTTCTCGATAATTAGTACACATACAAAAAGGCTTCTCTTCATGGGTATAGCGAGGGCTCCTTAATGCGAAAACTTCTGTCCGACAGTTCCTGTAGTTGGTTAAACAGCTCCTGCATCCTTCCTAGTGCAAAACGGTAAAGAGTACGAGTAGTTAGAACTGCCTCCGGCGCGAGGTCAAACTGAGTTCCTACCTAACAGTTGTAGGGATGATTCTGGAAGTTCCTCGGGTAGCACATAGAGGGTAATCACGAACAACTGGTGGATCCTCGATCCTCTTTTTCCTAACCTAACTTCTATAACAGTTGCTAACATAGCGGGGTAATCCCTCCGTAGACACTCCTGGCTCTCATTGCTGAAATAACGCTAACCGTTGCGCCACTCTGACGCGTTAGTACAAATAACAATCCTCCAAGGAGAGGGATACGTAGAATCGTCTCCTCACAGGGTACATCTATCAAGAACAACAGAAGAAAGGTCGATGTCGAACACCTGTCCTACAAGGTCGAGTTTGCATCCCAACGATCATATGAGGTTTCCATTGTCTTGTCATCAGCCGATTCCACAACAGGTTGGGTTTCAAGAAGCATCAGGGTTATAGAAAATAGAGACGAAGTGATTCGTTCCCAAGAACGTGTATGCCACCTTGTTATTACAATCCTGGCGTCGCCCACGCTAATCCTAAATGCCCCTCCATGAGCATCATTTCCCGTGTGGTTGTACTCGTTGCGAGGATTTCCAGTACGACCGTCCTTTCCTTGGTTGTTGTCTTCTTAACTTAACCACGGACAATCCTTGTTGTAGGCACCTTTATTTCCATACTGTAGGCTAGGGTTACGAATACCTTGTTGTCGCTGTGACTGCTGCTCCCAATGTCATTGCTCGAAACGAAGCCCTACGATTCTTCACCATTAAAGTCCATCTTTTCACATTCTGAGTCACGTCCTAAAGCGCTACTCATTGCGCTGGTAGTTACACATTCCACATTATAGTCGATTGTCATTGCTTATGCCCCAATTGATTCGTAAGAGTTGACTCCCATGAGTCGCTGACTAGGGTTAAGGATTCGATTGAAGCCAATTTGCTGGTGCTCGTTGCCGGTAATCAGGGTCGTCAAAGTACTGGGGTCGGTGAAGTACTACGCTCATCCTCTTGTACATCGATGTTGCAAGTTGTTTGAGTAGTACACAGTCTGTTACGAGAGTATTGCCGAAGTGATCGCACTTGGGGCTCCAAGGCGTCAATACGTTAAGTTCTAGCAAACGAAGAAAGGTGAAAAAGATATAGACCAACCATTGTCATTGCATCATCCAAATCAGGGATGTTCGTATAAGCACCTAACATTCTATGCGGTTCGCTAAGTGTTCAGATGGGTGTTCAGGTAATACTCGATAGCGTCGAGATTCAAAGGGACCTAGAGATGAATGAAAGGTTCATGTTCGAGTAGGGGACAATCACTGCTATGACCCCTGTAGGTTTGTTATGTTTCACATTGATCAAATAACAGAACGGAACCCCTTTTTTCACTTGTTAAGGCTCACTGGGACTCGCATGCACCCCACATTATTATTATGTGTGCACCCATAATAATCTTGTGATTTGCATGCTCATCTCAGCTCCTCCCAACTCATGTCAAATGGTTCCTCAAACTTAGATGTCAAACGGAGGTCGTCAGGGTAATAAGATCACAAAAACCCAAGGACTATGGCATACTATCAACGCGTCATAAGGTGAGCAAGCAATCCATGCCATCATGCTATAGTGACGAGTGTGTGTTCGTATGTTTCGTCCTAAACAAATGTGTACTAGTCACGTAATGTATGTGAGTACAGGATCGGATCGTAAATGATCACTAGATCTGCAGTGGATTTGATTTAACGTGCGGAATCCGTTAAATCGAACCGTAATCGTGCGCGAAGATGTAATTAAACAACGTTTTATTACGTAACGACGACAACCGGACAGAGTTTCGACTCGATCTACACACTACACACTCAAAATTTGATCAACGTGACGTAATCGGAGTGTTCTTGATGAAGATCTGATGAACATGAAGGCTGATGTGTGTTCTCTGATTGCTATCCTCTTATCTGATTCCGCTTGTAATGAGTTTTCTCCTCTATTTATAGTCAGCTTAATTCTGTCTCAAGCGGAATAACCATTGACTGATTTCGTTTGAATGTCACTTTCCAATTTGAAGCGAAATCAGTCCCATGCACACATGTTGTTACGTAAAATCCATATGATATTGCATTTCTTGTTTGATGATGTCATATGAATGATGTCATCATTAAGAATGATGACATCATTCTTGTTCAGATCCGCTCCCTTCGTATCGTGCTGTACCGTATACTGACCTGACATTTCCTAATGACACCTAGTGAAACCTAGCGAAACCTCTGTCCGGTATTTTACAGACTCAAGACACTAGACTTTACATGTACAGTTAGATTTCTATCTATGGCCACAAACTTAGTGCACCAACAATCTCCCCCTTGGACATAGCTAGAAATCTGTGATGTTTAGTCTTGAACTGCCTTGGATAACATCTTCAAGGGAAACCACAATCTCCCCCTTGAATGATGCCCCGAAATTCTAAGATTTGACGTTTAATCTTGCTCCCCCTTTCATTTAGCTTCCTGCACATTCTCTACCCAAAACATAAGTTTTTATTTATATCTCTTTGAAAAACTTACTGATAGAGAGCATTCATTCACCAAACATTAATAGTTACATCAAGTTCAAATTAATGACCTTGATTAACTAAACATGCAATCATTCTCAAAAACATTTCTCATTTAAACAAACTCCCCAACCCAATGTGGTTCATCATATTTAGCACTCGGAATTTTGAAAATCAACTCTTCAACATCAGTTGTCGAAAATAAGATAAAGTAAAATCTTTTTTATTTTTCAAAATTTTATGCTAAAACACAATCTTTTTGGATTTTTGTCTTTAATGAAAAGCAGTAAAGAAATATTTACAGATAATATTTTTGTGAGTTTGCGTAAGAAGATCATATCAGTTCATGAGACAAATCACTAGCACCGTTAAGCTTTAATCATTTTAAGTTCTAAACGATTCACGTTGATTGACGATATATTTGTCCACTTAAACTCAATCTAAAAACTTTCGAAATGCTTACCGATACGTTTAAGGTATATTAATTTTGCACTAAATTCTTATGGACCCCACGATCTCAGCATATCCCCTCATCATGCAATACACTAACTCAAGTAATGCCTTTAAACTTTCATCAACTGTGATATGTGCGAAAATAACGCAGAATGTTTAAACATTAACAATCAGGTCGATACTTCCGTATACGCAGATAAAGTCCAATGTTAAACAAAATAAGAAAATAAAAATAAGTTGAAATTGTTTAGGCTTTAACCACCAAGTCGATACTCCCGTATACGCAGAGGTGATCCAAAGCTTAAACGAAACACCAAAGAAAATAAAGCAGAATGTTTAGGCAATAACATCCAGGTCGATACTCACGTATACGCAGAGGATGTCCAATGCTTAAACAAAATAAAGAAATCAAACAAGTCTAAATCTTTTGCAAAATGAAATGCACAATCACAGTGATTTTCAGCAAAATTTTGAAAGTTCACAAACTTAACCAGTTTTTATGCTCTTTGCATTCAGCGATTACTGAGTAGGTACACAATCACGAAGGACAAAACTAAGTACTATGCTTTCAACCATGTTTCCCACTAGAACTAGGCTTTCTTATTTATGTTTTTATCGTTATCGCAAATCTACTAGTCTAGCTGAGCCTATCGTCACATATTTAGTGAGACCGTTTATCACATTTTATTTTCCAATTCTTTAGCGTGCTGTGATAGTCCACTGATGTACTATCATTTCCTCTTTTTCACAACAAAAACTCATTTTTGAATTTTCAATGTTTTTTAATTTTCAAATTTTCTAATTTTTTTAATTTTCCCCCCTAAAATCAAAATGTGTTTCAATTTTGATTTTTCGGGAAAATTTGAAAATACATGCAATAAACTGTACAAAAAAAGTGACAAACTGATGAGAGTTGCCTCAATTCGCCATCCACTTGGCTTAAACAATCAGAACTCCCCCTGACAACAAACTATTTTCCCATTATGATTTCAAAACACTTAAGTTTGTTTTAATCAAAATGGTTTTTCCGGAACATTAGTTTTATGTGTCGTTTCACAAACATGGGGTTTTATCATCACATTGTTTTCAACCATTTGTAGGTTTATCACAAAAACAATTTCCAATAATCATACCACTTGTAAGATAGTTAAATCAAGTACAACTTAATGTCCTTGATTAACCACTTGTAAGTCGAAATATCACTGTTACCAACCTGTGAATTTCTCAAGAAAGATGCCGATTCCTACTCCCCAATTACCAACTTGGGAGTTCCGGCAAGTTAGGATTTTAAGCAAAGAATGCAGGCACCCAAGCTTGACTAGCCTTGGGTGTGACCTTTTCAATTTCACTTGGGGTTTGATCATTTCTTTTTGATTCATAAAATTCTTTAACCCCTTTTACCTTACCCTCAACCATTTTTCCAAAAATATTTTTCACTTTGTTATTAAAAGCCTTTTCGACATCGAATTCTTTCTTTTCAGAATAGAATTGATTCGAAATTTTCACTTTACCAACTTTTTGTTTAAAATTTTCAGTTCACAATGGTGGAAAGTTTGTGTCATCCATTGGCAGAACTGAATTTTTACTTTTGATCTTAACTTCTGGCTCCTCTGATTTTGACGAATCAGAATCATCGCCAGAACATGGCTCCTTTGACTTTGATGAGTCAAGATCATTGCCAGGAACTTTTCCTTTCTTCACACTCCATTCTGTCCTCAGATTTGCATCTGATGAATTCGTTTTTCTTGATTTGTCATTCTTTGGAGAGCAAGACGATTTATCAGAACTCTTCTCTGATTTTCTTGTTGTATCTGAGGACAAAATCCTTTCGAGATACTCTCATGCTTTCTTCCTTTTCTTTCTCAGTCGGTCTTTCTGCCCTTGTGAAAGCTTCACTTTCTGTTCTTTCACCTTCTGTTTTTTGGGCTTTTCTTCGACCTTGACTGATTTTTTCACCGTTCCATGAAATTCAGCTCTCGATCTTCCCTTTGATCTCATTGGGCAATTTTTGGCAATGTGACCTTTGATTTGGCATTCATAGCATCTTCTTGTCTCAAATCTATGTCTTTGGCAGTTAACAGCAACGTGTCCTTGAAAACCACAGTTGTAACACACCCTGTTATCGTACCAATCTTCACCATCAATCCAAACACTCAAATCATAACACTGATTTGATTTGTAGTACTCATGACTTCTCCTATAAGCTTGATTTGACGTTTGAGCACTGTGGTCAAACCTGCACCACTTATTACCAACTTTTTGAGAGTTTTGATTTTCAAATTTTTGTGGTTTTTTATAATGATTGGATGACTGAACTGATGACCTTTTATTGTTGTTTTGAAAATTTTTCGAATTTTTAACATTTTGTTTTTGTTCTACTTTCTTCTTCAAAGGTTTTTGCGTAGAGCATTCACCCTTTTCAGTTGATTGCAGAACAGTTTCTTGAAATTTTTCTTTTAATTTCAAAAATATTTTCTTTTTCTCATTTTTCTCATTTTCATCATCAGTTTTCTCATCACAATCTTCAATTTTGACTTTGTCAAAATTTGTGACGTTGTCACTTATTGGAATAGCATTGATCGGTTTTGGACAGAGTTGATCAATCATTGCTGAAGAGGTCACAAAACCTTTCAATTTCTTCTCAAACTCAGCAATTTTATTTCTTGCACTCTTAGCTTCATTTTCAAGCTAATAGATTTTTTCAAGCTGAGAAGTAATTGCACTTTCATTTTCAATTTTATTTTTATCAAAAACAGATTTTTCATTTTCTAAAATCTTTATTTGCTCTTGGAATTCAGTTTCTTTTTCTTTTAAAACTTTATTCTCCAATTTTATCCAAGAAACATCTTTATTTTCAATTTTAATCTTTTCAAAATCTTTTTCAATCTTCAATTTTTCATTTTACAAAAATGTTATTTTATCTTGAAAATCTTTTTCTTTTTCTTTCAAAGTTTTGTTTTCCAATGTCAAACTCTCCATCTCTTTTAAGAGTTTGACATTGTCTGCTTCAGATTTTCACATTCTGAGCACATCCCAGACATCTTTACAGCAACTTCTTCTTTCTCAATCTTGACAGCTGGAATTTGTTCAACTTGCTTTTTCACACCAAGTTTGATTTGTCCTACAGCTGTTGCTGTTTTTTTATCTTTCTCAGCTTTGACCTCTTCTTTAACAGTTACTGCATTTTGATTCTTCCTTTTTGCAGCTTGTTTTTCTTTTATCTTTTCAATTTTACCTGCAAAAAATAACTTCCCATTATGATTTTCAGGTGAAAGTTGTTGTTTAAAATATTCAAGTCTCCGGATTTCCTCTTCATCGTTGTCACTCTCTTCATTAGACGAGTGATAAAAAACCGGAGCTTTTTCTGAAACAACTTTTGAATCCTTTTCTTTTAAAACTGGTTTTTCTTTTGTTTCTTGAGGATAGGATTGCAGAGATTCGTAATAACAATACGCAAAAACATCTTCAAAATCCATGTTTCGTTTTAGAAATTTACAAAACTTGGGCGAGTATCCGATGCTTGACAAACACCTGAAACACAGACAAATAGAACTGATTAGAATCGGATGGCAACTTGTTCGAATTGCCACTCGATTTGTTGCACTTTAAACTTGAACAAAACAAGATTCTATAACTCGATTGTGACCCGATCGGGTGAGTCAAGGAGGTCAACTTTCAATGAATAGAACCCACCAGTTGATTAATAATACTACACGACAAAAATGACTTGATCACCTTCAATCAACAACTGAATCAATTAATTTCTAAATGTCCAATAAATTGACACCATCCACTAGCCGACAATCATTTAATGATCACATGTAGCAAATTCTTGATAACAACAAACGTATTAAGTGGCCGGCAACATGTATTAATTTCAACTTTACATGCACTAAATCACAATTCAATTGGACCGATTATTTATAAAGTCACATGAACCGAAACAATTTGATTGGGCCAAGAGCTTCTCGATATCTCGATATATCACCTAAAATGTTGACGACAATTTCAAATATCAAAAATATATGATTGGGCCGATGACTTTTGATTAGATCACATGTAATTTTGGGCCGGCAATTTTATTCCTCCTAAATTCTCATTGGGCCGTCTCTTTAAACCAATCAAATGGACCGAGATGTATATCAATCAAAATATGATGAGGCCAATTCAGAATGATATCACACCATTTCTAATTGGACCAAAAAACGAATTCACGTGATCTTTCAATTCATTTTAATCTCTTGAATGTGCCAAGCAGATTTAATATCACTAATTATATGTAATCACGTGATGTATTCACATGCACACTTTAATCCTTTCTTCTTGACAAACAACAATACGTACCTTCAAAGTTTGATTATTGTTCGAATAACAACAATGCAGATTTCAATCAATTTCAACCGAATCAGAACAATAACCAGCAATCGCAACAACACCACTACTGATTACTTCTACATTTCAGATCTAAAAATCTCATATTCATCCTAATGATTCAAACTCAGATCTAAAGTGATTTTAAAACAAAACAACCTGCAATTTCAACTCAAATCTGGTCGAAATCAGATTCAGATCTGAAATAAACACATCAACAGTCAATCAAAACACACCTGAGGTGACCGAAATTCAACGAAAATTAACCGAGATTGATCGAAAATCACCGAAGCTCATTCAAATCAGTCCTAAACATGTTAAAAAATCAATGGAAACTCATTCGATTTCACTGAAAACAGTTCAAATTTGATTCAAAAACAAACCGAATATCAATCAAAATCAATTCGATTTCATCGAAACATAATCGAATCAATGTAAACAGTTCGAACTTTATTGCATTTTCAAACGAAAATTGCCAAAACAGTGTGTTGCTACGGAATAACAACAGTTCGTATAAACTCGTTTCAAACTGAATAAGAACAGTTTGTATAAACTTTCCGAAAAACTTTGAATTTTGATTTTAACACACTGAATCAGTTCGAAATGTTTAACACTTCAACCAGAATTCATCGAAACAAATCAACTATCAATCCATACACATCAAATCAGTTCAAAATACAACTATGAATTAACGAATAGATCCGAAACAGTTCAAAATATTCTAACGACACACCAAAATGCACCGAAACTCGTCCGATTCGATCAACGATTACATACAGAGCATCCGTAGCTCTGACAGGATCGGATCGTAAACGATCACTAGATCTGCGGTGGATTCGATTTAACGTGCGGAATCCGTTAAATCGAACCGTAATCGTGCGCGAAGAGGTAATTAAACAACGTTTTATTACGTAACGACGAAAACCGAACAGAGTTTCGACTCGATCTACACACTACACACTCAAAATTTGATCAACGTGACGTAATCGGAGTGTTCTTGATGAAGATCTGATGAACATGAAGGCTGATGTGTGTTCTCTGATTGCTATCCTCTTATCTGATTCCGCTTGTAATGAGTTTTCTCCTCTATTTAAAGTCAGCTTAATTCTGTTTCAAGCGGAATAACCATTGACTGATTTCGTTTGAATGTCACTTTCCAATTTGAAGCGAAATCAGTCCCATGCACACATGTTGTTACGTAAAATCCATATGATATTG
Organism: Helianthus annuus; assembly: GCF_002127325.2. Lineage (NCBI taxonomy): Eukaryota > Viridiplantae > Streptophyta > Magnoliopsida > Asterales > Asteraceae > Helianthus > Helianthus annuus. The sequence goes on along the minus strand of NC_035438.2, from coordinate 111,618,010 downwards.
CATTTCTTGTTTGATGATGTCATATGAATGATGTCATCATTAAGAATAATGACATCATTCTTGTTCAGATCCGCTCCCTTCGTATCGTGCCGTACCGTAACTGACCTGACATTTCCTAATGACACCTAGTGAAACTTAGCGAAACCTCTGTCCGGTATTTTATAGACTCAAGACACTAGACTTTACATGTACAGTTAGATTTCTATCTATGGCCACACACTTAGTGCACCAACAATGTATGCAATAAGTAATAAAGACGAACCTTGCAATCTGGAGCTGAGTGTCATGGTTATACTTACGTTTTCAGAACTGTTCGGTTATAGTCTGGTTTTATAAAAACGTTTTTCCCCTTTATAAAACCAAGTTCACTATAACCAATGGCTCTGATACCAATCTGTCACACCCCCAAAATACCACATGCGGAAACCCCCGCGAGGCATGTGACGTACCAGGATCTAGCCACCAATCATATTGAACTCATAGATATATTTAAATAAAACTTTCATTTATTAACATTAAATGTTACAACGTTACAAATAATTCACAGTATATAGCGGAAGTGTAATTCGTTCGTTAAGTGTTTATAAACCACATGTAAAAACCCTTAATCTTGTGTTGCGATTCCATGTATCTTGACCCATGACCACTCCAGCTTCCCAGACAGCAAGTTCCCACAATATGCACCTAAGAGCCTGCAAGGCATGTAACAACGAGTCAACAACAAAGTTGAGCGAGTTCACAAGTGGCTTGTTTAGTTTTACTAGTTTGTTTTGAAAACCATAAGTTGTTTCGGAAATCACGAGTTAACCGGTATCTTTGTTTCCCAATCCATATCCATAATCAGTGGGGGCTTCCCCATGTGAACCACTAGACCGTTATCATATCGACCACTGACTAAAATAAGTTGGTGCCCTGACGTCAATGTCTATCATCGTTGACTAGTGCCCAGATCCATTAGTTCACCCCCGTCCTCTGCGGCATGGTGTGAGGCTTGTCAAACCTAAATAGCGCTATCTAACTAATGACCCGCTCGCCATTGGCCCGGCGATTAAGTCGATATAAAAAGGAGGGACTTCATGATAGAGAGTTTTGGTCTAGTATCTGTGTTGTCACCCTTCAATAAAGAGGGTGTGTACGTAATCCCCAAACCAGGAGATTACGCAGGTTCCGATTGTATTCTTATCACGTGTTGTCACCCTTCAATTAAGAGGGTGTGTACATGTCCCAAACCAGGAGATCACGCAGTTTCAGTTTAAATCCTTTACCCATTCCCAACCCTTGGGAATCCCATGCCTCGTGGAAAGTGTCACACCCCCAAAATCCACATGCGGAACACTACCGCTTGGAGGCGTGACTGACCAGGATCCAACCACCAATTATACTGAGTAATATAATAAATAACATAAGTAATACTCACCAACCACAAGGTTAGCGCATATCATAGTCAAAGTTCAAAAGTTCTAAGTTTAAATAATAGTTCAGATAAGTAGCGGAAGCATAGACAAAATGGATTAAAACAAAGTTCTTAGTTCAAGTTTGTTAAAACCCAATACACGGGTTAGACGACCACTACACACCCGCAAGCTGCAAGCTCCTGAATCACTGGGTACCTGCAAAGCATGCAGTAGGGTATCAACATAATGTTGGCGAGTCCACGTGGTGTCAAGTTTTAGTTTTCGAAAACGTAAGTTGTTTAGATAAAGCATTTATAATCACGTTGAGGGGAGCTACCCCATCTGTAAGCTTACTAAACTGTAGATACCGAAACTGTTGACGGAAAGTTGTTGTGCCCCGAGTCAATGTCTATCGTCATTGACCAAGATGCAAGGTCTACTAGTTCACGCCCGATCTCCCCCGGTCACGGTGTGAGGTTGTCAAACCTAATAGCGCTATCAACTAATAACCCGTTCGCCCCGGCGATTAATCGGTACTGTAAGCAGGGACTTAAGGTGATAGAGTTTCGTTTAGCTTGGCTAGTTGTGATTTATAAATAATATCCAAACGTGAAGTCCGTTTTGAAGTTGCTTGGCCCAGGTCTCGAGTCGCAACCGTTGCGGTCTCGAGTTGTAGCTCCATGGTCTCGAGTCGCAACCGTTGGTCTCGAGTCGTTTACCTGCTAATTCTGATGCATCTGCCCGAATTGTACTATGCAACAGAATTCTGATTTCATGCCATTAAGTACTGTCCAATAAGGTTTCACAAACATGTTCCCTTGTCTAACACTTAACCAAAATGGATCAAACAACAAGTTTTTCAAATATTTGTAACAACATTCAAACACATTCAACACATATTCTTCACATGTTCATCTAGTTCATTTTTAGGGTTTCTCTATTAACAAACATGTTCCTCATACATAACCATGCATTCTATGAACAAAATCACTTAGATATCAAGATCATCTTGCAAGAAACAAAAGAAACGTTTGTTTTATAACATTGAACATAATCCGGATGGTCATAAACACTCTTTAAACTATCATTCTTTTGTCATTTTGAACATCTTAGCAAACATCATCATAGAATAGTTCACACACCATATCAAACTCACCAATCAAACAAACATCATACAAAAGACCTCTAGACTAGACATGTTTCTTATTCATTAACACACCAAAACTCTTAACACACATTAACACTAACCGGTTGATGAAAAGGCACCGAGTAAAGGAAGATGGTGAGAAAATGAAGTATCCGGGTGATGATGATGAGCTTGACCGAGATTCCTTGTTGTTTCCGGTTGAATCCGAGAGAAAGGAGAGGAGAGGTGATGCTTGATTGTTAGGGTTTAAGGTTTTCTAGAGAGAGAGGGAGTGAGGATGAAGTGAGAGAGAGTGTAGAGGAGAGTGTGAGGGTTTTCGGGTATATGTATAAGGTGGTGCACCCTAAATGGGTTTCGAGTGGGCTAAGGGAGGTTGCGGCCCAACCGGCCCAACCGTTTACTGTTTACTCGAGACCGAGAGTGGTCTCAAGTCGGGTTCGTGGTCTCGGTTCACTATTACACACATACATATATATATATATAGTTCACATACTTAATACAAGCATCACATAACTCGTCAAGATAATTCACGAACTTTCATTTAATAATATAAGTACACCAAAGGCTAATACAAGAAGGTTGCTCGGGAAAACCTAGAGTGTCACATTATCCCCAAGTTTTAAGAACTTTCGTCCCGAAAGTTAAGGCAGCCACTGACAAGCTAGTACGTGTGAGAGTGTTTCAACGGGGTGTCACATCATCCCCCCGTTAGTTTGGAATTTCCTCCCGAAATTCGGTTGTAGCTTCAGTGCTGGGGGTTTCGTTTGGGAACAACTGGGGATACTTGCACTTCATCTGGTCTTCCCGCTCCCAGGTAAACTCTGGGCCACGTCGCGAGTTCCAACGAACTCGCACGAGAGGTATCTGGCTACGTTTGAGGGTTTTGATCTCGCGATCCGTGATCTCAATCGGTTCCTCGGTAAAGTGTAGCTGTTCGTCAATAGTGAGTTCCTTGAAGGGGATTATGAGTGTTTCATCTGATAAACACTTCTTCAGATTAGACACGTGAAAAACATTGTGCACCGCATTCAGCTCTTCAGGCAGATTCAATCTATACGCAACCTTACCGATTTTCTTGGTAATTTCGAATGGTCCAACATATCGCGGATTTAGCTTGCCCCGTTTACCAAAACGAACCACACCCTTCCAGGGTGAGACTTTAAGTAGAACCCGGTCCCCGACCTGGAATTCTAGCGGTTTTCTACGCTTATCAGCGTAGCTTTTCTGACGGTCACGAGCTGCCGCCATGCGTTGTCTGATCTGGGCAATCTTCTCTGTCGTGTCTACCACCAGTTCTGGGCCTGTGACCTGGCTGTCACCAACTTCCGCCCAGCAAAGAGGTGATCGGCATTTACGACCGTACAATGCCTCGAAGGGTGCTGCCTGAATGCTGGTGTGGTAGCTGTTATTATAGGAGAACTCCACTAGCGGTAGATGCTTCTCCCAATTCTTGCCAAAATCGATCACACATGCTCTAAGCATGTCTTCCAGGGTTTGGATGGTGCGTTCAGACTGCCCATCCGTTTGTGGGTGATAAGCGGTGCTCATGTCCAAACGTGAGCCAAAGGATTTGTGCATAGCTTGCTACAACTCCGAAGTAAAACGAGCGTCTCAGTCGGAAATAATGGAAGTTGGCACCCAGTGCCTCGAAACCACTTCCTTTAAGTCAACCTCCGCCAAGGTAGAAAACTTGTCTGTTTCCTTAATGGCCAAAAAGTGTGCGGACTTGGTCAATCGATCTACTATTACCCAAATAGTATCATTACCGCGTTGGGATCTAGGTAGGCCAGTGACGAATCCATGGAAATTTGTTCCCATTTCCATTTCGGGATTTCTGGTTGTTGGAGTAGGCTCGCTGGTTTCTGATACTCAGTCTTGACTCTCGCGCAGGTCAAACATTTGCTGACATATGTTGCTATGTGGGCTTTCATGCCAGGCCACCAATAGGTGGTTCTTAAGTCGTGGTACATCTTATCCGAACCAGGATGTACCGAGTAACGGGACATATGGGCTTCGTTCATTACAAGTTCATGTAGATCTCCGTAGAGTGGAACCCAAATGCGCCCTGTCACGTAGTAGGCGCCATCTTCTTTTTGTTCTAATCATTGCCTCGATCCTCGCAGGGACTCAGCCCTGATGTTTTCTGGTTTCAGTGCTTCAACCTGAGCATTTCGAATCTGAGCAGGGAGGTTAGACTGGATGGTAAGTTGTAGTGCTCGCATGCGCTTGGGCGTAGTGTCTTTTCGTCTGAGGGCGTCTGCCACGACATTGGCCTTGCCCGGATGGTACTTGATTGCGCATTCATAATCATTTAGGAGTTCGACCCATCGACGTTGTCGCATGTTTAATTCCTTTTGCTTGAAGATATGCTCGAGACTCATGTGATCGGTGTAAATAGTGCACTTGGTACCGTACAGGTAATGTCTCCATATCTTAAGAGCAAAAACCACTGCTCCCAGTTCCAAGTCGTGCGTAGTGTAGTTCCTTTCGTGAGTCTTAAGCTGTCGAGAGGCGTAGGCAATAACTTTCTCACGTTGCATTAACACGCAACCGAGCCCGTGAATAGACGCATCGCAGTAAACCACAAAGTCGTCGGTACCTTCAGGTAACGAGAGAATAGGAGCACTACAGAGGTTATCCTTTAGCTCCTGAAACGCAGATTCCTGAGCTTTATTCCATCTGTAAGCAATACCCTTCTGAGTGAGAGCCGTGAGAGGCTGGGCAATCTTCGAGAATCCTTTGATAAATCTACGATAGTATCCTGCCAATCCCAAGAATTGGCGAACTTCGGTCGGAGTTTTGGGCGTAGGCCAATTCTTTATAGAGTCGATCTTAGCTGGGTCGACGTGAATCCCGTCCTTATTGACCACGTGCCCAAGGAAATGGACTTCTCGAAGCCAGAAGTCGCATTTCGAGAACTTGGCGTACAGTTGCTCCTTGCGAAGGAGTCCGAGGATAAGGCGTAGGTGCTGTTCATGCTCTTCTTGACTTTTCGAGTAGATCAGGATGTCTTCGATAAACACAATCACGAATTTGTCGAGGTAAGGCTTGCACACTAGGTTCATGAGATCCATAAAAACCGCAGGCGCGTTAGTCATTCCAAAGGGCATGACAAGGAATTCGTAATGACCATAACGAGTTCTGAATGCAGTTTTGGAGATGTCTTCATTACGGACTCTTAGCTGATGATAGCCCGATCGTAGGTCGATCTTAGAGTAGTAGCTCGATCCCTGCAACTGATCGAATAGATCGTCGATACGCGGGAGAGGGTAGCGATTCTTGATGGTAACTTTGTTCAGCTCACGATAGTCGATGCACATTCGGAATGTGCCATCCTTCTTCTTAACAAAGAGCACTGTGCTCCCCAGGGCGACGAACTAGGACGGATAAATCCTTTATCCAATAGTTCCTGCAGTTGCGTAGAGAGTTCCTTTAGTTCCGCGGGGGCTAGTCGATAAGGCGCACGAGCTATAGGCGCTGCTCCGGGAGCTAGCTCGATTTGGAATTCGACCTGACGGTGGGGAGGGAGTCCAGGTAGTTCTTCAGGGAACACCTCGGGGTAGTCGCGTACTACTGGAAAATCTTCAATCCTCTTTTCCTTTTCCTGTGTGTTGGCGACAAGTGCCAAGATAGCGGTGTGCCCCTTTCGTAAACATTTCTGGGCTTTCAAGAACGAGATGATGCCTGTGACTTCTCCGCCTTTGTCACCTTGCACGATGAGGGGTTTGCTAGAACAGCGGGGAATGCGAACCATTTTCTCTTGACAGAGGATTTCCGCGCGATGTTTGGATAACCAATCCATGCCGATAACGACGTCGAAACTTCCAAGAGCAATAAGGAAAAGATCGATGCTATAGGTCTGACCAGACAGTACTAGTTTACAGTCGTTGATAATATGTGGGGCCTCGATGTTTCTACCATTAGCTAGCTCGACGATATGTTTAGAACTTAATAACGAAGGCGGGTGCTTAAGCTTCTTACTAATACGTAGGGACACATAACTAGCATCGGCTCTAGAATCAAATAATACAGAAACATATTGATCATCGAGTAGGAACTTACCCGCCACGACGTTGGGGTTATTCCTCGCTTCTCCAGCTCCAATCACAAAAGCCCTTCCCGTTGCACCATTCCCAGCATTGTTGTTTTGATTGTTGTTTCCAGCTCCCTGATTGTTGTTGCGGTTCTGGTTCAGTTCAGGGCAATTCTTCTTAAAGTGCCCCTCAGCTCCACACTGGAAACAACCCTTGACGTTCCTATGATGCTGCTGCTGCTGGTTCTGCCCCGCGGGACGTGGACTCCTACAGTCCTTGGCCTCATGCCCCATCTTGTTACATCGCTGACACTGACTTTTCCCACAAGGCCCACTGTGATGTCGATTGCACTTGTTGCACTTGGGGTGGTTCCCGCGATAGCCACCCTTTTGTTGAGGGCCCTTGTTGTTGTCAGTTTTCCTTTGCTGGGTTGGGGCCTGAGTGGGGCTAGCATCCTTGCTTTGATTTCCTTCCCACTTACGCTTGTTGTCACTAGGGGTTCCAGCAGTAGCACTGATCCTTTTGGGCAGCTTGCCCTGTTCCACAGCCTGATCAGTGAGTTTGTGAGCAAGACGAACGACCGGCTGAATGGTATTGAGGTTGGCTGCAGTCACATGGCTTCGAATTTCTGGGGCCAAACCCTTGATGTACAATTCGATTCTTCGGTACATGGGTCGAGACATGTTTGGGCAAAGAGCAGCATAGTCGTTGGACTGTTTGCTGTATGCCTCGATCTCTGATCCAACCATCTTGAGCTCAAAGTACTCGTTTTCGAGCTTGTGGATGTCATCCCTGTGACAATATTCTTCCTTAATCATGTCCTTGAAATCCTCACACGCAGTAGCATTAGCAGTTTCCCAACCAAACGTCTGAATTTGCGCCTTCCACCAGGAAAGCGCGTTTCCTTCAAGCGTACTAGTAGCAAACTTCACCCAATTCGCAGGGGGACACTCACAGACAGCAAAGACGGCTTCGACTTTCTCAATCCAGTGTAGGAGACCTATGGCACTTTCAGTGCCATTGAAAGGGAGAGGCTTGCAATCCATGAAGGTTTTGAAAGTACACACGTGTGATTGCGCAGGTGCATGCTGACCTGTCATGAGAAGCGAAGCAAATAGGTTTAGGGGTGAAAGACGATGCGGTGGTAGGATCTAAGCATCCTAAGATAACGTGTTTACCTCCAGGGTGAGCTGCGAAAGCTGCAGCCACCGTGTTAAGCAGGTTTGTGAATTGAGCCTGAGTCATGTTAATGTTTCCTCTTCCACGTCCACTCATTGTCTTCATAATCAGAAAACATAGCATGAGTGTGATGTCGTAATGTAGCGAGAATGAGATAGAAGAGGAAGGTGTATCTATCTAACTAGGCACACTAGTACGTATAGCAAAACAGAAAACATAAAGCAAGCAAGCAAGTAAACACTAGTCCGAGCTATGAGGTCTAATGTGTTGAGTCTTGCACTTGGAGTGTAGTGTTGTCACGAGTCACGGGTTATAGTCTGGTTTTCTCAAAAGATTTCTCCTTTTTAAAACCAAGTTCACTATAATTGTGACAACTCGACCTTTCGGCTTTAAATGCACGTTGACTTTGACCGTTTACTTTGACTGATTAGTCGTTTGACTTGGTTGACTTGTAATTGTACGCGTGGTGTGGTAATGAAACGTATTGTCGGTTGTGCATATATGTGATTACTTGCTTTGTAAAATATAATATTAGAATTATTATAGAACACTTAAATCACGAATCGAGATGTAATATATTATCAAACAAACTAGACGAAACAGAATTGTTATTTGCCATCCAACCCACTCGACGAAACATAAGTGTTTCGTCGAGAGCCCAAATTCGCCAAAGCCCAATACGGCCCAAACTTGTATGCGTAAAAATATATATGTGATTAGGGAACGGTTACCAAACTTTAAAACCCTAGAACCCTATTACCTCTGCGCGACGGCAATTGCAATAACCAAAGTTTTCTTCTGATCCACCTGGTGATCCTTCCATCGTGGTTAGTTTGCGTTGTTGTTTATTTTCTATTCGATACTTTAGCAAATCATTGCATGTGTGTATGTAAATAGTTGATTTGATTATAGCAGCGTGGGATCAACCCACTTATGTCGGCCGTAATTTATAAATAATATGATTTTTGTATGAATTGTATGCTATGTGGGGGAATAAGACCTGATATGGTGGTGAACTAGTGCATAGTGTTGGTCCAATGAGTTCATTGCAAACCTTATAAGCTCCAATCACATTATTTCATATAACACTAGTTGTCATCATCATAAAAGATTTTGTGAATTATAAAACAAATGGATGAGGGTTAAATAATGGAGTTGTCGGCTGACATGTTTAGAATCGGTCCAATCGTGTTGTTGGGCGGCTATTTTTGGTTTCAAAGCATGTGCATAGGCAAGTTTAATAATATGTTTATGTTGTATAATTTTCAAACCCACTAAACAAAATGGTCCAATAATCTCTTGAGGTGATTTACACTTGTCGGCTAACATGGTTTGAATTGCACATGATTATATGGAATATTGCATGTGATCTTATGGAATATTGGATGAATTAGCGGCTAGGTTGAATGATGGTCCAATCAAAGAATAGTGGCATCTTATATAATTGTTCACATCAAAAGTCAACACATGTGAATGTTATGGAACAGTGCACATGAAAAGGGCGGCTAATAAAGTCCCTAGGTTACAAGGTCAAATTTCGGTAGTGCATGAAGTCATGGTGGGGTTGGGCGGCCCAAGGGTGGTCATTGGATGACTTTAGCGGCCCACTATAAAGTGCTAACCGAATTATTATGTTTAGAAGTAATATTGTTGTTGTGATGATTTTGACGAGACAAAATGTACACCGACGAATCACCGGTTGTCGAAACTGGATTTTTATTTCGCCAAGGGTAGTTGGCGAAACAGATTGTGTTTCGCCAAAAAGTATGTTTCGCCAAAAAGTATGTTTCGCCAAAAAGTGTGTTTCGCCAAATGTATAACCTGCCCAGTAACTCAGTTTAAACCTGTTAAATATTAACTGAGACATATAACTGCTGTTATGTTAAGTGATGTGCATGATTTTTATGATAGTGAATACATGCTAGTACTTCGGTGATTATACCTATACGTGAACAATTTGGATGTAAACTGATTGTGCATACGTGCGTTTTTAGGACGTGATTGATTAACTGTGAGCACTTACTTACCATACCGAGCAAACCCAAGGTGAGTTCACACAGCCAAGGCATGGGTTCCCGGGTGGGAATGGGATTTGATGGATTATTGTGTATACTCAGATGGTAGAACCTAACGATTACGAACCAACTAGACTAGTAACACCTTCTGAACTGATCTTCGCACACCTGCCAAGGGTTGGCCGCGATATTATGACTGACTTCGCACACCTGCCTTTGGAAGGCCGCGAACTGAACTTACTAACCTTCGCACACCTGCCTGGTAGGCCGCGATACAAATAAACCTAGTCTAGAACACTTGGGAGGAACATCCCCTAATATCTTCGCACACCTGCCTGGGAGGCCGCGATGGAAATATGATACATGTCTTAACGAACGAACATACTACTACTCACACTGTACTATTACTGAACTGTTAACTGTGAACTCGCTCAACTAGTTGTTGATCCTCTGTTACATGCCTTGCAGGTCGTTAGATACTTATGGAGCTTGCACAGGGAGGAGCGGGTCGTTATGGAGCATGGATTATGTTTTGAAACTTATTGAACTTATGTTACACATTTGGGTTTTCGTACTTATGCTTCCGCTATACTTTGAAACTATGATTATGTTTGAACACCTATCGTATTGAATGATTGGTTTACATTTATTATTTTTGGTATTAATTACATGTTCAATATGATTGGTGGCTTGATCCTGGTCAGTCACGCTCCCAAGCGGTGATACTCCGCAGGTGGATTTTGGGGGTGTGACAGATTGGTATCAGAGCCATTGGTTATAGAGAACTTGGTTTTAATATGGGAAAACGTTTTTATTAAAACCAGACTATAACCAGAACAGTGCTCTCAACGATCCACAACGACGCTTCGCTCCACGTGCAAGACTCGACATCCTAGGTAATAAGGTTTATGTTTATTACCTGCTTGCTAGAACTGCATAGAACTTTGCTCGTAGTATGCTTACATTACTTTGCTCACTACTTGTTATTGCTTGAGAACACTTACATGCTTACACTCTTCTGTCATCGCACTATTCGCGAACCTTTCTCACTTATGTTGCCTTTGATGTGAAGATCAATGGCCGGACGAATTAACATGACTCAAGCCCAGCTAGAGGCTCTCGTTCAAGCTCAAGTTGCTGCGGCACTTGCAGCTGCTCAAGCAGGTAGTATACCCTGCAGTATAGACACACACTAGGATCTTTAGATCCTAGATTAACTCTCGTATTTAACTTTGTCCTATTCGTACACAATAGGTCAACACGCGCAGCAGCCTGTCTGCACTTTCAAGAACTTCATGGACTGTCGTCCAAGCTCATTCAGTGGCACCGAGGGGGCAGTGGGACTCCTCCATTGGTTTGAGAAGCTAGAATCTGTGTTCGAAATGTGTGAATGCCCTGAGGCTCGCAGGGTCAAGTACGCCACTGGCACTTTGGAAGGAATCGCGTTGACTTGGTGGAACGCGCAAGTACAGATCCTAGGGTTGGCAGCTGCTAACGCCACCCCTTGGAATGACTTCAAAGAATTGATCAAAAGGGAATACTGCACTCGTGAAGACATTCACAAGCCGGAAGATGAACTGTATCACTTGAAAATGGTTGGGTCAGAGATTGAAGCCTATACAAAGCGGTCAAATGAACTGGCCATTCTGTGTCCAACTATGGTGGACCCTCCAGTGAAATGTATTGAGTTGTATCTCAAGGGTTTGGCGCCAGAGATCCAGAGCCATGTTACATCGGCTAACCTTGATAATATCCAGGCTATTCAGCGCCTTGCTCATCGTATTACAGATCAGGCAGTGGATCAGAACAGGCTGCCAAAACGTGTCAAGGCTACCACTGCTGCTGTCACCACTTCTGCTACTCCCAGTGACAACAAGAGGAAATGGGAGGGGGATTCCAGCAAGGGATCGGTTTCTGTTCAGTCTCAGCAGCGCAAGACAAATGATTACCAGAGTTCGAGTCAGCAATCATCTGGCAGTCAGGGGCAGGGTGGATATCGGGGAATTCACCCACTGTGTAATAAGTGCAACAGACACCACAGCGGAAGATGTCGCAGGGAACGTTGTCAAAGATGCCTCAAGATGGGTCATGAGGCTAAGGATTGTAGAAGCTCTCGGCCAGCAAATCAGAACCAGCAACTCCCACCGCCAGCTCCACAGAACCAGCAGCAGCAACCACAGCGTGGAAACCGGGGATGTTTCCAGTGTGGGGCAGAAGGTCATTACAAACGCGATTGCCCTCAGTTGAACCAGAATCAGAACCACAACAATAACCAGGGCAACGGGAACAACAACAACAACGGGGGAAACAACAACAATGGCAACGAGGCGAGAGGTCGAGCTTTCGTGCTAGGACGAGGAGACGCAATGAACGATATTTGAACTTATAACTTATTTTGGGGTTTTCATTATTATGTTTTCGCTATTCAAACAAAGTTTGGTTTGAACATCAATCGTATTGGGTTTTATGAATTATTTTAACTACTATACTTTATGTTGATATGATGGATGGTTTGATATTATTGAACGCACCTGCCGTATTTATGGACCTTATGAACAGGGTGTGCAAACCCTATCTAGACAAGTTTGTAATTGTCTTTATCGACGACATCCTGATCTACTCCAAGAGTCAGGAGGAGCACGAGCAGCACTTACGTCTTATCTTGGAACTTCTTCGAAAGGAGCAACTGTACGCAAAGTTTTCAAAATGTGACTTCTGGCTTCGTGAAGTCCACTTCCTAGGCCATGTGGTGAACAGGGAGGGGATTCATGTCAATCCATCCAAGGTAGATTCGATCAGGAACTGGCCTGCACCGCATACACCAACGGGAATACGCCAATTCTTGGGTTTGGCGGGTTACTACAGACGGTTTATTAAAGACTTTCCAAAGATTGCTCAGCCGCTTACTATGCTGACACAGAAAGGTGTCACCTACCGTTGGGGAGATTCACAAGAGACCGCTTTTCAATACCTAAAGGATAGGCTTTGCAGTGCACCTATTCTCTCATTGCCGGAGGGCACAGATGACTTCGTAGTTTATTGTGACGCATCGATACAGGGGCTTGGTTGTGTATTGATGCAACGGGATAAATTTATTGCCTACGCTTCGCGGCAACTCAAGATTCATGAACGGAACTACACGACGCACGATTTAGAGCTGGGAGCTGTTGTTTTCGCGCTTAAGATATGGCGACACTACCTGTACGGTACCAGATGCACGATTTACACCGATCACAGGAGTCTCGAGCATATTCTTAAGCAAAAGGATTTGAACATGCGTCAACGGAGATGGGTTGAACTACTGAACGACTACGAATGCGCCATCAAGTATCATCCAGGCAAGGCCAATGTTGTGGCTGACGCCCTCAGTCGGAAAGACACTCTACCAAAGCGCGTGCGAGCGCTACAGCTTACTATTCAGTCCAGTCTTCCTGCACAGATACGAGCTGCTCAGATAGAAGCATTGAAACCCGAAAACGTCATGGCTGAAGCCTTACGCGGTTCAAGGCAACGAATGGAACAAAAGGAAGATATCGGGGCGTATTTGGGTCCCACTTTATGGCGGTTTACGAGAGCTTGTGATGGACGAAGCACACAAGTCTCGCTACTCGGTACATCCAGGGTCGGACAAAATGTACCACGACATCAGAACTACTTATTGGTGGCCTAGCATGAAGGCCCACATCGCCACTTATGTTGGTAAGTGCTTGACCTGTGCCAGAGTCAAGGTTGAATATCAGAAACCAGCGGGTCTACTTCAGCAACCCAGGATACCACAGTGGAAATGGGAAGAAATTTCCATGGATTTCGTTACGGGCTTACCTAGATCTCAGCGTGGGAACGATACGATATGGGTGATCGTGGATCGACTCACCAAGTCTGCACACTTCCTGGCTATAAAGGAAACGAATAAATTCTCCACTCTCGCAGACATCTATCTTAAAGAAGTTGTTTCGAGGCACGGGGTGCCCATTTCCATCATTTCGGATCGGGATGCACGATTCACGTCAGAGCTATGGCAAGCGATGCACGAATCTTTTGGCTCACGTTTAGACATGAGCACAGCGTACCATCCTCAGACGGATGGGCAGTCTGAGCGAACGATCCAGACTCTTGAAGACATGCTTCCGGCATGTGTTATCGATTTCGGCAATGGCTGGGAAAACATCTCCCTTTGGTGGAGTTTTCGTATAATAACAGTTATCACACCAGCATACAAGCCGCTCCATTCGAGGCATTGTACGGACGTAAATGCCGGTCACCTCTCTGTTGGGCAGAGGTGGGGGATAGTCAGATTACGGGTCCAGATATTGTAGTGGACGCCACAGAAAAGATTGCACAAATACGACAACGCATGGCGGCAGCACGCGACCGTCAGAAAACATACGCGGATAAGCGTAAGAAACCGTTGGAATTTCAGGTCGGGGACCGGGTTTTACTTAAAGTCTCACCCTGGAAGGGTGTGGTTCGATTTGGTAAACGAGGCAAACTCAATCCACGGTATGTTGGACCGTTCGAAATCACTAAAAGAATAGGCCCAGTAGCCTACAGACTGAACCTACCAGCTGAACTCGGTGCAGTTCACAACGTATTCCACGTGTCGAATCTGAAGAAGTGCCTATCAGATGAGACCCTTATCATTCCTTTTAAGGAACTCACTATCAACGAGCGGTTGCAGTTCGTCGAGGAACCAGTTGAAATCACGGACCGGGATGTTAAGGTCCTCAAACACAAGAGAATCCCTCTTGTTCGAGTTCGTTGGAACTCCCGACGTGGCCCAGAGTACACCTGGGAACGCGAAGACCAAATGAAAGAAAAGTACCCCCAGTTATTCGGAACCAATACAACCACTGCTGAGGCTGAAGCTACTACCACGGAATTTCGGGACGAAATTCCAGATCAACGGGGGGAGGATGTGACACCCCAGGAAAACCAGTTAACGATGCAACCTATCTATCTTCCTCAGTAAGTACGTACCAAATTTCGGGACGAAATTTCTTTTAAGTTGGGGATAATGTGACAACTCGACCTTTCGGCTTTAAATGCACGTTGACTTTGACCGTTTACTTTGACTGATTAGTCGTTTGACTTGGTTGACTTGTAATTGTACGCGTGGTGTGGTAATGAAATGTATTGTCGGTTGTGCATATATGTGATTACTTGCTTTGTAAAATATAATATTAGAATTATTATAGAACACTTAAATCACGAATCGAGATGTAATATATTATCAAACAAACTAGACGAAACAGAATTGTTATTTGCCATCCAACCCACTCGACGAAACATAAGTGTTTCGCCGAGAGCCCAAATTCGCCAAAGCCCAATACGGCCCAAACTTGTATGCGTAAAAATATATATGTGATTAGGGAACGGTTACCAAACTTTAAAACCCTAGAACCCTATTACCTCTGCGCGACGGCAATTGCAATAACCAAAGTTTTCTTCTGATCCACCTGGTGATCCTTCCATCGTGGTTAGTTTGCGTTGTTGTTTATTTTCTATTCGATACTTTAGCAAATCATTGCATGTGTGTATGTAAATAGTTGATTTGATTATAGCAGCGTGGGATCAACCCACTTATGTCGGCCGTAATTTATAAATAATATGATTTTTGTATGAATTGTATGCTATGTGGGGGAATAAGACCTGATATGGTGGTGAACTAGTGCATAGTGTTGGTCCAATGAGTTCATTGCAAACCTTATAAGCTCCAATCACATTATTTCATATAACACTAGTTGTCATCATCATAAAAGATTTTGTGAATTATAAAACAAATGGATGAGGGTTAAATAATGGAGTTGTCGGCTGACATGTTTAGAATCGGTCCAATCGTGTTGTTGGGCGGCTATTTTTGGTTTCAAAGCATGTGCATAGGCAAGTTTAATAATATGTTTATGTTGTATAATTTTCAAACCCACTAAACAAAATGGTCCAATAATCTCTTGAGGTGATTTACACTTGTCGGCTAACATGGTTTGAATTGCACATGATTATATGGAATATTGCATGTGATCTTATGGAATATTGGATGAATTAGCGGCTAGGTTGAATGATGGTCCAATCAAAGAATAGTGGCATCTTATATAATTGTTCACATCAAAAGTCAACACATGTGAATGTTATGGAACAGTGCACATGAAAAGGGCGGCTAATAAAGTCCCTAGGTTACAAGTCAAATTTCGGTAGTGCATGAAGTCATGGTGGGGTTGGGCGGCCCAAGGGTGGTCATTGGATGACTTTAGCGGCCCACTATAAAGTGCTAACCGAATTATTATGTTTAGAAGTAATATTGTTGTTGTGATGATTTTGACGAGACAAAATGTACACCGACGAATCACCGGTTGTCGAAACTGGATTTTTATTTCGCCAAGGGTAGTTGGCGAAACAGATTGTGTTTCGCCAAAAAGTATGTTTCGCCAAAAAGTATGTTTCGCCAAAAAGTGTGTTTCGCCAAATGTATAACCTGCCCAGTAACTCAGTTTAAACCTGTTAAATATTAACTGAGACATATAACTGCTGTTATTTTAAGTGATGTGCATGATTTTTATGATAGTGAATACATGCTAGTACTTCGGTGATTATACCTATACGTGAACAATTTGGATGTAAACTGATTGTGCATACGTGCGTTTTTAGGACGTGATTGATTAACTGTGAGCACTTACTTACCATACCGAGCAAACCCAAGGTGAGTTCACACAGCCAAGGCATGGGTTCCCGGGTGGGAATGGGATTTGATGGATTATTGTGTATACTCAGATGGTAGAACCTAACGATTACGAACCAACTAGACTAGTAACACCTTCTGAACTGATCTTCGCACACCTGCCAAGGGTTGGCCGCGATATTATGACTGACTTCGCACACCTGCCTTTGGAAGGCCGCGAACTGAACTTACTAACCTTCGCACACCTGCCTGGTAGGCCGCGATACAAATAAACCTAGTCTAGAACACTTGGGAGGAACATCCCCTAATATCTTCGCACACCTGCCTGGGAGGCCGCGATGGAAATATGATACATGTCTTAACGAACGAACATACTACTACTCACACTGTACTATTACTGAACTGTTAACTGTGAACTCGCTCAACTAGTTGTTGATCCTCTGTTACATGCCTTGCAGGTCGTTAGATACTTATGGAGCTTGCACAGGGAGGAGCGGGTCGTTGTGGAGCATGGATTATGTTTTGAAACTTATTGAACTTATGTTACACATTTGGGTTTTCGTACTTATGCTTCCGCTATACTTTGAAACTATGATTATGTTTGAACACCTATCGTATTGAATGATTGGTTTACATTTATTATTTTTGGTATTAATTACATGTTCAATATGATTGGTGGCTTGATCCTGGTCAGTCACGCTCCCAAGCGGTGATACTCCGCAGGTGGATTTTGGGGGTGTGACAATAATCAATGGCTCTGATACCAATCTGTCACACCCCCAAAATCCACATGCGGAACACCACCGCTTGGAGGCGTGACTGACCAGGATCCAGCCACCAATTATACTGAGTAATATAATAAATAACATAAGTAATACTCACCAACCACAAGGTTAGCGAATATCACAGTCAAAGTTCAAAAGTTTTAAGTTTAAATAATAGTTCAGATAAGTAGCGGAAGCATAGACAAAATGGATTAAAACAAAGTTCTTAGTTCAAGTTTGTTAAAACCCAATACACGGGTTAGACGACCACTACACACCCGCAAGCTGCAAGCTCCTGAATCACTGGGTACCTGCAAAGCATGCAGTAGGGTATCAACATAATGTTGGCGAGTCCACGTGGTGTCAAGTTTTAGTTTCCGAAAACGTAAGTTGTTTAGATAAAGCATTTATAATCACGTTGAGGGGAGCTACCCCATCTGTAAGCTCACTAAACTGTAGATACCGAAACTGTTGACGGAAAGTTGTTGTGCCCCGAGTCAATGTCTATCGTCATTGACCAAGATGCAAGGTCTACTAGTTCACGCCCGATCTCCCCCGGTCACGGTGTGAGGTTGTCAAACCTAATAGCGCTATCAACTAATAACCCGTTCGCCCCCGGCGATTAATCGGTACTGTAAGCAGGGACTTAAGGTGATAGAGTTTCGTTTAGCTTGGCTAGTTGTGATTTATAAATAATATCCAAACGTATCTCCCCCGGAGATAGTAAATACCCATTCGGATTTCCCCCGGGAATAATAGTTCAAAAGTATTTTTCCCAAAGTTGGCAGTTGTCCATGTCCCACCCTGAGACGCATGCTTTTAGTGTGTGAACTCACCTTGGGTTGCTCGGCAGATTAGGTTACTTGTCAAACACGCAGGTCACCACGTCCTAACATGGTTACCGGTATAGGTCAGGTTTGGGTACAGAGAATGTCACGTATATTTTACACAGAATCTAACACATAACATGCATACACACAATTACATGTTGAGTTATTGGGCCTGCTCTACTATTGGATCAGTCAACAGTAACAACTAACACATAGTTCAGTTAAACAGGCAACCCAAAAAAATCACGTTGTGGCCCAATAACTAAAGTGAGCAGCCCAGTCGAGACAAGGTGGTCTCGACTCGAGAACATGCGGTCTCGAGTCGCAACCAGGAGGTCTCGACTTGTAATGGTTGGTCTCGAGTGGTGCAGGCATGACTCGCAACTTCGGAGGTCTCGAGTCCCGTCTCGAGTTGTCACGATGTGGTCTCGAGTCGGGACCTTGATGGTCTCGAGTCCCTGAAGTCCGTTTTGAAGTTGCTTGGCCCAGGTCTCGAGTCGCAACCGTTGCGGTCTCGAGTTGTAGCTCCATGGTCTCGAGTCGCAACCGTTGGTCTCGAGTCGTTTACCTGTTGATTCTGATGCATCTGCCCGAATTGTACTATGCAACAGAATTCTGATTTCATGCCATTAAGTACTATCTAATAAGGTTTCACAACTATGTTCCCTTGTCTAACACTTAACCAAAATGGATCAAACAACAAGTTTTTCAAATATTTGTAACAACATTCAAACACATTCAACACATATTCTTCACATGTTCATCTAGTTCATTTTTAGGGTTTCTCTTTTAACAAACATGTTCCTCCTACATAACCATGCATTCTATGAACAAAATCACTTAGATATCAAGATCATCTTGCAAGAAACAAAAGAAACATTTGTTTTATAACATTGAACATAATCCGGATGGTCATAAACACTCTTTAAACTATCATTCTTTTGTCATTTTGAACACCTTAGCAAACATCATCATAGAATAGTTCACACACCATATCAAACTCACCAATCAAACAAACATCATACAAAAGACCTCTAGACTAGACATGTTTCTTATTCATTAACACACCAAAACTCTTAACACACATTAACACTAACCGGTTGATGAAAAGGAACCGAGTAAAGGAAGATGGTGAGAAAATGAAGTATCCGGGTGATGATGAGCTTGACCGAGATTCCTTGTTGTTGCCGGTTGAATCCGAGAGAAAGGAGAGGAGAGGTGATGCTTGATTGTTAGGGTGTAAGGTTTTCTAGAGTGAGAGGGAGTGAGGATGAAGTGAGAGAGAGTGTAGAGGAGAGTGTGAGGGTTTTTGGGTATATGTATAAGGTGGTGCACCCTAAGTGGGTTTCGAGTGGGCTAAGGGAGGTTGCGGCCCAACCGGCCCAACCGTTTACTGTTTACTCGAGACCGAGAGTGGTCTCGAGAAGGGTTCGTGGTCTCGGTTCACTATTATACACATACATATATATATATATATAGTTCACATACTTAATACAAGGATCACATAACTCGTCAAGATAATTCACGAACTTTCATTTCATAATATAAGTACACCAAATGCTAAGACAAGAAGGTCGCTCGGGAAAACCTAGAGTGTCACATTATCCCCAAGTTTTAAGAACTTTCGTCCCGAAAGTTAAGGCAGCCACTGACAAGCTAGTATGTGTGAGAGTGTTTCAACGGGGTGTCACAGAAAGTGTGAACTCACCTTGGTTTGCTCGGTTTGAGAAGTTTCTTGTTCGCAATTAATCAGTCAATCGTAGCCTAGTATGTTTACCATAATCAATTAGTTTTACGTACACCCCATTTCACATAGCACGCAATGTACACTACATACATCATCACATAACTCGTCATCACATACACATGACACCTAATCAGACCATAATCAATAACACATCACGAATCAGTTGTTCAAATAAACACTTAATAGTCCAAAATCATACCCTTGGCCCAAAGTCATAACGATGTGAAACCTTATGATACTCGATATCATCTAACCATACTACATTGCTATCAATAATCGGACTGGGCTAGCCACTTCTTGGGAAGGTGGACTTTTGTGGGGCGGCAATAGGATAGCAGGGAATCATCATCTCACATGGGCCCACACCAACTTAGTACGTGCAATTTACTCAATAATCGCATCAACAAACAATAATAACACAATTTAATAACACATTCAACAAATGGTTGTGCAACAAGCAACGCGTCAAGGAAAGACCTGAAAAATCCGGGTTGTCACATCATCCCCAACTTGAAAGAAATTTCGTCCCGAAATTTAGCACCTAGTTACTGAGGAAGCTAGTTAGGTTGCATGGTTTCCTGTTTTTCCTGGGGTGTCACATTATCCCCCCGTTGGTTTGGAATTTCGTCCCTATCCATAATCAGTGGGGGCTTCCCCATGTGAACCACTAGACCGTTACCATATCGCTGACTAAAATAAGTTGGTGCCCTGACGTCAATGTCTATCATCATTGACTAGTGCCTAGATCCATTAGTTCACGCCCATCCTCTGCGGCACAGTGTGAGGCTTGTCAAACCTAAATAACACTATCTAACTAATGACCCGCTCACCATTGGCCCGGCGATTAAGTCGATATAAAAAGAAGGGACTTCATGATAGAGAGTTTTGGTCTAGTATCTGTGTTGTCACCCTTCAATGAAGAGGGTGTGTACGTAATCCCCAAACCAGGAGATTACGCAGGTTCCGATTGTATTCTTATCACGTGTTGTCACCCTTAAATTAAGAGGGTGTGTACGTGTCCCAAACCAGGAGATCACGCAGTTTCAGTTTAAATCCTTTACCCATTCCCAACCCTTGGGAATCCCATGCCTTGTGGAAAGTGTGAACTTACCTTGGTTTGCTCGGTTTGATAAGTTTCTTGTTCGTAATTAATCACTCAATCGTAGCCTAGTATGATTACCATAATCAATTAGTTTTACGTACACCCCATTTCACATAGCACGTAATGTACACTACATACATCATCACATAACTCGTCATCACATACACATGACACCTAATCAGACCATAATCAATAACACATCAAGAATCAGTTGTTCAAATAAACACTTAATAGTCCAAAATCATACCCTTGGCCCAAAGTCATAACGATGTGAAACCTTATGATACTCGATATCATCTAACCATACTACATACAAGTTCACAGCCCAACGTATTACATATATTCACTTATTGTTCACATATTCATACCAATTATGACTAACCAGTGACCCACTCCCTAACACTCAAACCAACCGGTGCAACTAACATTACTAGTTAATATATCAACCAAACACTCCACATATTCCATAGATTGTAAATCATGATATCATCTCACAATATAATAATATAAAATATTCATTTGGGTCACCAGCTATTTCTTATGAAATGCATACAAAACAACAACTTGGCAATCCACTACGGCACACATAATAGTGGGCGGCCCAAAACAAACGGTCCACTAGTCAAACATACAGTCCGAATAAAACAGATCATGCGGCCCGATCATATCAACATACATCTAATTATTCAGGCAGCCCGGTTAGCGTGTAAGGCCCAACTAAA
Organism: Helianthus annuus; assembly: GCF_002127325.2. Classification (NCBI taxonomy): domain Eukaryota; kingdom Viridiplantae; phylum Streptophyta; class Magnoliopsida; order Asterales; family Asteraceae; genus Helianthus; species Helianthus annuus. The sequence goes on along the minus strand of NC_035438.2, from coordinate 111,596,403 downwards.
TGTGTGCGATTCGTTAACCATTGCCGTATAATAAGCACATCAGTTTTACCAACCACCGCCCCATGTCCCACTAGATCAAATCATCAGATGTGTTTCCTAAATCATACCAAATCTAATCATCACTTAACATCACACATACTAATAGAATTCATCAGCTTGCCAATTGTTATGTACATTAGTCATGCTTCGGACATACACAAACATATACATGATCAAGACAATCAACAAGTGGCCAACACCAATCATGCATTATTCTATTATGATAGGTCCAATAGAAAACATTCAAAAACATTTTCCATTCTTTCAATATTAAAAAGATTCACATGATACTTCAATTGTCTGTAGATCACATGCTATACAATTAATGAAAGAATGATTTTTTTCAATAGCCCAATCAGATTCAATTCTCCTTTGATATCACATATGAACAATATGGCCGACAATTTATGAAGTGATCCTTATCACTTTGGCTGCACTCTCAAGGCTTTTCACATATATTACATGCAAACTAAAAAACAATAATAGTATACATGTATTACTAAGATTCGTGTACAGATCATGGAACAAGTATACATATATTTCATCTACTTCACATCGAGCATGAACAACAGATCATCATTCTATCAACCACCAAAATCATGTTGAATTACAATTAGTCCCGCACTAACAAATATCAATCAGATTGTCACTTTCACGATCTAAATTAAATAGTGTCTAACATGCTTTCTAACTATTACCGATTCATTATAATAAAAATAACATTCATGAAAATCATCAAACAAATATGAGTGTTGCCATGTACAGGATCGATTAGTGGTAATGTTCTTACCAGAAGTTAGATGTAAACGGATTTGTTTATAGTCGAGAAGAGAAGGGCTTTGCTGGGGGGGGGGGGGGGTCTCCTGCCGCACGATCTAAGGAGGAAAAAGGGGTGTTTAGGGTTTCCCAAAAATCACAAAATACTAGCACCTACCCTCATGTATGCGCATAGCATGAGGATTGGGCTTTGGCCGGTTGGGTTTGTTTACGAGGTTTGCAGCCGACAAATACAAAGGCTTTCAATTCACATGATAATCATCATCACAACCTCATCAAAGGTCACGTGAACTTTGAGGTTTGATGACATCATCAATTATCATCAACATGCAGGCAAGGAGTTGGGGGCACGTGCTCACAAGTCAACAATATAAGGCATGATGATACATTATGTAGACTTGGGAAATAACCAAACATAGTGCGCCGACATTGCTATCAATAATCGAACTGGGCTAGCAACTTCTTGGGAAGGTGGACTTTTATGGGGCGGCAATAGGATAGGAGGGAATCATCATCTCACATGGGCCCACACCAACTTAGTACGTACAATTAACTCAATAATCGCATCAACAAAAAATAATAACACAATTTAATAACACATTCAACAAATGGTTGTGCAACAAGCAACGCGTCAAGGAAAGACCTGAAAAATCCGGGTTGTCACATAGTCGGCTGATGCCAGCTCCTTTTTCATTCTCTTCAACTCTAAAGCTTTGTCAGCAATATTCTTTTTGAATTTTTCAGGAGGAGTATGCTTGACCTTATTGTTAGTGCATTTATGTCTATAGCCTTCGTCAATCCGAGCCGTAGCAAGAAACAGAAAAATGAGTCGTTATATTAGTAATAGCTAGACAAATAGGCAAGATGGCATAATTGTAATAATGAGAAATCTCATTAAAAGTCAAGGCCTATAAATACGGAGGTTATGTTTAGTTTAAAAAAGTTTTGCCATTTGGAACTTTGAAGCTTAGAGGTTAGAGAGAGAATCTAGAGAGAAAAACTGTTGTCATTGTGATTCAAGGTGCTTTACAATATCAGATTTTATATTAGAATCACGATTATATTACGTCATGTGTGTTTAGATCGCGTTCGTGTACGGATTCCGCACGTTATACGTTCGTTTCGCAGTCGTTTCGGAGTCAAAATCGGTCCTACAAGTGGTATCAGAGCAGGAGCTCGATTGCACTAATCCAACACACATTTACGCTCGTGATTTCATCGATTTCAGATCCGGATTTCATCTATTTCTTCATCTTTTTCATATTTTTCACGTTTTTAACTGATTTTTGTCAAATTGAACGGGTTTTTACGATCCAAATCGTCTGATTTTTTGATATGTTGTGCGTAAACACCTGATCCATAACCCTACCAAGTTTCAGATCCAAATTCCTAACCGTTTAGGAGAAATCTAAGATTTTCATTTCGATTTCGCTGTCAAAATTGCAGGTTCGCTTTTACGAACAATATAGGTTCGCTTATTTGGACATTCTAAACTTTGAGGTTCGCTCTAAAGGTCCGCTCATTGTGCCAAAGTTGAGGTCCGCTCATAGGGACATTAAGAGGTCCGCTCATTGTGACAATTCGTAGTTCCACTCATTAGGTCCGCTTATTAGTCAGTTCAGTGGTTCCGCTCGTATGGACCAATAGAGTTTCGTTTTTTTGTCATCACTGTGGTTTCGGTTCTTCGGTCCAATAATATTGTGTTGATTGTTGGTCACCCACATCGATATTGTAAACTCATTTAATAGCTGCATGTGATACATATTAATTGATTGTTATCGGACATTTGAATTGAAATTACCTGCGTGTTGATGTATGAGGTCCAATTAAATCATCAGAATTAATAAAATTGTCGGCCATCAACTCATTAAAGTTGTGTTTGTCAAGTGAAGAGATTTAAATCATCAGAATTAAGTAAAGGTCAAATAAAACACCTGAGGTCCAATGAGAATTAAAGGGTTGGTTTAGTGGTATTTTCGGCCCAATCAGACTTAGTCACAGTTACGGCCCAATCATACATAGGCACCGACCCACTAAGGATAAAATTGATAAAATTGTCGGCTGCATGCTAGATGTAATCGTTAAAGTTTGCGGCCCAATCACATTTTCATAACAACCATTTGTCGGCCATTAATTTTGTTTGAAAAAGGCTATTTCAAGTGATAATTGCAGGGTTAAATCACTTCAATTTTCTTCTGACAATTACATGTGCATGATATATCAATTAGAAGTGGTATTTGTCAGTTGAGTGGACTTTGTGATCCAAGAAAATCATATTCATAAAAGCACATTTTCGGCCCATTTAATACATCATGTGTAAAAGGTAATAGACTCAATTATCAACAGCCCATTTGATACATTCTCAGCCCAAGTTCAAAGTTTTTTTAAATCAAGTTCAAAGCATAACAGTTCACAAGAGGTGATTCAGTCCGTTTGAATTCAAACTCGTTCAAGATCGTGTGTTTAGCCAGGTCATTGGAAAAAGGTCGTTTGATTTTGATCCGGGTCATAGCAGTCCGTACAATTTGTCAACATTCAGTCTGCACAATCTGTCAACCTTCTGTCCGCACAAGAATATTCACCAGTTCGAGTATTATTTTGAGTTAGTTGTTTGATAAGTGTTTAAACTGATAAGTGTTTGTTTGTTTCTTGATTCAAGGTGATTCAAGAAAACATCATGGCTGAAATTAAAGAGAGAACTCGAGAAGAGATCTTGAGTGAGAAGACTTACAGAGAAAGAAATGTGGTCTACAACAGATTGGATGACATGCAGGAAGAGTATGAAAGTGTTCTTAGCAATAGAAGATGGGATAAGAAGAGAGAATGTTACTACAACAGAGAAGGTCAACCGGTTGTTCCAATGAAAGACATAATCTTTGATGATGTTCTTCTCGTTGTCCCGTTGAGAGCCGAATACTATAGACATGTGATGAAAGATGAAACATATGCTAAGAGGCTTGAAAAAGAGAGATCAGATATGATATGCTATGTTATCGTGTCTAAGAAAAAGGGATGAAGAGAGAATGAAGAAAAGTGTTGAAGAGATGGTGAACAATCTGAAGAAGGTTACTGAAGAGGTTGAAACAGAAGTTGTTAATGTCGAAGTTGTGAAAGAAGCTGTGACTGAAGAACAGCAGACTGAAATAGAGGTGAAGAAAGAAGAAAAAGAAGAAAAGAATGAGAATTTGGTTGTTGGTAATGCTGGTGAGGAAGTCAGTATTGTAGAAAAGAAAGATGATGCTGATTAAATGCAAGCAAAAGCTGAAAACACCAAAGTGCTAATCACTGAGGTAAATTCTGAGTCTGAAGTCTTAAAATCAATTGAACAGTGCAAGAAATGCATGGAACCGTGCAGAGCTTGTACTGAAAAAGATGAGCAATTCAGAATAAGAAATCTTGAATTCACAAAAATTGAAAACATTTTCAAAGAAAAATGCAAAGAGATGTTAGAAAAAGAAAAGGTTTTTAAAGAAAATGATGAAAAACTTTTAGAAAAATGTAACAAATTAGAGAAAGAAAATGAAGTTTTGAAAGAAAATGTTTCTAATATGACAGAAGAGTGTTCTCAAAAAGAAATTGCTTGTCAAGAGATGAAAAAGAAATATGACTCTATGAAATTAGCATATCATATTACAAAAGAGTCATATGAGAAAGTGAAAGAGGAAATGAAATATGCTCAATCAAGAATGAATTATCTTTCTGAAACAACTAAAGAGCTTAAATGAATGTATGCTATAAAACAAGATGTTGTTAATTCCTATATTGAGGATGTTGCTAAGTTAAAGCGACAGATTGCTGATTTAGAACAGGATAACAACAAGTTAAAAAGTTACCACGTGTCGTCATATGTGCTTGAACGAATTTTCAATATAAAACCGGGAGATGGTGAGTCTGAGCAAAACAAGAAAGGCATTGGCTCAGAGTTTCATCAAGTTCCACCACCGGAAAAGTTTGCATTTTATGATGAGGAAAAGGTCGAAAAAGCTTTCAACATGGTAGACCAATTGCTAGACAACATTGACATAACCTATTCCAAATCTGATGATTCTCATGATTCAGAGGTGGTAGGTAAAGTCGTTGAAAGTGTGTTGAAAGAAGAGTCGATTGTTACAGGTAAATCTGAATCACAGGATGAAGATGAAGGAAATCTTCATGATGCATATCTGAAAAACATAAAATCCGAGAAAAATTTGAATGATGATTCAAAGGGATTGGTTGATACCATGATTGGATCGGACAAATTATTCTTAGATGTTGTATTCCTGATTCAAAATGTGATTTCAGAAAAGGTTGACAAAGTTTTCAAAATGGTTGAGATTGAGAAATCTGAGATTTCAAAGTTTGTTGGTAAGAGTCGTAAAGGTTCATATAACAAACCTGGTTTCAAAAAGAAAAACATGAAGGCTGGGTTGGGTTATAAGAAGAAACAGAATCGAAACAAAAATGAGACGCCAAATTATCAGGCTAAAATGAGTTTTGTTCAAGGAAACAGTTTAGCTGAAGAAAAAGAACTCAAAATGAGACAGTCTAATGATGAGTTCGTTGCTAAAAAGAAAAAGCAAGAACCACAGGTCAAAGATGTGTCCATGAGAACATGTTTCAAATGTGATCAAAAAGGACATCTTGCACGAAAGTGTCCAAATCTAAAACCTGTGGATGTTGACAACAAGAAGATTGATTCTGAGAAACAAAAATCTGAGAATGTGAGACAACGGTCAACCAGATTTGATTCAAAACAAACTTGGAGGTACAACACAAACAAGTTTGCTTTGAATCAAAATTGGAAATCAAACCCGAACATGTTTGATTCAAGACAGACCTTGAATTCTCACACACCCAGATTCAGAACAACACAAAGATGGAAAACATCAGTTGATATGACAAAACCCCAAGAGTTTTGGAAACCAAAAGTTGTTGTTCAAAACCATAGTGTTCAAAAAGATTCACATTTTTACAAACGTGGTACATCGAAAGGTCATACATGGAGTGTTAAGAAACATGTTGATTTGGTAAAAGATGAGAAACTTGAAGTTAAAATTGAGAAAGTTTTTGTGAAAAATGACAATGAATTTCCAGCATTGAATGAAAATTATTGTGTTGAAATGCCTAAGGTCCAACAGACCTGGGCTAAATTGTTCAAGTAATTCAATTAGTTGAATGTGTAGGTGCTCAAGAATACTGAAGATTGTGAGATTGAAAGTTGGAGCAGCCTGGCACATGAAGAGGAAGCAGAGGCTGCTGGACTCTGTGTGTCACACCCCCAAAATCCACATGCGGAGTATCACCGCTTGGAGGCGTGACTGACCAGGATCAAGCCACCAATCATATCGAACATAGCATTTAATATTAAAAGTAGTTAATGTAATTCATCACGACATGATTGATGTTCAACAAAACGTAAATTAAGTAGCAGAAGCATAATATGAAAACCCAAAGTAATGTTCAAGTGTTTAAACGTTCAACACGGCATTCACGAATCTTTGCCCACAACGACCTGCTCCTCCCTGTGCAAGCTCCATAAGTACCTAAGGTCCTGCAAGGCATGCAGCAGAGAGTCAACAACTAGTTGAGCGAGTTCACAGTAAACAGTTCAGTAATAGTAATAGGAAAGTAAGCCTTTTGTTCGTTCGTTAAGTCATGTATCGTATTAGTTCATATCGCGGCCCTCTAGGCATGTGTGCGATGACTAGGGAAAAGTTTCCCGAGTATTCTAGACTAGGTATATTTGTATCGCTGGCCACCCTGGCATGTGTGCGAAGTTTTAGTATGTATAGTTCGCGGCCTTCCCAAGGCATGTGTGCGAATGATTTGTCATAATATCACGGCCAACCCCTGGCGTGTATGCGAAGATCAGTTCAAATGGGTATACTAGTCTAGCCGTATCTTATCATTACTCTTCCTCACCCGAGGACCATATAACTAAGTTCCATGTGCTAGGTAAACACAAATAAATAATCCAACCCATTCCCACCCTGGGAATCCATGCCTTGGCTGTGTGAACTCACCTTCGGTTTGCTCGGTTAGGCTAAATGCTTGTTTAATAGTGGATCAATCAAACCCTATTGTGGTTACCAGAGACAGTCAGTTTCATGAATTCACAATTCACGTATCTAGTTACACGTATTTCTCAAGCAATAACAACCAAACACATATTATCACATAATCATGTATTTAATACACACATTAAACAAGTAACTTATAAGAAATTCACGTATCGATATCCACACGAGTCTTTACAGTCAATCATATAACATAACAGTCTACAAACATTGTATGTTCCATATAAATGTGCGGCCCATATTCAACTTATAACATAACCCAATGTCATTCCTAACTTATTATTTAAACTTGTAGTAGCCTAATGAACTTACAACCCAACCCACTATGAACCCAACCAACATGGCTGACCTATCAGGCCCATTCCACTCGAAGACAACCCAATTTCATCATTTAATATCCTAAATGTTTTCAGGTTCATATCATCACATCACACTAATCGTCATTCACGAATTTCTACACATCGTAATTATCAAAAACATTGATAGCAGACCTCAATTATTATCATCATGTGCACAAGATTTATGGCAACACACTAATATACTAATTATTATCATCATGTGCAACACTTATCAATTTATGGCAACACACTAATCTAGGTTTGTCAAAGTGTGTAAATTAATTGTGTGTGAGGGCATTCTCGGTCCAATATTTAATAATAACCCACACTCCTCCCACTCAATCCTTTAATGTTTATCCAACATGAATTTATATAAATAACACACCAATACAGCCCTAGTTTCGTTAGGTTAAAACGACCACCAACAACAATTCATATATTGCAATCCTCACATATGCTCTCATACAACTACTGCCTGATCGAATCCAAACCCACATCAGTTTCATGTTCAACAACCCAATGAATCCTCTAAGTAACATATGACTATCAAGTCTACCAGGTTTTACAAGTCATAACAATCACGTTAGTCTAGTTATCCTTTTTAACCGAGTTTTAGCTCCATTATACTAAGCAAGAGATATAACAATTAACGCACCCCTTTAACACGCAAATCAGCCCCTAACATAATCATGCATAAACAACCATACTTAGCACATAGCCGGAAGTAATCAACCAAGATTAACAACAATATAAGTGCACTAACCGAAAGATGATTGTTGCAGACCACGAGGGAAACTAGTTTCGAGAGAGAAGATAACTGTGAAGAGAATGAATGGCGCCGATCCAAGGGGAGGGAGGAGAGTATATTAGGGTTTGTGAGTTGTTTTCCACATAATACGTAACACAATAAACTCATATGTATGCGTATAGATCACGGGTTGGGGGTGGAGATTTGATTCGGGCCCATAATGATCATGTGTGGGCCGAGATAGACCACCATGCCAAGAAGTGTGTATGACAAGTAGGTTCGTGGCCCAGCTAAGTTATTACAAGTTTCTATACTACTAAATAACACATAAAGCAGTTAACGGTTCCCATAGAGTTTACGAGCACACACATACAATATTTAATCAAACGTGTAGCGCATTCATAAGTTACCATATGACATGTAAAGTGAAAAAGGAGTTTCGTACATAGAGAAGGCTGGAAATTACCAGTTGTCACATCTCTTAACCAATACTTCACATATTGCAACACCAACAGATAACACAAGCAGATTGTATAAACAGAATAGTAATAAGTAAAGCGTCGGGTAAAGACCATGAAGACTCGAGTTATCACACTGTGTTGGTTGAAACAGTGAGTTTGTTTGTTTTTCTGTACATAACTAAACAATATTTTCAAAACCCTAAAAATTTGAAAAATTAAAAACAAAAAATATGTTTGTTTTTAATTTTTGTCAAAAACAGAAAATTTCAAGAATATGTGTTGATTGAATACGCCGAAACCCTCACGGCTGAACAAACATGCTTACATTCATCAGATTGAAAAACGGTTTTCAAACTGTCAAAAATCAATGTGTTGTAAATCATGGGGGTAATTACTGCTTTTAATAAATTTCAGTGCATAGTTAGCTGAAAATGGATGGCGAGACAAGGCTATCAGCATCGTGTTGTCAAATTTCCTTTAATGGTTTTGCATTTTAGGGGGAGAAAAATTGTCAGAAAATACAAAAACATTAGAAAATTTGAAAAAGCCAAAAACATGATAAAATTCAAAAATTTGAGTTTTGTGTAAAAAGAGGAAATGATAGTACATCAGTAGACAGTTACAGTATGCTAAAGAAATATAATGATTATATAGTGTTAAACAATCTCACTGATGATATGTCGATAGGTTTTTATACTTTTAGTAAATTTTTTCGGGATATAAACCTAAATTCAAACACTTGCTTATTTCGTGGGGAACACTACTTGGATATATAGGTAACCCCTGAAATCTTGTTTGAAAGGTCCCATATTCTGAGATACTAGGTCTTTATACTCAGTGATATCTGGGATATTATTCCGGGACTTCTGTTGTATGGAAGTACTGACCTAGTCCCCGAATAATACTTTCCGCATTGCTTGAAACATAGCATCGCCCTCAGCATAAAAAACGATGAAACATTGCAAAATGCTAATCGTGTGCTGTTGTAAAAAAAGATCCTCTAAAGGGGATACACCGAAAAGTCGAAGCCGTCATCTCTCTGCGTATACGGAAGTATCGACCTGAGCTCTCACGGCCCTCGCATCTAACCGCTTACAGATATCATCTGTGGTATACTCACCTGTAAGACTGAATATTGGGATCTGGATACGGGAGTATATTCAAGAGGTGGGACATATAAATGAGTTTAAGTTCTTAAAACATCTAATTCGTATCCTGAATCAGTTGAAATTTGTATGAAAATTTAAGTGGATCAGTATATCGACAATCCAAGTGAATTGTTTAATTCTTAATGTGTAATTAAGCTCAACGGTACTTGTGAATTGTCAAAAACTGATATGATCTTCTGACGCATACTCAAACAAAAATATTGTCTGTAAATATATTTGTATATATTTCTTTACTGCTTTATATTTTCAGAAAATACAAAAAGATTTTGATTTCTACTTTATTTTCGATAAAACCGATGTCTGAAATGCTGAGTTTCAAAATCTAAGTAAGCTGATTGTGTTTCTGAAAATAAAACAAGTTCATTAATTTGATTCTTGAATTAAAATCAAAAATTTCAAAAACAGTTTGTGATATCTCCAAGGTCATTAGTTTGGACTTGGAAGATTAACTGTAAGGGAGTTGGATTCTTTAACACTGCCAAATCTGTAAAGATTGTTGATAGGGGGAGTGATTTAGAGAGTTGAATAGTGCCAGATTACGATTTCTAGAAAATTGAATGTTCAAAGTGTTGTTACTTATAAATGCTTGAGTGTTGCAGATGTTATACCAGACTACGATCCTGAAAGCCGAGTCTAAGGGGGAGTCTGAAGACGAGCTCAACGCAAAAGGAAGCGTGGATTTAAGAAGCCATGTAACTATCCCAGAAGAGCTTGTATATGAAAAGCAAGGTGTCGATCCCAAAGCACGGAAGCTTGACGAAAGGGGGAGCCTGATGAAGAAAAGAGTTTATACAGAAAGGAGAAACGGAAGCTGAAGACAGATCCACGGGGATTCTGTTCAAACAAAAGAGAGTCTACGTTGATAAAAAAACGTGTGTTAAAGCTTCAAGAAGACTCAAAGAGAGAGAGAAAGAGAAGACGCTACGAGATTGACTGCGACAATATCCAAGGGGGAGTCTGTTAGTGCATTTATGTCTATAGCCTTCGTCAATCCGAGCCGTAGCAAGAAACAGAAAAATGAGTCGTTATATTAGTAATAGCTAGACAAATAGGCAAGGTGGCATAATTGTAATAATGATAAATCTCATTAAAAGTCAAGGCCTATAAATAGGGAGGTTATGTTTAGTTTAAAAAACTTTTGCCATTTGGAACTTTGAAGCTTAGAGGTTAGAGAGAGAATCTAGAGAGAGAAAGTGTTGTCATTGTGATTCAAGGTGCTGTACAATATCAGATTTTATATTAGAATCACGATTATATTACGTCATGTGTGTTTAGATCGCGTTCGTGTACGGATTCCGCATGTTATACGTTCGTTTCGCAATCATTTCGGAGTCAAAACCGGTCCTACACTTATTCTTGATCATTTCTTGAATCCTGGCTGCCTCACTTTCAAGCTCCGGAATGGTCCATTCTTTGTACACATTTCTCTCCCTTGTACTTCTTGGTAGCCAAGATGCTTTCAATGTAGTCTTTTCTTAGAGTTTCATCTGCTCTCTCTAAGATTTGTTGACACACATTTTTTTGCAAATTGCTCTAGGGATCTGACTTGTGTAAGCAAGTATTGATAGTTCTGCTGAATTTCTCTATCAGATTTCCCTTGTGTATTTCTTTTTGAGATATCCTCTGCTTGCTTAGCCTTGATTTCCAAATATTCATCAATATTGTTAGGCCTGGGATATCCTTCAACTGATGGCAAACTCCTTTTAGCAGGGTCATCCTCATAATAGAAAGATTTGATTTCTTCTCTAACTGCTATGAGTTCCAAAGGTAATTGAATACCTGCAGGAGGTAATGGCTTTTGGATTTGAGCTGAAGAGAGAAGAATGGGTTTTGGAATCGTGACAAGTGATAGAGGTTTTGAGGATGTTGGTGGTGGTAAGATGTCATCATCTTTCAAGATTAACCTTCCCTTTTTGGTTGAGGAGAGACTGATGATGTTTTGGGTGGATCATTGGTGATGATTTGAGTGGCAGTGGTTTGTGATTGACTAACAGTTGTTGAAACAACTGGTGTTTCAACCACTGTTGTCATTACAACAGATGTTGTAACATCTGATGTCTTCTGCTTTTTGGCAGGAGGAGATGGTGGTGATGTTGTTTTTGGTGGTGATGGTGGTGGTGGTAAGGCAGTGTTAGTGGTGTGTGTTGAAGTGGTGTGTGTTGAAGTGATAGCAGATGTTGAAACAACTGGAGTACCAGCAGATGTTAATACAGCAGGAGTTACAACAACTGTTTGGGTGGAGGTTTGATGTTCGGGGCTTTTGGACGGTGGTTTTGGAGTATGCTTTGAGAGTCTGGATGGTGTGGACTTGGGTTCCCTTACTTATCTAGTAGGATTTCTTTTTGGCATAGGATTTTGAATATCCTTTAGCCCAGAACAACCCTGCGCATTCAGCTCCATGTAAGCTCTTTTCTCCTCATTCCACCTTGACATATCCTTTGCCGCTCTGTCCCTTTTTTACACTTGCTATAGCTTCATCAAATGCATTTTGGGTAACATCAACCTTTTTACTACCATCTGGCAAGGGAATGTTTCTGGTCATAGCATCCTTTTCTGGTTAAACATACAACTCATCATCTATACCCTTCTTTTTCCACTCCTGAATTTTCTCCCCCTTTTTGGCATTATCTGGGGGCAGTTGATTAATAAATAGGATAGTTGGAGGAGCAGTGCCAGTGGTTTTCAATATATGGGCCTTGAGTGCCTTAATATCTGCTTGTGTGTTCTTGAACCTAGACTCCATGGTGTTTCTCAGCTTTTGTACATGTATCTCATGTTGTTGATCAGCCATTTGTTTTTGTTGTTGGAGAAAAGGTTGAAAGAGGTTCCATAGCTCATTTGTAGCAGGTGCTTGTGGTGGAGCAGGTGCTTGAGGTGGAACAACAGTGGATTGCACCTTTTGTACTGTCAACAACTGATGCAGCATTTCTTTGATTTCTGCAACAGAAGCATCTAGTTTTTCGACTCTGGCCGTCAATTCCTGGTACTTTAAACCATCACCCAATTTAGTGGGATCATCTGATTTCCCACTAACAGTGGTTTTATCAGTGGTTGAGGTAGGGAGTATACTCCAAACATTAACCACTGATGCCCCTTTTTCTTGGTACTGGGGTCTTCTTCCTTCAACACTTGACAACCTTTTGATGTTGCCAGTGGTCAAAACAAATTCACTGGTGGATGTCAGAGGTGCTATTGAAGGAATTGCCTCCAAGGAAGTCTTATTGATGTAACCAGTGTCCAAGTGTAAACCAGTGGGTTCAACACTTGTAGTGGCTGCTTCACTTGGATTACCACCAAGAGTTACTTGTAACTCAAGGGGTGTAACCTCCTCAGGTTGTGTTGGTGGGTTAGCAAAGATTGATACATTAGGCCCAGTCGTTTTTTGAGGCATATTCTCATGGACAGGTGATTGAGAAGGACTGGTTTATGCCTGATTCAAATCAATTGCATCCAACAAAATCTTTGTATTTGGTGGAATTGTGGATGTGAGGTTGGGTGTAGAAAGAGAATTTACCCCGGGCATTGGGCTGTGGATGATGGAAGCAAGTGATTCCAGAGCATCATAATGTGGTGTCCCTATTTATACAACCTGTTCTTTTTGAGAAGAAGCAGGAGGAGTTTCAGCCATGGGTTGAGATATTTCTACCAACTGCTGTGAGGAAGTAGCAGTAGCGGTTTCTTGTGACTTTTGTGCTGTCACTGGCAGTTGCTCTGGTATCTCATCCTCCAGAGTTGCCTTTTTGGTAGGTTTGGGTGGTTTTTGAATTTTCTTTTGTTTTGGCTTTTTGGGAATTGTAGGTGTGGGTTTCAAAATAGTTGTTCTGCTGCTTTGATTACCTTGAGCACTGGGCTCAGCAGCAGATACCTGAGGAACAGTGTTTGCTGCTAAATTCTGCTCAGGCACCTCTGCTTGTGTTTTGCAAGGTGTTGACATTCTGGTAAAAGTTTCTGTAGTTAAGCTGTGCATTTGAAAAAACTCACCATGGTTTATTTCAGAAATATCATCCTTTCTAAATTTCTTTTCAAAATAATAACTGAGAAATCTTGGAAACAGTAAGAATGATTTATTTTCAACATTTTTAACTAAATCATTAAAAATTTCCTGAGAATAATTGAAGTCTTCATCTTGAAGAATAGCATATCCCATATTTTGAATTTTTAATGGTATTTCATTAAAAGAAGTTGCTTTATTTGAAACACACATTAGCAGGGTATGGAATAAAAACCTTGTTGCAGGAGGGAAGTAACCTTTTTGCAAGGTATCCCTTTTCATCATTGTATCTGCATACCCTCTTTAGATGAAGTCAATTTTTAACTCATTTTTGGGAAAAGAATTTTTACCTTCCTGATCATTGAGTTGAAAGACTTCCGAGATGGATTGTGGTGTAATTTTGACAGCTTCCCTTTAAAGAAGAGTTAATGGCAGTGGCGGTCTCACCTTGTTTGTCAAGGGTTGCATTTTTCCAAAACTCTCTTTGGGTCGTCAAATAAATCGGTGCATCTGCTGTCAACAAAGTTTTGTACTTTGAAGCAGTCATCATATTGAGGATGGAGTCGAAAGCATCAGTGGTGCCGGGTTTTGTGAGAAGACCCAGAAGATTATGAGAAGGTTTGTGTGGAATTTCTGTGGTTTTGTCCTTTTGAGAGGCCTCTTTGGAAGATGATTTTGTGGTGGATTTTGCAGAAGACTTCGATTTAGTCACTTTTGGAGAAGACGATCGAAGAAATTTGTGAAGGAATTTGATGAAATGTGAAGAAAACTGCTTTGAGAAGAGAATTTTTAAGAATTCAATTCGACAGTAAAACCCTGCTAGGGGTTTTGAAAGGGGGTTTTATGGAGAAAAAGTGAATGCTGACATGGCAGCGGTTACAAAAGGTCTGACCACTATGTACTGTCCACGTGCCATCCCTTGGTGAAGCGAAGGATAGTACTTTTGTGAAAACTACTGATGAAGACATCGGTTGCAACGGTAATGAAGACAATGGATGATTTTACTATCAGTGGATAGCATATCAGTGGATACAACACTGATTTTGAACAACAGTGCTTATCAAAGGAATATGGGAACAGGGGATGACTTTCAGCATTGGATAGACTTTTGAAGTAGAACAGACTTTTGAACTCATCAGTGGTTATGGCAAACATTTAAGGATTTAATGAAAAATTCATTTTTAGCTATTTTTAAGGATGGATTTTTTATTTTCTGAAAACATTTTAATGCTTTTATTCATAGAAAAACAGGATTTTGCCTGTTATTCCATGTTTAGCATGCCAATCCTAGAGATCAAGCTTTCAAAGGTGGATGTGTCTAATGCTTTGGTCAGCACATCTGCCAGCTGATCCTTAGTTGGAACATGATGCAGAGAAATCAAACCTTTTTCATAGCAATCCCTCACAAAGTGATGTCTGATATCGATGTGTTTTGTGGTTGAATGAGAAACTGGATTTTTGATGATATTTTCTGCTGCCTGGCTGTCCAACGTCCAGCAACTGATTTTGAAGCCAGAGCAATTGGGCTATACAGCTTGCAGCAGCTATATATTCTGCCTCAGCAGTGGATGTGGAAACAGCTGCTTGCTTTTTGCTTTGCCAATACACTAAGCAATTGCCTAGGAATTGGCACCCTCCTGAAGTGGACTTCCTAGTCTTGTCACATCCAGCAAAGTCACTATCTGAGAAACCTGAAAGCTCAATTTTACCATCAGCTGGATACCAGATACCAAGTATGGGAGCACCTTTTAGGTATCTGAATATCCTTTTTACAACAATAAGGTTTGACTTTCTAGGGGCTGATTGGGATCTTGCACAGACACATGTTGCAAACATGATATCTGGCCTAGATGTAGTTAGGTACAATAAAGACCCAATCATGCTTCTATATAAGGTCTGATAAACCAAATCATCCTTTTCATCAGACATGACTAGTTTATTGGTTGCAATGGGTGTACTGCATGGCTTACAATCATCCATGTCAAATTTCTTTAAAAGTTCTTTGGCATATTTGCCTTGATGGATGAAAGTGCCATTTTGCAGCTGCCTTACTTAGAGACCAAGAAAGCACTGGAGTTCACCCATTGCACTCATTTCAAACTTAGCTGTCATGAGTTGCCTGAACTCTTCACACATTTAATTACATGTGCTTCCAAAAATGATGTCATCCACATAAATTTGGACAATCATCAAATCCTTTCATCTCCATTTTTAAAAACAATGTTTTATCTATTCTTCCTCTTGTGAACCCAATAGAGAGTAGAAAGGTGGACAAAGTTTCATACCAGGCTCTTGGTGCTTGTTTCAGGCCATACAAAGCTTTATTTAGCTTGTAGACATGATCTGGATAAATGGATCCTCAAAACCTGGAGGTTGACAAACATATACATCTTCTTGAATCTTACCATACAGGAATGCACATTTAATATCCATTTGGTACACCTTGATGTTGTGGTTGACAGCAAAGGCCAGAAATAGTCTGATTGCTTCAAGTCTTGCAACAGGGGCAAAACTTTCATCACAGTCAATGCCCTCTTCTTGTCTGAAACCTTAAACCACAAGTCTGGCTTTGTTCTTGACAACAATACCCCTTTCATCAGTTTTATTTCTAAAGACCCATTTTGTGCCAATAGGACTTACACCCTCTGGCAATGGAACAAGCTCCCATACTTATTGTCTTCTAAACTGTTGGAGCTCCTCTTGCATGGCTTCTACCCAGCTGTTGTCTTTGAGTGTCTCTTGGTACTTGACTGGCTGATGGAGTGATAGAAAACCAGCAAAAAGATAAATGTTTTGGGATTGACTTCTTATAAGCACCCCTTCATTGATGTTGCCAATAATTTGATCTGGTGGATGAGATTTCAAGAAGATGAGCTCTCCTTGGTATGGAACAATGGCATTGAGTGGTGAGGGCTGCAGATGTGTATCATCTGAGCCAACCACTGTTGGTGACTTTGATGACCTAGTAGTGGCTTCAAAAGGTGGTGGCATAGGGGGTAAAGGTGTGGACACATGCTGACTTTGATCCACTGTTTGAGGACTTTTATCAACAGTGCTTGTTGATGTGGAAGCAGTGGTTAAGGGGCTACTTTCGTCAACAACTGTTGTGGTAGCAGTGGTTGAGCTTTGACAGCTGTTTTGAACATCTCCTGCTCTTCCCATTATTTCAAACTTTTGTTGAGGAGTGATGATCTCATGCCCATAGTCTGGTGATGAATTCTCTGATGGACCTGCACTGTTAGTCTTGACAGTAGTATTTTCAAAAGTGAACTTTTCAAGATCAAACAATTCTGCAAGGTTTGCTGGGATTTTCATTGATGAAAGTTCATTGAACTTTACATTCAAAGTCTCTTCCACTGCTTTGGTCCGTGTGTTAAACACTTTGTAGGCCTTAGCAGTGGTTGAGTATCCCAGGTGATATCCATAATCAATTTTGGATGCAAACTTTGAGATAGAATCTTTTAAGTTTAAAATGAAGCATGGGCAACCAAAAACTTTGAAATATGAGATTAATGGCTTTATTTTATACAGCAGTTCATAAGCAGTCTTTTGATGCCTAGGGATGATTAAAACTCTGTTTTGAACATAGCAAGTAGTGTTTACTGCCTCTGCCCAAAAAGTTAATGGCAATCCTGAATCTGCAAGCATGGTTCTGGCAGCCTCAATCAAAGTTCTGTTCTTTCTTTCAACAACCCCATTTTGTTCTGGTGTCCTTGGAATGCTGTACTGCCTCACAATTCCTTTTGACACACATAAATCATCCAACTCCTTGTTCCTGAACTCTGTGCCATTATCACTTCTGAAGATTTTCACTGGAAGGTCAAACTGCTTTTCAACCTGAAATGGCAGTGATTGTCTTAAGATTTGTGTGCCCCAATCTTCTGTGCCATAGTTCTGTCTCTTTGTTTAATGCAGCTGAGAACAGGCAGGCATCAGTTCTGGGACACTCTTTTGACATATCAACAACATAAACATTGCCACTTCTGTGAGCAACAAGTTTAGTTTTACCATTTTTGATTATTGCTTCAATCTTTTCAACCATTTCTGGTCCAACAATCCTACAACACGCCTTTGTGAAGAATGATCCATACCCCTCATCACTCATTTGGGAAACACTCGGGAGGTTGAATTTTAGATTGTCTATAAGATTGACATTTTCAAATTTTTCATTACCAGATTTCACTGTACCAGGCCCCAGAACTTTCCCTTAACTATTATTACCGAAAGATATATCACCCCTCCATGAATTTTGAAGTCTTGAAGAAGGGCTTTACATCCTGTCATGTGCCTGGAGCCTCCACTATCTACATACCAAAGACTATCTAAGCATGCAGAAGCTCCCTGCACATGAAGTAAGAGGATTACTTCATTAAGGTCTCCAAAGACAATAAGGCTTTGGATGGGGTCTCAACAGTGTCTGGGATGGTGGCAGATGCATGGACAGTGGTTAGCTCAAGGGTTTGAACATTTTTGGGAATGTTTTTCTCTAACCACTGTTGTGGGTCTTAGCCAATCACCTGTTGATAACCAAAAGGATGGCTGTTCACTCTTGGTTTAGAGGGCCTTTTGTAAGCCTCATAAACATGTGGGATCCTTTGGTATAGTGGTTGTCCCTTACCTCTCTTAAATTGATTGGCAGGGGCTGCATCAGTGTCACACCCCTCCAAGACCCCACCCCGCCTTGGAGGCGTGACATGCCCAGGATCATAGCCACCAATCATATTGAACAAGCATGTAGTTTATTTATAAAATCCAACCACAATACAATTGGTGTCAAAACATAGTTTGAGTTTACAGCGGAAGCAAAACATAAGTTTAATATAAGTTTTTCCCACAACGACCACGCCTCCCAGTGCAAGCTCCTTAAGCTAGGGACCTAACAACCTGCAAGGCATGTAACAACGAGTCAACAACAAAGTTGAGTGAATTCACGGTTGGTTCACTGGCTTACTAGCCCGTATCGCGGTCTCCCAGACATGTGTGCGAAGGTTAGTATTCGTATCATATCGTATCGTATCGTATCGCATCGTGTCGCGGCCCAACAGGCATGTGTGCGAAGATTAGTGGAGTGGCATCCTACCTCTGGAGGATGGCCGTGCCTTGTAGAAAGCTTGTGAACTCACCTTTGCTTTTGCTTTGCTCGGTTTGCTTATCTTCATTGATTGTAAGGGTATGTGAATTAGCCTACTGATAAGCCTAATAATCTAACGCACACGAATTTAGGTAAGTAACCAATACAACATTTACGACAACTCACGAGATTAAACCCTCACAACGATTAACAAAGTGCAATACTTAACAATTCAGCGGATTCATAACGAATAACAGAGCATAGTCCGAAATTGGATAATACTCAAATATTCAAGTCGAAATCACGACGAATAACAAAGTATAAACTCAATTTCAGCAGCACTTAAACAATCGTTGGATAGTTTCAATCGATCGGGCGTTGAATCATAATAGCGATCGAATTAATACCCTGAATCGTAGCAACACTTAGTGATTGTGTGTGTTAATTGTAGTAAACAGAACAGAATTCAGTGTGTATAAAGAATTCCTTCGTCGTTTTTGTGTCCAGAATCAAGTGCCAATGTCCTCTATTTATACCCGATTTTTACCCTGGCTTACGGACCGTAAGCCTTATCCCTTACGGTCCGTAAGGGACACCTATTTTTCATAGGGTAGCCACGTTTCCCACTAGCCTAGCTGAGTCGACAGTTTCTTAAAATTCAATTTCGACAACGAATTAAGTAGATAATCGTCAATAGAAAATACCCCCCTTGAGTTTTAGGGGCCCTTATCCTGATTCCCATTGCTCTAAAACTTTCAGGGTTTGTGCAGAATCACTTGGGTTTCTCAATTTGGGTTTCCAATTAGACTAATTAAAATAATAAATAGGACTTTTAGTGAGAGTTGCTACATTCTCCCCTCCTTATAGAAATCTCGTCCTCGAGATTTATTGGAATAAGTTAGGATACTTTCGCTTTATTTCTGCTTCGAGTTCCTAAGTATATTCCGGTCCTTTCTTCCAAACCTATTTGACTTTGACCAATACTAATCTTTTATGCTCGAGAACTTAATCTTTCTGTCTTCTATATAAAGTGGTTTCTCAACTAATCTTTAAATTTTTCATTCACTTATATGTCTTGAAGAGGTACTACCAACTATTCGTCAGATAGATATTTCTTAAAGTTGGATACATGAAATACTTAGGGAAGACTTAACCTTAGCCGTAACACTTAAAATAAATAACACAGTAAAGTATTGAGTCTTGCACTTTGGAGCGAAGCATCGTTGCGGATTACTGTACAGGTTATAGTCCGGTTTTATCAAAAAGCTTTTTCCCATTTTTAAAACCAAGTTCACTATAACCAATGGCTCTGATACCACTCTGTCACACCCCTCCAAGACCCCACCCCGCCTTGGAGGTGTGACATGCCCAGGATCATAGCCACCAATCATATTGAACAAGCATGTAGCTTATTTATAAAATCCAACCACAATACAATTGGTGTCAAAACATAGTTTGAGTTTACAGCGGAAGCAAAACATAAGTTTAATATAAGTTTTTCCCACAACGACCACGCCTCCCGGTGCAAGCTCCTTAAGCTAGGGACCTAACAACCTGCAAGGCATGTAACAACGAGTCAACAACAAAGTTGAGTGAATTCAGGGTTGGTTCACTGGCTTACTAGCCCGTATCGCGGTCTCCCAGACATGTGTGCGAAGGTTAGTATTCGTATCATATCATATCGTATCGTATCGCATCGTGTCGCGGCCCTACAGGCATGTGTGCGAAGATTAGTGGAGTGGCATCCTACCTCTGGAGGATGGCCGTGCCTTGTAGAAAGCTTGTGAACTCACCTTTGCTTTTGCTTTGCTCGGTTTGCTTATCTTCATTGATTGTAAGGGTATAGGAATTAGCCTACTGATAAGCCTAATAATCTAACGCACACGAATTTAGGTAAGTAACCAATACAGCATTTACGACAATTCACGAGATTAAACCCTCACAACGATTAACAAAGTGCAATACTTAATAATTCTGTGGATTCATAACGAATAACAGAGCATAGTCCGAAATTGGATAATACTCAAATATTCAAGTCGAAATCACGACGAATAACAAAGTATAAACTCAATTTGATTAGCACTTAAACAATCGTTGGATAGTTTCAATCGATCGGACGTTGAATCATAATAGCGATCGAATTAATACCCTGAATCGTAGCAGCACTTAGTGATTGTGTGTGTTAATTGTTGTAAACAGAACAGAATTCAGTGTGTATAAAGAATTCCTTCGTCGTTTTTGTGTCCAGAATCAAGTGCCAATGTCCTCTATTTATACCCGATTTTTACCCTGGCTTACGGACCGTAAGCCTTATCCCTTACGGTCCGTAAGGGACACCTATTTTTCATAGGGTAGCCACGTTTCCCACTAGCCTAGCTGAGTCGACAGTTTCTTAAAATTCAATTTCGACAACGAATTAAGTAGATAATCGTCAATAGAAAATACCCCCTTGAGTTTTAGGGGCCCTGATCCTGATTCTGATTGCTCTAAAACTTTCAGGGTTTGTGCAGAATCACTTGGGTTTCTCAATTTGGGTTTCCAATTAGACTAATTAAAATAATAAATAGGACTTTTAGTGAGAGTTGCTACAATCAGTCACTTGAACATCTCTTTGAACAGATGTTTGGTTCAGTTGTTTTGTGACAACTGTTTGGACTGGCACAAACAGTGGTTGCTTCTTTGTTAATTTGACAGATGATGTTGATGGACTCCAAGATGTTTTTGCAGTGTACTCATTCTTTTTTATATCAAAGTTCTTGAGATACACACATTTTTGAGTTTTGTGGTTATCTTTACCACAGATGGTGCAGCTTTCAGCAGGTACAATGATACTTTTTTTGTTTAGATCATATGCTTTTAGATGAAAACAGTCTTTTTTTAGATGATTCCTCTTTTCACAAAAATCACAAAACAGGTTTTTAATCTTTTCTCTTTTCTTCCTTTTCTCAGATTCCTTAGCAACAGAGTTTTGAACCTCTGTTGAGATATCTTTGATAGGAATGACCTTTGCTTTTGGAGCTTTTACACCATCAGTGGTTGTGAAATCCATTGGTTTGAAGTTTTCCAGGATGTCACACTCATCAGACCATGTGGGTTTAAATTGATATTTCCCAATCTCCTCAAAAGTTGAGGATCCCACAGATCTTTCCAGAGTTATTTTGTTACCAAGTTTGTCAGTTATTTTAACCTCTTGGCCATTCTTGTTGGTTGGTATTATTTCAGTTGAACCAGCTTGTTTTTTCAGCAGTGTTTACAAGATCATCATATTTTCTATGTCCTATACCAAACTTGACATTGCTTTCAAGCTGTTTTGCAAGCATACCCTCATACCCTTTACAAGATTCCACCCATCTTTCACAGGTGATATGGGTGGACTCCAACTCCTTTTTGCAAACTTGGTATTTTTCTACCATAGTTTGGAGTTGAGTTTTGGTTATGCTCTGCTCTACTTTGAGACTGCTTATCTCTTTAACTTTTTCAGCCAATTTGTTTCTAAGTTCTTTTAATGACTTTTCAAATTTGACTTCATCAGACAAGACTTTATCCCTAAGGTTTTCATTTACCTCTTTATGTTAGAAAATGCAATAATACATTTGTCTGAACACAGTTTTTCAAGAAATTGAGGTGATACCTTGGCAGCAGCCATCATGGCACAATCACATTGATGATCACCTTCTCCATCAGCTCTAACTTCTTCCTCACCAGCTTTCTTCTTTTCCTCTTTCTCTGTGTCTTCTTTGGACCAGGGGTCAGACAGTGGTTCAATCAGGGTTTCTGAATTTTCTCCCAGCAGTAGTTCACCAGCAACTGCAGTAACCACTGCTTCAGCAACTTCATCCATTGTTTCAGCACTTAGCTGTTCACCTTCAGTTTCAACCCCTTCTAGTATTGACTCTAATGCCATCAAACAAAATTCATCATTAAAATTATCATTTGAAGCATAGAGTGCAAAATTTTCATAACCAAGCTTATCAGGCATGCTGCTCCAGTCAACAAAGCCTTGGGTAAAGAAACTTTGTTAATCTGCTTCTACAATTGTTGGAGCAGCTTGTTGGGGTGCAGCAAGTTGCACCTGTGCCTGAGGGACAGGGGCTTGAACATACTGAATTTGTGGAACAGTGGTTTGAACATAATGCACAGGCACTTGGGTTGCAGCATAGTGAGTAGTGTTAACATGTGCTGCAGGGGTATATTGGGTATATTGCACAGTGCTTTGATGTTGTGGTCTAGGGTTTGAGCTGGGATGAGTTATTATTGAACCAGTGGTTTGACTCCTGCATTCCCTAGCAAAATGACCTAGCCTATTGCACTTGTAACATTTCAGTTTTGATTTATCCAACCCCACCCTCAAATTCCCATGAAGTCCTGGGAATTTTCTCCTTGTTCTTTTGTAGAGTTTGCTTGTTCTAACACTAAGCAAAGCCAATTGATGCAAGATGTTCATCTCTTCTAAATAAGTGGGATCAAAGTGTTGCAAATCATTGAGTGAGAATCAGAGTTATTAAAATTTCTACCAGCAGTTATGTCAATAAAATGATCATAACTTTGATCCTTACTTCTGCTACCAGATTCTTCCTGACCAAAAAGAGATGTGCTGCCAAATGAATAGTCATCAGCAACTTTACCAGACTCTTGCAACTTCCTTTTCTAGTTTAACTCCCTTTCATAGGTCAGGAATCTACCATGGAGTTGGGTCAGGGTCAGATCTTTGAACTCAGCTGAATTTCTAGTGACAAAAGCAATTGTGCCCCATTTCTCAGGTAGTGATCTAAGAAACCTGCTATTTTGAGTTGCATTCGGAAATGTAACTTTAACAAGCCTTAGTTCACTAATGAGACAGCTAAAACGTTCAAATTGTTGGGTTAGTGATTCACCCTTGATGTGACAAAATGTTTCATACTGCTAATTCAGAATTTCCCTGTTGTTTTCAATAACCTCTTTCGTTCCCCCAAATTGTTCCTTCAATGCATCCCATAATTCTTTGGCACTGTTACAATGTAACAGCCCAGCATAGATTTCATTTGGTAATGCAGATGCTATGATGCTAAATGCTTTGGCATCGAGTTCGAACTTTTGAAAGTCAGTTTCAGTATAGTTTTCAGTTGGTTTAGGTACGAACTTCTTTGCATCCTTAGCACTTGGCACCATAGGAACATGAGGACCAAAAACAACAGACCTCCAACATCCAGTATTCTGTTGAGCAAGGATGTGACCCATCCTTCTTTCCCAGATGTTGTATTCATTACATTTAAGCATGGGTGGTTTGAAAAGAGAGCCAATGTTATTTTTATCATCTTGTGATTGTGACGTCATCATGGTTGTTTTACAGGCACTGATTAATCAACTTTAATGGTGATTAAACCTTGCTCTGTTTTTCAATGAAACGAACAAACTATTAGTATCAACGATTGCGAGCTGAACTATTTATATCAAAATGATTGTTAAATCAAATTTGACTGTCCAAGCTCTGATACCAATTGTTAGGATCTGAGTTTGGTTTTGATTGTGTTTTACGTTTGAATAAAGATGAAGATGAATGAGTTGTGCAGCGGAATTTAGATGGAAGCAAACTTTTCACAATCAAATAGGAGAAATGCTTTTAACATACAAGTTTAACATTGAACCGAATGATTGAATTTATTTTCAAACAACGATTACAATTTGCAAGTATGCAACAAACTCCCCCTCAGCCTGAGCTCACAGTATTTGTTCGTGCAGGAAGAAGATAGTGAAAGAGCTAATAGAACAGTACAGAGCACTGTTCTATTTATAGGCACGAGCAAACCACTGAAGCATCTAAGCTGACGTCACCATGAAAGTGACATCTAACCTCCTAACAAACTCTAACCTCTGATCTATACAACCTCTGCTATGCTAACTACTGATATTACAATTCATTACATAAAGTAAACAAAACTACTGCTGCATCCTTCCACTGCTGTGAACCCAACAGTACTTGTCATGATCAGCAGTGCTTGACTCAAAGCAGTAGATTGGGCAGCAGGGCTTTAGTTCTTCATCAGTCTTTGACTTAATCAGCAGTTGTAAGTCAGCAGTTTGTATGTTCAGTAGATAGGAGGTCAGCAGATGTTTAAACCACTTTCAAGGGGAGAGACTTGTATGCATAACATCTGCTTATTCTGGATCCACTGCGCTGATCCAGTTTTGGCTTTAATTATCTGTTCCTTTGGTAGGGTTCAATCCCAACACATCTATCTATCTTCATAGATTGATTCTTGTAGGATGTTTAAAGTACTGATACTGGAGTCCTTGATTGGATTCCTTGTGTGCTTTAATGCGTGTTCACAAGTCGGTACAAGTTGGTCGGTTTATGTGTTATGTGATAGTTGTGACTTAAATAACGAAACGGGTATAATAAAATAAGAACATGGTGGATACGCCGCTGGTACTTCCTATATATAAGTGTTCTTATTTTATTATTCTTGTAGCGTTATCTGGATCACTTTAGGATTTTGTGTACAATTGTTTCAATGTTTGATTATCATAATCTTTGTAGAATCTCCCATATTTTTATATGTTAGATTCCTAGGAAGATATCTAAAGTGTTATCATAACTCATTGATTTGATTTATATAATACTTATATAAGTTTTGATTTATTTCAAAACAATTATTATTAATCCTCGATTGGATTCCTAATAACACATTAACAAGGTTTTTTTTTACAATGGTTAAATCGAGATTTCAATATAACGCATAAAATGACTTAGTAAATATCATATTGCCATATACAAATCTATTTTGTCATGAATTTTCACAATTAAGATTAATACCAAATGTTTTGCCATTTATTTGGCTAATAAAACCTATGTATTCGCCGGCATTTTTATGCTGACTATTTTCGCATATGTTTCAGGTTTTCGACTATTCAAGCATGCAACGCATAGGACTGCATACGGGCCTTAGACTTCTAAAAAGAACAATTACATTCAAGATCTCCTTATGTGGATGATCAACCTGGCGGGCGTGGATATTTGTTCTTTGAAACACTGCAGAGAGAAGTTGCACGTGGATTTCCTTCGATGCATACTGCTGAATCCATAGTTTCTTCTGCTAAAGGTGTTCGAGATCCACGCACAAACAAGCGAATGAAGATCGTGTCATGGCCACCAACTGACAAAGAGAAAACAATTCCTTTGGTCAAGAAAATTCCCAATGGTGCCCTGAAGACTATGCATTTTTGGGCATATAATGAACGGTTAGGACAAGCAGTTATTGTTTGTGATGGTGAAGAATCCTATCGTTTGACTGATCCAATTGATTTACTGAATTTGGACAAAGAGAATTTGGAGATACTTGCTCGGAGTCAAATTAGAGCTACTGAGAAGTTTGAAGCTATTGCTAAAGATTGGTCGTCGGCTGTTGCCGGTGTTCTATAGATCAGTAAAAAGGGATTCCAAGGGTACAAAGACAAGTTGGAGCGCAGTGGAGCAGGTGAAGGAAATTGAAGTTGAAAGAACCTCTATGCATAAACCTAGGGGGAGATTGTTGGAACCTGAAGGTTTATTCATAGAGGGTTACAATAGTATAGGGGTTGATTTGTAACGTTTTGTTTAATGTCTATTCGGGTCGATATAGTATTTATGGGTCTAGTAGGTATTCGGTTTGGGCCATAGGGACTTCGGTCCATTTTGATTAGTATTTAAGCAAACCTCATGTAACACCCTAATCGCATAATAGAACAACACGCGGCGGAAATATCGGGGAGTCACGTTACAAATTGCTCACAACTACTAGTACTAAATTGTTTCAATATGATTAACCGTACGGGGCGAGTTGGACCAAAATTATTTTTCATAAACGTAGATGCGTGTATTATAAACACATTTGTAAAAAAATCAAAAAAAATGTCGTGTGTGTAGTTTTGAGCACCACAAGTTTGTGTTTACAGGTACCGTAAATTTTAAAATTTACCGTACCCGTAAAAACAAACTTGTGGTGCTAAAAACTACACTCACAACATTTTTTTTTTGAATTTTTTTTTACAAATGTGTTTATAATACACGCATCTACGTTTATGAAAAAAATTTGGTCCAACTCGCCCCGGATCAAAAAATTCTCATGGTTCTTACAACATGAGGTGGTTTTCATTTTAGCGGTCCCCTATACACACACACACACACATATATATATATAGGGGTAAGATTAAATAAAAAGTTTATTTTGCCTAAGTAGGATGAGAAGTAATCTTAACCATTCATTTTTCAAATCAATGGTTAAGATGAAAGTGTAGAAGAAAGGCTGAGTGCAAGGGTATCTTGGGAAAATTCTATTTATGGACATTCTCTCTCCACACGCAAGGCACATGCATATTTCACCCTCATTTTTTAGACGTTCATAACTTTTTTATACGACATTATTTTTTCGTAAAAATTTCACCATAAAATCAAGCGTCTTTTTATCTTTAATTTGAGTACCATATTGCTATATAAAATATGAATACTAAAAAAACCCACTAAAATGTGTTGTATTTTTATGTTGTATAACATTTTTTGTGCTGGATTTTTTGAACTATATTTTTGTGCTAAATTTTTTTGTCTTAAATTTTTTTTTTCTCAGTTTTTTTGTGCTGGATTTTTTTATACTACATTTTTTGCTTAGTTTTTTCGTGCTATATTTTTTGTACTAGATTTTTTTGTGCTATTTTTTTGTACTAGATTTTTAGTGCTAGATTTTTTGTGCTAAATTTTTTTGTACTAGATTTTTTGTTGTATTTTTAGAAAAACAAAAGGGGTGCCACATGTTATTTTCACTCCTATTTATAGGGACCAAAATGCCCTTTATTACTACTTATTAGGAGTGCCACATGTCATTATCACAATCCTTCTTAAACTACTTAGGCAAAATCCACGTTTTAGTGGATCCTTCTCATATAATTTTGTTTACGGCTATGTAATTTGTTTATGCCTAATGTAATTTCAAAACCACACAACCTTCTTCATACGTTAGTATACATACATACATACATACATACATATATATATATATATATATATATATATATATATATATATAGGGGACCGCTAAAATGAAAACCACCTTCAGTTATAAGAACCATGAGAACTACACCGTACGGGACGAGTTGGACCAAATTTTTTTCATAAACGTAGATGTGTGTATTATAAACACATATGTAAAAAAAATTCAAAAAAAAATGGCGTGAGTGTAGTTTTGAGCACCACAAGTTTGTTTTTACGGGTACCGTAAATTTTGAGTAGTTCTCATGGTTCTTACAACTAGAGATGGTTTTCATTTTAGCGGTCCTCTATATGTATATATATATATATATATACACATACATATAATACACCATAAAATCGAGCATTGTATTCTCCTTAATTTGAGTAGCTTATTGCTACAATTTTTTATTTAATAAAAAAAATAAAAATACAAGCTACGTGATTACGTAATAATACGTGAATACTTACCAATATGTGAATACATGATTACATAACATTACGTAATATACACTATATTCATAAACATGTATAACGTTACGTGAATATGTACCAGTACATAATATGCATTACATTCAAAAACAAATTTAACGCTACCTATTATGTAAAACGTTACTTGATTATGTATTAATGCATGATTGCGTAATTCAATAACACTACGTGACTATGTAACTTTACGTAATTACGTAACACTACGTGATATATGTACTCCGGCTACGTAATTACATGGATGGTTATACCACAGGCTTAAAATTACACGTGGAGATTTTTGTGGTCTACCAACCACTTCACACGGAATTAGCTTGTACAAAAACATGCCCCTATATATACACACATGCTCAACTATATATAACTTAAATGTAACGTTAAATCATCACATGAAATACCATTTTGCTTTACTAAAACCGAACATAACTCATGAGATATAACATATCATATTCGTTCTATTTATTGCATAGTAGATTACATAATATTATCACATGAAATAACCATTTTGCTTTACTAAAACCAAACATAACTCATGAAATATAGCATATCCTATTTGTTCTATTCATTGCATAGTAGATTACATAATCTTATAGGACAATTATATATGTAAAAATTGTAAAATTGCTTATATTTGCTCAAAACTTGTTATAAATGCATAGCGAATTAATTGTTAGAATACATAGTATAAATATGTATACTCATACAAGAGGAACACACACAATTACTCATCGTTTGTTTGGAGCTTCAAAAAAATGAGTATTTTTTATATAATGAAATCGTGTTCGCTTTTCATTGCATTGACCTATTTCAGTTGCTTTCTCGTAACCCCTTCTCATAGCCAATGTTTTTTGTCTAGACACTGGTCAGTCTATATGTACAACGGAATACCTAATTCACAAATCGATGTTCATGTGAGATCAGGTGACGATGATCTCGGACATCATAACATTACCATTGATCTTGGGTATAAATTCAGCTTTTGTGAAAGTATCTTCGATAATACTCTTTTTGTAGGAGATTTTATCGACAATTCTCGATCCGCGCATTTTCATGTTTTTGATCGAAGTATAGGAGAGATTATCCATTGCTTAATTGGTGGACATGCAGATGTTTATTGGCTTCTAAAAGAAGACGGGTATTACTTGTCTAGAGAATTTAAATCAGATATTAATGATCCAACATGGATGTTTAGAGGAAATTGGGAGTAAGAGATTTGTTCATGTCATTTATCAAAAAAGCACATTTTAATAAAGTTATATAAATGATGTTGTATGCTATTATACATGATTTATATTATACTGTGTCACTCGGATCTCTTTCTTGGTATAGGTGACTTCATTTTTCTATATTCTTTGACTTGATGTGTTGGTTTGTTGTTCGTTTTGGAGCCGATGGTTTCTTGTGGAAGCAGCCTCTCTATCCCTAGGGATAGAGGTAAGGTCTGTCTACATCCCACCCTCCCTAGACCCTATGAGTAGCTTTGCTATTTGTGGGATTTACTGGGTATGGTTGTTCTTGTAATGATATGTTTGTCACTTCTCCATTCTAGCGATATAAAAATCAACTTTTATGCATCTCACAACAATTTTATGGGTAAAATTTGACTAGCTGAAAATTACTTTAAACGGAAAATTACTTTAAACCAACATTTTTAAAACTATCCAGCCT
The DNA here is from genome assembly GCF_002127325.2 of Helianthus annuus. Classification (NCBI taxonomy): domain Eukaryota; kingdom Viridiplantae; phylum Streptophyta; class Magnoliopsida; order Asterales; family Asteraceae; genus Helianthus; species Helianthus annuus. The sequence goes on along the minus strand of NC_035438.2, from coordinate 111,566,616 downwards.
GTCGGACCGGTCCGGCCGGGAACCGAAGACTGCAGCGGGTCGGTTCTCTGTTTTGGGTTGTTTCAACAAAGGGCCGGTTGTTGGGCCGGTAGCCGGGCGGTCGGGCAGGCGGTTCACAGCGGTCAGAGAAAACGATATTTTCCGGTGTCGGAAAACGAAAAGTACGGTGAACTAAAAGTTGCAGCGACAACTTATTTGAAGAAGATGAAGTGTTTGTTATTAAATTAATACAACCATTATGCATTACATTGGGAAAATTATGAAAAAACTACAATTAAGTTCAGATATATATCATGTTCCCCAATGAAAACTAATTACCACCTGTTACTTTTGAACATATGTAATTTAACTTTTCTTTTCTATTTTGCCTACTAATTTAAAGATATAAAATAATACTCATGATTTTTCATGAAATTCAACATTGAAACTTCTACTTACAAGTTTATAAAAAATTTTAAGGAGCATCAAAGGGCTAAGTGATCTCAATATTTTATATACATTTTTATATAATTTATGACGTAATCCCTTGGTGATTGGTGTTTTCCACGGCGTTGTTTATGGGGGGATTCTTTGCCGGCGTAAGGGGGCAATTTGGTTGGTGATGTGGCTCGAGTTGATTGGTGGTTTGTGGTAGAAGGTTTGTGATTAGTTAGTTTTTGTTAAACACTAGGTAATGCGCTTTTCACGCCCAACACCAACCCGTGCTTTTTTTTTTACTACATCCTTTTGCTTACGTGGCTGTCATGTGACGCTTAACGCCCGCTTTTGATGCCCCTCCACGCCAAATGGTCTCAATGGTTGAATGTTCTAGTCTTAATATAATTATAAAAGTATATATATTTAATACTAGCATTAATTGGAATTTTAGTTTGGTCTATTTGTCTCATGTTGTGGAAACACTCATTAGCTATCTATAGCTTTAATTAAAGAAATTAAAACACGCATTAACTATCTATAGATTTAATAAAAGAAATTAAAATTATCACTGGAAATAATCATTTTGGGTTCTTGAAAACATAAGATATCTCGATTTAATGTAGAAATTCATATTAATTGTATATTAATTTGCAACATGTTCTCTCCTTTCATAAATACTATTTATTTTTGTTTGACTGTTTGACTTTTCTTTTCTTTTTTATTCATAAATTTTTGTCTTTTACTTTTAACTCTTTATTTTTTTTAATCACAATAGTTTTCATCATTTACCCTTTTCACCTCATAGTTTTCATCACTTACATATTTATCATAAACATTTTCTTTTTTTAATCTTAACATTTTTTCACTTTCAACATTGATCCCTTACTTTACATATTTTACAAATTTCTCAATTTATTATTCATTCTAAATTTTGCGAGTTAACACGCTGCAACGTGCGCATGTGGCTCAACGTTTTACGACTATTTTTTTTACGGTTTAACGGCTCCGTCAAAACTCGCGAGTTCAAAGCGGACTTAGTTTCCCTTTTCTATTTTTTTTTTTACTTTTTCGGTCTAACTTTTTCGAGTTAAAATGTCGTAACGTGTTTGCGTGATTCCTCATTTTTACTTTTTCTATTGTTTACCGGAGATGGATATTTGGATGGTTTCGTTGGCGGCACGAGGAGAACCTAGTGGTCCGTCGGTGATTCACATTTGCGGTTAAAAAATATTCAAACCTATACAATTATATATAAAAAGTTTATTTTGCCTAATTAGGATGAGAAAGAATCTTAATCTTTCATTTTTCAAATCAATGGTTAATAACAAAATGTAGGAAAAAGAGGTGTGTATGGGTATGTTTTGAAAATCTTATTTATTGACTTTTTTTCTCCACCCACATGCATAATCGACCCCCATTTTTTAGATGTTTTTTTATACGACGTTATTTTTTATAAAAAAAAATTCATCATTAAATTGAGCGTCTTTTTATCTTTAATTTGAGTACCCTATTGCCATATAAAATATGAGCATGAAAAAACCCCAAAAAATGTGTTATATTTCTATTTTTTATAACATTTTTTGTGCTAGATTTTTGTACTACATTTTTGTGATAATTTTTTTACTGAATTTTTTGTATTAGTTTTCTTTTCTGCATTTTTATGCTATATGTTTTGTACTAGATTTTTATGTGCTATATTTTTTTTACTGGATTTTTCGTGCAAGTATTTTTTGTACCATATTCTTTTTGTTTTTGTTGTATTTTTGAGAAAACAAAATAGGTGCCACATGTCATCTTCACACTGCTACTTATAAGGACCAAAATGTTTTAGTAACAAAATGATCTTCCTTTCTACTTATAAGGAGTGTCACAAGTCATCATCACAATCTTTCTTAGCATACTTAGATAAAACCCATTTTTAGTGGATCTTTCACACACACACACACACAGATATATATATAGAGGCCAATTAATGTACAATAGGGCTTATCGTACATTATGTATGCGATAACCCATCCATCAGATCTTCATCTCCCATGCGATTTCATACCTCCATGCGAACTCTACGAACTGTGCGAATTCAATCTTCCACATGTGATTTTGTCCCTCTACACACCCCATGCCATTTTTCACATTACCCCATGCTAACCATTTTTTCACATGCGATATTCAATCTTCCCCATGCGATTCTACACACCCCATGCAATTTTTCACATTACCCCATGTAAGCCATTTTTCCACATGCGATGTTCAATCTTCCACATACGATTCTACACACCTCATGCCATTTTTCACATTACCCCATGCTAGCCATTTTTTCACATGCGATATTCAATCTTCCACATGCGATTTTGTCCATCTACACACCCCATGCCATTTTTCACATTACCCCATGCTGACAATTTTTTCACATGCGATTTCATTTGCCTTTTTATAACATGCGAAGATTGAATTCGCATCAGATCCGCACCAGATTGAACGGCTGAGATGATCACGTAGGTATCGTACGATAAGCCTAATGTATGCAGGATCGTTTTCAGACCCGAACGAGTCGATCAGAAGAGTTTTGCTCAGTTTGAATGGCGGAAACAGACAAACTAAGGTCAATTCAGCAAGAATATCACTTAAAACTGTCATTCTTTTGATAATAATGACTTTTACAGCCTGACGACACTTCGGCAGCACTTCGTTGCAAAACCGAAAAGCTGATACTGTGATTTCGCTTGAACTGCCCTATATATAGGTAGGAGATTCTGCTTGAACATGTGCATGTTCATTTCAAGCGGAATCAGGACATTAAACTCAAGCGGAATTAACATGTTACATTCGAGCTGAATTATAAACTATCTGATTTCGCTTGAACATGACCTGTTGTCATTTCAAGCGGAATCACTACTAATTCCCTCTTTCTCGTTTTACGTGCCCTGATCTAACTAGCTCTATACAAGACTCGATACAAGACGAAGTTGACAGACGGATGCACCAACAAACTCACCCTTCAGTGTCGAGTCTTCACTTCTTCAATCTTTATCAGTCTTTTGGGCTTCTCTTTGAAGTATTTGACACTGTAAGTATCCTCAAATCTCTCTTCTATATCATCACCAACAAAACTCCCTTCGAATAATAACTCTCCTCCTCGAATGTTGAGTCTCTAAATTCATCAGCATCAGCAATTTCATGATCAGAACCTGACTCTCTTTTCTCTTGATCAGATCTCTTGATTCCTTAAGTTCAACAGCAGCTTGCGTGAATCACAGGTTTCCAAAAACATAACCTAGCTCTTACAGACTCCCCCTTTCAGCAAGCTAGGATCGCAGATTGGCTTTCACAGGTTCAAGATAATTTCCTGGCTCAAAATTTGCTTAGAATCGAAACCTGGCTTTCTTTAATCACAAGCTTCTCAGAATCGATTAACCTGGCAAACCTGCATATTCTCTACCACAAACATAAGTTTTATGATATAAAGATTTGAACTCTAAGCCACTATTTTCAGATTACTATCTGATGAAACTCTTGAATGAATATCATTTTTAAAACTTCTGATGACCACTTGTAATAAAGATCTTAAACTCTTTTTACTCAAACACTCTTTCACAAAATGTCATCATGTTTAGCACTTAGAATTTTGAAAATCAGCTCTCCAACACCAGTTGTCAAAAATCTTTTTGAATTTTTCAAAATTTATGTTAAAACACACTAAAATCTTTTTGGAATTTTTTAATATAAAGAAATGCAGTAAAGAAATATTTACAGACAATCTTTTTGTGAGTTTTAGTAAGAGAACCATATCAGTGTTTCTGAGACAAATCACCAACACCGTTAAGCTTCATTTCATTTTAAGTTCTAAACAATTCACCTAGATTGTCAGTATACTGGTCCACTTTAAATTTTCACATAAAGTTCAACTGTTTCGAGATACGAGATTAATGTTTTAAGCACTTAAACTTATTCGCGTGTCCCACCACTTGAATATACTCCCGTATCCTGATCCCAATATTCAGTCTTACAGGTGAGTATACCACAGATGATATCTGTAAGGGGTTAGGTGCGAAACCGTGAGAGCTCAGGTCAGAACTTCCGTTCAGCAGAGAGATGACGGTTCGACTTTTAGTGTGTCCCCTTTAGAGGATCTTTTCTTCAACAGCACATGATTAGCATTTTTCAATGTTTCATCATTTTTTATGCTGGGGGCGACGCTATATTTCAAGCAATTTAGAAAGTATTATACAGGGACTAGGTCAGAATTTCCAATCAGCAGAAGTCCCGGGATAATACCCCAGATATCACTGAGTATAAAGACCTAGTATCTCAGAAAGAGGGACCTTTCAAACAAGATTTCGGGGGTTACCCATATATCCAAGAAATTGTTCCCCACGATATAAGGAAGTTTGAATTTTTAGGTTAATATCTCGTCACAATCTACTAAATGTGCAAAAATCTACTGGCATATCCGCAGTGAGATTGTTTATCACATTTTTAACTTTCCATTTCTTTAGCATGTTGTGATAGTCCACTGATGTACTATCATTTCCTCTTTTTCACAACAAAACTCATTTTTGATTTTATCATGTTTTTGGCTTTTTCAAATTTTCTAATGTTTTTGGATTTTCAAATTTTCTAATGTTTTTGGATTTTCAAATTTTCTACTCCCCCTAAAATGCAAACACATTTAAAAAAATTGAAAACAAACTATACAGAAAGTTGACAACTGATATTGAATCGCTTCAAATCGCCATTCACTCGGCATAAACAATCCGAACTCCCCCTTTCAACAACTATTTTCCCATTTAGATTTCAAAACACTTAAGTTTGTTTTAATCAAAATGGTTTTTCCGGAAAATAAGTTTTGTTAAAACCACTTGTAGGTTTGGGGTTCATCATCTTGTTTTTCAACCACTTGTATGAAGATTACATCAAGTTCAAATTAATGACCTTGATTAATCGCGTTAAAAGAACCAACCTCTGTACCACTTGTACGTAGAAACAATCAAATACTAAGAATGATACCGATTCATGTTCCACTCTTACCAACCTGGGAACTCCGGCAAGTCCTCATCCTGTAAAATTTGTCAACATTAAAATTCATTCACAAACTCAATTTTTTTTATCAAGAAAGATGCCGATTCCTGATCCGCAATTACAAACTTGGGATCTCCGGCAAGTCCTCATCCTGTAAAATTTGTCAACATTAAAATTCATTCACAAACTCAATTTTTTTATCAAGAAAGATGCCGATTCCTGATCCGCAATTACAAACTTGGGATCTCCGGCAAGTCAGGTTTTTCTATTCAAAGAATATATCCACCCAAGCCTGACCAGCCTTGGGTGTTACCGAGCTACCAACACTCGGTTTCTTACCTCCCATCTTCTTCTCATAGAACTCTTTTACCCCTTTGACTTTTCGGTCAATCATTTTACCAAAAATGTGTTTAACTTTAGGGTTAAATGCCTTTTCAACATCAAAAACCTTTTTGTCAGAATAAAATTGATATGAAATCTCAATTTTACCAATTTTCTTCTTAAAATTTTCAGCCCGAAGTGGTGGAAACTTTTCATCATCCACAGTCGGAACTGATTTTTCACCATTTTCCTCAACCTGTGGCTCCTCTGATTTTGTGGAATCAGATTCATCGCCAGAAGATAGCTCCTCTGATTTTGACCTATTAGAATCATCGCTAGAACTATCAACAGACTTCTTAACAACCCATTTCTGGTTGTCAGATTTAGCTCTTTTCTTGTAAAACCTGTTTGAACATTCACCAATTTCAAATTTTGAATTTTTGAATAGTTTGGTTCTATCAATTGGTGGTTCAAACTCAATCACTTTTTCTTTCAGTTTAGAAACTCCCTGTTTGGTTTGAATTTCCGGTGAACACTTCATGGCAATATGACCATTTTTTCCACACTTAAAACAGGTTCGAGTTTCCTTCTTCTGATAAACAGTCTTCATTTCTTCTTGCTTCATTGCAAGGAACTCTCTGTTTGACTGCCTCCAAAATTCTTTCTTTTCTTCTTCATCTGCTGATGTACCTGAAACAAATGTCATCTTTGATTTAAAATCTCGAACATATTTTTCATTTTTCTGTTTTTCTGTTGGAGTAAAACCTAATCCTTTCTTTTTTAAATTACCGTTATGGTTTGGTTTCTTCTGAAAACCAGAACCATAACTGAAACCCTTTTTCTTGTTTAATCTTTATTGAACTCTTGAGGTGTATTTTTTAGGTTTATCAGTAAAATTTATATTTTTTATTTCAGAAATATTGATTTCTGCTAGTTTGAAAACCTTTTTGATCATTTCAGTTTTAACACCTCTTATTAGAAATTCCTCATCTGAATATAATTTGTCCGAATCATTCAAAGTATATGCAACTTTAAACGATTCGTCATCCAAATTAGATGTTGATAACATAAATTCTTTATCATAAACTCTTTTGCCCTGTTTTTCATTTTGACCCGAAGTGCTGGACTCAGACTTTGACTTTGAACTAGACTCCGACTTTGACTCCTCTGTTTCATCGTTATCTAACACGTGATCCACCACTTTCTTCATCAATTGAGATTGTTGATCAGTGTCAGACGATGTAAACATGACATCAATACTTTCTGGCAAATTGAATGTAGACTCAGACTCCCACTGTAAGTTTGTAGCCTTTTGGACTCTTTCAGAATTTGGATTTCTGGGCAAATATCCATTTTCCAGCGGAGGTGGACACTTGTTATAACTGACACCTTGTTTCTTACCAGAATTCTTTTTGTCAGCCTTTTTCTTAGTGTCATTCTTTTTCTTTTCAGGAGTCTTTTCTTCAGAAACTTTTCCAGCATTCTTTTCTTCAGTTACTTCATCCTCTTCAAATGCCTTCACGCCTTCAACAGTTGGATAAATTCTGTCAATAACATAAGAAGTACATGAGTAACTTTTCAACAAACGATTAACTCTTTCGGTTTCAATTCTTTGTAGTTCCAGTTTCTGTTTAAGAGCAGCACACTTCTCAATATAGTTGTTCACAACTTTTTGTTTTGTCATGAAAGCTCCCTGAAGTGTCTTCATTGCTGTTGCCTGCTCTTCACTTGTGTCATTGTACATGTTCATGGCTTTGTTTAGCACATCATAGGACTCTGATGTGTTTAGAATTATACAGATTTTACGTATTAAATTCCCTATACTTTGAGTGGTTTGTTTATGGTTTTCCCGAGTTTTCGATACTGATTTCATTAAATTATGAATTGGCAGGAATTGGTGAAAAACCTGTTGATTATGCGGTAAAAACGAAGGAAACGGACGAAACAGAGAGAACATGGAAAAGCGTGTCAGAAAGTGGTGATTAACAAATGAAATCTGTTGCAGAGGAGTTCTTACGGATCGAGCGGAAATCGAGTCAAATACACGAAGAAACGAGCACACGAGTAAAAGTTGAGTGAAACAGTGCGGTATAAAAGTCTAAACTTAAAACGGCCATATCTTGTATTAGAAAATGAGTTACGGGATGTATAATATATGAATTTGGGGTAGCTCGACGAGGAGAAGCCAAAAATCGGGTTTGTTTTCTTTGTTCCTTTACGGACTGTAAGTGTTAGGCCTTACGGTCCGTAAGGCTTGCGAATTACGGAGAAAATTATAAAAACGCCATTCAGCTCTAGGGTTTAGGACAATACGGACACCAGACGGCAAGGGAGTATCTTGGGACGAATTTGAAGCATCTTGGAGCTATTCAAGAGTTCTGGAATCATTCGGTTCGTGTTTTGAACGTTACGGGTTCGATTTATCTTAGTTTTTCGCACTTTAAACGATACGAAACATGTTTTGCATTGAATTCAGTCTTGGTTATGCTTTGTTTTTGCTGAATATGAGTAGCTAAATGTTTAAACTACCTAGGTTTTGATGAACTAGTTGATTGTAATGCGTTTGTGACTTGATTTCGGTTATTTGATGTGATTTACATGACTTGACTTTGATATTGATCTTGATATTGCGTGTTTGTGTGTTTTGATTGATTATTGGTTGATGAATTCAGCGGTTTAGGCATGATGAAATTTCCCCTAGACTTAGAATTTAATTTAATTTGATTATCTTAGGATTTTCGGGTTAGGTATTGTGTTGAGAAATTGACCAATTCAACTAATAATTAAAATTGATTTACTAAAACTTGCATCCTCATCTTGTGACTCGAAAGACGATTAGGGTGAGCTAGGTTATTAGCTAATTATTGGTGGGTAGATTGGGTGACCGATAGCTCGGGCTCGTTTATTGCATCGTAATTAGGGTTTCCTAGGATTTTAATTATCAAAGTTGGGTTTGCTTTGCGATTGTTGGATTCTCTCTCAACATTATTGTCTCTGAGGTCAAAAGGATTCCACTTTCGTAGGATTTGGTATCGATAGCTCGAGCCTGTTCGTTCTAGCACTTCACATTTAGTCTTGCTTTCTTGTTTGGGACATCTCTAGCGGGGGGTCAATCGAGGGAAATAGATATTTAACCATAATCATTGTCACGTTAGCATTGCATGATTCTAGGGATTCGACACCTAGGTAGTTCTTTCTCATTATTGTCTGCCTCCTGTCACTTCACCAATCTTGCTTGCTTGTTTTGTTCTCTTGTTTATTCGCTTTAGTAGAATTAGTTAATTAAAAACCTCAAAATCCAAACAAACCAGTTAAGTAGTAGTTGAGTCAGAGTCTAGTTTAGCGTCGCTAGTATCTCGTGGGTTCGATACTCGGACTTCATTAGGCTTTACTACGTACGATAGGTACACTTGCCTGTCAGTGGTCTAGCAGTTAGAGTCTTAGTTTATAAATTTAAAACTAGGGTGTCTAGATTAGGTTTAGTTTTTATTAGACCACATTCAGCACATCAAGTTTTTGGCGCCGTTGCCGGGGACACTTAGGCGATTGCGTTATTAGCTTTGACTGATCTTATCCGTTTAATTGGTCTTATTTGTAGTTTGAGTCTTAGGGTTTGTGTCTAGTAGTAGTGTGTCTAGTCATTTTTGTAAATATATTTTTTTAGTTTGTTTCATTTTATATATTTTTATCATGTGTTTAATCTGTGGAGGGGACCATTACACTAAATATTGCGCAATTCGAACGGGGTACCCTCCCTGTGTTACGAAGTTTGCGGATACAATTGCAGGCTTCATTCAGAAAACTAAAACGACAAAAGAGCAAGGGGATCAGAGATTTCCCGACATGCTCGCCTTTTCTGAGCAAGCGCTTGTGTTACTGCAACTATTGGCGGATAATTGGAGGATTCAGCAAGTGGATCCGGAGTGTGAGGGCTGCGCTGGACCGCACAGGTATGAAGATTGTCCGGTCGCTTTTCGATGGTCAATACCTTCGGTTACACGAGGTATATATTGGGATGATGATTGGGATTGGAATCGAGGTACGAATGACGAGATGATATATACCATCGAGCCTACTGACAAGGAGACGCCATTGGAGGGCGAAGAAAGCGATGGAAGAGAAGAAGAGGACGACGATGCAGTTGAAGAGCTTCAAGGCGACCCAGAGCTATCGGATATAGAGCCGGAGACGATAATGGACATTGAAGTCCCACCTCCGATTCAACAGGTCGCTAATTCTAGCCATTGGTGTCCCACGCCATGGAATATCGACGATAGCTTCTGGAGTGATGATGAGGGGGTAGTAGAAGAGGCCGAGTTAGAGATGGCTGATTACACCGCCCCGATGGAAGAAGGTGCGCAGCCTCCCGATAGTATGGACGATTATGAGGATGGTTGTTACCCCACTAACCCGATATGGGACATGTCTGACGCATCAGAAGTGGGGGATGATCATACTCTATCATGGGAGGAGGAGTTTGGTGACGAGTTGGGTGGTTTACCAACTCTCGTAGATGAAGAGCGATTTGACCCAGTCGGCGATTTGACTGAACTAGAAGCATTATTGATGGAGAAGCCGACTATGGAGTTCAAAGAGCCACCAAACTCAGCAGCGAAGCGAGCGGATGAGGAGTTTGACGGCTGACCCGTGAAGGATTTAGATGTTGGATTGCCACACATACCAACAAGAACACGGGAGAAGGCGCGAAAGAACTTGGATCGACATAGTGCGAGGATTCAGAGATGGTTCAAACAGAAGCAAATGGAGAAACTGAAGTGCAGAGACAACCATCTTCCTCACTACATATCTCGTATCAGGTTTGATCCAGGTAAATTTAAATATTGGTGGTCTGACCCATTAAAAATTTTTAAAATATTTTATTATTCCACCAATAAACTTCTAATTATCTTTGAGGACCGAGTGGAACTAAACGGGTTGGACCGGGGTTGGATAAAGGAGAAACCTCCTGATAGAGTTTAAGTGTGGGGAGGTTTTGTAGAGTTTGTTAAATTTATTTATTCGGTGGATTTTTGGTAGTTAGTAGAGTTTGTATATTTAGTCATTTATTTTGTACCATAAGTCTAACTTAGTAGTTTTGAGTCGTTTTTTTAGAGTCGGTACTGCTTTGGTTTTGCTTGTTTTTGTTAATGCAGGTTTGGATATGTAGCACCCGTACTCAATCTCCATTCGGGTGTTTTTGGAGCTGCTTAGCAAATTTCAAGGAATTTTCCAAGTATACCAGTCAGAGTCAAAGCCGATCGCGACCAAAATGCTATATGATCGAGCTGGATTGGACGAGAGTTTCGGAAGCTTACGCGTTATAAAACTAGCTAAGTCCTTTCCAATTTGCCCTTTGTCTTTTATTTCTTATTTATTTTAGTCTTTTGAGTCGGTTTCCATCCTACATTGAGGGCAATGTAGAGTTTAAGTGTGGGGATGGGAAACTATCGTTTAGTGTCTAATTAGTAGAGTCTTGAGTCATAAAATTTAAAAAATAAAAAAAAAATTAATTAAAAATTCTTTTAAAAAAATCGAAAAAAAGATGGTTTTGCAAGTCCCGGTCCTTTAGCGTATAGAAAACGAAAAACCTTTTCAAAACGTCAGTTAAAAATGGTTTAATTGTCGAATTTACGAGTCGAGCGCACATGTTTCTTTAAGTTGCGGGATAGTAGGTTGATTGATTCGGTTTTTGGGAGTAAAAGGTTTTGGGATGCCTAAGATAGTGGATGGAGCCAGAGAGTTAATTGGTTGTGCATTGTCGATATCGGTAGCCTTTATTCACCACATGATAGTGAGATTTGAGCCTTTACATGTTTCATATTTATATGTTGACTAGTTTCGTTTCATGTGTGTTTGCCGACTTTGTTGCATTACTTTAGAACTTGTGCGTTTTGATACAGTTTGAAACCTTTGGTTAGGATTTGGCATGGATATGATAGAGGCATTAGGATCACCCCTATTTATGTAACCTGTGTGTTTAACCCGTTTCACCATTACCCTTAGTTACACCACTTTGAGCCTAGCCATTCGTTTGCTACCCTTTTGTGATTCGATAGCCGGATCGTATTACGTGATTATTATACTTGAAAAAAAAGAAAAAAATGAAAAAAAAGAGGAAAAGAATGGAAAAAAAAAACAAAAAAGAAAAAAAAAAGAATAAAGTTGTAGGTCAAAATGACCAACATGCTAGTATTTGTTTCGTGCTTATCCGGTTTATCGTGTGATTATGTGTTTAGCCACTTATTCCAAAAAAAAAAAAAAAAAAAAAAAAAACCCAACCTTTAGCCCTTACCTACCCAATAAAGCCATATTGATCTGTGTTAGATTTTAACAAATAGGTGGAAATCTGATTAACGTACAAGCTTATGATAGTATGCTCCATAGTTTGGTTTTGAGAGTTCACTCAAAATTACATATTTATCGGCCGAGAGATGAGTGATATTGTGAGGGGTATTGACAGTGCATGATTGGTTGCTTGAAGGTAAGAAAAGCTTGATTAGATAGGCTCGTTTTCAGTTAAATGTTATGATTCGTCAACCTTTTGAACGTTGTAAGTCTTGCGAAACCGTTGTGCTTGATGATTTCGTAGTTCGCGTTATAATTTGTTTAAGACTTGCGTTTTTGTAAAGTTTTTAAGTTGGACATGTTGCTTGGGATTTTGCTTAGGGACAAGCAAAAGGTAAAGTGTGGGGATGTTTGATGTGTTTAGAATTATACAGATTTTACGTATTAAATTCCCTATACTTTGAGTGGTTTGTTTATGGTTTTCCCGAGTTTTCGATACTGATTTCATTAAATTATGAATTGGCAGGAATTGGTGAAAAACCTGTTGATTATGCGGTAAAAACGAAGGAAACGGACGAAACAGAGAGAACATGGAAAAGCGTGTCAGAAAGTGGTGATTAACAAATGAAATCTGTTGCAGAGGAGTTCTTACGGATCGAGCGGAAATCGAGTCAAATACACGAAGAAACGAGCACACGAGTAAAAGTTGAGTGAAACAGTGCGGTATAAAAGTCTAAACTTAAAACGGCCATATCTTGTGTTAGAAAATGAGTTACCGGATGTATAATATATGAATTTGGGGTAGCTCAACGAGGAGAAGCCAAAAATCGGGTTTTTTTTCTTTGTTCCTTTACGGACCGTAAGTGTTAGGCCTTACGATCCGTAAGGCTTGCGAATTACGGAGAAAATTATAAAAACGCCATTCAGCTCTAGGGTTTAGGAAAATACGGACACCAGACGGCAAGGGAGTATCTTGGGACGAATTTGAAGCATCTTGGAGCTATTCAAGAGTTCTGGAATCATTCGGTTCGTGTTTTGAACGTTACGGGTTCGATTTATCTTAGTTTTTCGCACTTTAAACGATACGAAACATGTTTTGCATTGAATTCAGTCTTGGTTATGCTTTGTTTTTGCTGAATATGAGTAGCTAAATGTTTAAACTACCTAGGTTTTGATGAACTAGTTGATTGTAATGCGTTTGTGACTTGATTTCGGTTATTTGATGTGATTTACATGACTTGTCTTTGATATTGATCTTGATATTGCGTGTTTGTGTGTTTTGATTGATTATTGGTTGATGAATTCAGCGGTTTAGGCATGAAGAAATTTCCCCTAGACTCAGAATTTAATTTAATTTGATTATCTTAGGATTTTCGGGTTAGGTATTGTGTTGAGAAATTGACCAATTCAACTAATAATTAAAATTGATTTACTAAAACTTGCATCCTCATCTTGTGACTCGAAAGACGATTAGGGTGAGCTAGTTTATTAGCTAATTATTGGTGGGAAGATTGGGTGACCGATAGCTCGGGCTCGTTTATTGCATCGTAATTAGGGTTTCCTAGGATTTTAATTATCAAAGTTGGGTTTGCTTTGCGATTGTTGGATTCTCTCTCAACATTATTGTCTCTGAGGTCAAAAGGATTCCACTTTCGTAGGATTTGGTATCGATAGCTCGAGCCTGTTCGTTCTAGCACTTCACATTTAGTCTTGCTTTCTTGTTTGGGACATCTCTAGCGGGGGGTCAATCGAGGGAAATAGATATTTAACCGTTATCATTGTCACGTTAGCATTGCATGATTCTAGGGATTCGACACCTAGGTAGTTCTTTCTCATTATTGTCTGCCTCCTGTCACTTCACCAATCTTGCTTGCTTGTTCTGTTCTCTTGTTTATTCGCGTTTTTGTAAAGTTTTTAAGTTGGACATGTTGCTTGGGATTTTGCTTAGGGACAAGCAAAAGGTAAAGTGTGGGGATGTTTGATGTGTTTAGAATTATACAGATTTTACGTATTAAATTCCCTATACTTTGAGTGGTTTGTTTATGGTTTTCCCGAGTTTTCGATACTGATTTCATTAAATTATGAATTGGCAGGAATTGGTGAAAAACCTGTTGATTATGCGGTAAAAACGAAGGAAACGGACGAAACAGAGAGAACATGGAAAAGCGTGTCAGAAAGTGGTGATTAACAAATGAAATCTGTTGCAGAGGAGTTCTTACGGATCGAGCGGAAATCGAGTCAAATACACGAAGAAACGAGCACACGAGTAAAAGTTGAGTGAAACAGTGCGGTATAAAAGTCTAAACTTAAAACGGCCATATCTTGTGTTAGAAAATGAGTTACCGGATGTATAATATATGAATTTGGGGTAGCTCGACGAGGAGAAGCCAAAAATCGGGTTTGTTTTCTTTGTTCCTTTACGGACCGTAAGTGTTAGGCCTTACGATCCGTAAGGCTTGCGAATTACGGAGAAAATTATAAAAACGCCATTCAGCTCTAGGGTTTAGGAAAATACGGACACCAGACGGCAAGGGAGTATCTTGGGACGAATTTGAAGCATCTTGGAGCTATTCAAGAGTTCTGGAATCATTCGGTTCGTGTTTTGAACGTTACGGGTTCGATTTATCTTAGTTTTTCGCACTTTAAACGATACGAAACATGTTTTGCATTGAATTCAGTCTTGGTTATGCTTTGTTTTTGCTGAATATGAGTAGCTAAATGTTTAAACTACCTAGGTTTTGATGAACTAGTTGATTGTAATGCGTTTGTGACTTGATTTCGGTTATTTGATGTGATTTACATGACTTGTCTTTGATATTGATCTTGATATTGCGTGTTTGTGTGTTTTGATTGATTATTGGTTGATGAATTCAGCGGTTTAGGCATGAAGAAATTTCCCCTAGACTCAGAATTTAATTTAATTTGATTATCTTAGGATTTTCGGGTTAGGTATTGTGTTGAGAAATTGACCAATTCAACTAATAATTAAAATTGATTTACTAAAACTTGCATCCTCATCTTGTGACTCGAAAGACGATTAGGGTGAGCTAGTTTATTAGCTAATTATTGGTGGGAAGATTGGGTGACCGATAGCTCGGGCTCGTTTATTGCATCGTAATTAGGGTTTCCTAGGATTTTAATTATCAAAGTTGGGTTTGCTTTGCGATTGTTGGATTCTCTCTCAACATTATTGTCTCTGAGGTCAAAAGGATTCCACTTTCGTAGGATTTGGTATCGATAGCTCGAGCCTGTTCGTTCTAGCACTTCACATTTAGTCTTGCTTTCTTGTTTGGGACATCTCTAGCGGGGGGTCAATCGAGGGAAATAGATATTTAACCGTTATCATTGTCACGTTAGCATTGCATGATTCTAGGGATTCGACACCTAGGTAGTTCTTTCTCATTATTGTCTGCCTCCTGTCACTTCACCAATCTTGCTTGCTTGTTCTGTTCTCTTGTTTATTCGCTTTAGTAGAATTAGTTAATTAAAAACCTCAAAATCCAAACAAACCAGTTAAGTAGTAGTTGAGTCAGAGTCTAGTTTAGCGTCGCTAGTGTCTCGTGGGTTCGATACTCGGACTTCATTAGGCTTTACTACGTACGATAGGTACACTTGCCTGTCAGTGGTCTAGCAGTTAGAGTCTTAGTTTATAAATTTGAAACTAGGGTGTCTAGATTAGGTTTAGTTTTTATTAGACCACATTCAGCACATCAGACTCCTTTAATCTGTTCATGTTGTGAATCAACGAACTGTTTTGTTTCTTCATTGCTTCACAATTTTCACAAATTACTGGATTCTCCTTTGCAACAGCTTCTTCATCAATTTTGAAAGCTGGAACTTCTTTAACTTTTCTTCTCACTACTGGAACCTCTTCATCATCACTGCTGACCGATGTTTTTACCTTTTTCTTTTTCTTCTTAGCTTTCTCATCTTCACTGTCACTTTCAGCCATCATCTTCAAGTGTTGTGCCATTCTTTTTGCATAATACTCAGTACCATCATCATCACTATCCTCTTCAATACGAGCAACAAATGCTTTGGCTTTCAACAATTCTTTGTCTGGGCAATAGTCATCCCAGCTGAAGTTCTCCCAACTAAAACCTTCGGGTAATTTTTCATCATCTTGGTCTATTACCAATGCTTTACCATCAGCTGAAATATATTTATCCCAGTTGAAATCTGTTGTTGACTTTTTCTCATCATGGTCCACCATGCATGCTCTTTTTGAAGAATCTTCAATCACTTTTCTCCCATGTGCAACTTGTGGTTCTTGTTGATTTGAAGATTGAGCAACTTGATGATAGATAGCTTTTCGGTAGTAATCATTGTTGGTGTTGAATGGATTTTGAGCTCCACTTGCTTCGCGATTCTTGCACTCCCTCTTGAAGTGTCCTTTTTCCCTGCAACGAAAACAAGTGACTTTAGATTTATCAAAACCTAAAGTAGAAACACATGCATCACGGAAATCATCTCGTCCCGTGATCTGCTTGAATTTCTCAGCTCTCCTCAAAACACTTGCGAAACACCATTTTATATCCATTAATTCCATCTCTTCAGCATCGATCTGATCGTAATCCTCTTTAGTCAGCATTGGATTCCCGATCCGACCTGCAACAAAACTTCCATATGATTCTAAAACAGCTCCTAACAGAGACATGTGGCTTTTTGCAACTTCTTCAGTGTAATCTTGATCATTCTCAAGATTCAGTATAATGTTGCATTGTAACTTCCTACCACTCTTTATCACTGTCAAGTTTGGATCAAATGAAGGATATGATGAGAAACTTGTCTTGTTGCTTGATCCTTTTGAAGAACTTTCAGATGAATTCTTGGCATTGAAAGCAGTTTCAACTTTTAGAGAAAAATTTGTTGCTTTGTCATTCAACCCTGCTTTGTAGTAAAGCCCAATGTCTTGTTCACGATCGAAATCTTTCATCCTGATAATCTTTCTCTGTTCCATCTCCTGAGCCTCAATCTTTTCTATAAATTTGCTATGTGTCAGATTGCTGAATCATTTCTTGTTTCTTAGCATCATGAGATATGTTCCCCAAGTCTCATGTGGCAAAGCATCAGCTAGCTTCTCTATCAGCTCTTCATTGTCTTTGTTGATGCTCACCCTTCTCAAATTTACCAACAGATTGCAGTATCTTTCAATTATCTACTTCGTGCTCTCATTCTTTAAACCTCGAAATAAATCAAACTCTTTCTTTAGAAGCGATTTCTTGTTCTTGATCATTTCTTGACTACCAACAAACTTTGATCTTAAAGCTTTCCAAATCGAATAAGAACTTCCATTATGTTGCAATAGGACCACGATGTCTTCTTTCACAGCTTGTAGTAAACTCAGCATCATTTTCTCATTCTTGTATTTCTTTTTATCATCAATACTCATATCTTTGATAGCAATTTCCTCTTCATCGTCATTTGTCGGTCTTACTTATTTTGTCTCAACACATTCCCAAGCATCCAAATAGTTTGCTTGTACCCAGTTCTCAAAACGTCCTTCCCAACCCTTATACTCCTCGATGTTCATGAGTTTGGGAGGTTTTTGCATAGTTCCTGTTTCATTTTCCAACATTGTGTTCTGTGCAATAGTAATTGGGGTAACTGGGGTAGCGAATGCGTTATAAAATTCATCGTCCATATTGCGAATTCCAAGAAATTCTCAAAACTGTCTTTCAAGCGAAATACCAAACTCAAGCGAAACCCCTTTTCAAACGAGATCTCTGATTCAAGCGGAATCAAACAACACTTTTCAAGCGGAATACAGTTTGAAGCGGAATCAAAATGAACTTTCAAGCGGAACCTGGTTTTTAGGCGGAATCAACCAGAATTCTCAAGCGAAATACCAGTTCAAGCGGAATCAACCAGTATTTTTCAGACGGGATCATAATTTCAAGCGGAATCAACAGACAAATTTCAAGCGGGATCTGATTTTCAAGCGGGATATGCTACTGATGTCATAATTTCTCGCTAATTTTGAAGCGGAATCAGAAATTTTGTTAGTTTAAGATCAATTTTAAACTTGAAACTTTCAAGGCTTGGTTAAAATACAATTACGAGCATGATGTGTGAAAATCAGAACATTTAGACCGTGAAAACAAGTTCAATTTGAAAAAGAAGGTGTAGAAATCAGAATTCGCAGCTGAATTGGTAAGAACTCTTCCTCCTGAGCTCGATACCACTTGCAGGATTGTTTTCGGACCCGAACGAGTCGATCAGAAGAGTTTTGCTCAGTTTGAACGGCGAAAACAAACAAACTAAGGTCAATTCAGCAAGAATATCACTTAAAACTGTCGTTCTATTGATAATAATGACTTTTACAGCATGACGACACTTCGACAGCACTTCGTTGCAAAACCGGAAAGCTGATACTATGATTTCGCTTGAACTGCCCTATATATAGGCAGGAGATTCCGCTTGAACATGTGCATGTTCATTTCAAGCGGAATCAGGACATTAAACTCAAGCGGAATCAACATGTTACATTGGATCGGAATTATAAACTATCTGATTTCGCTTGAACATGACCTGTTGTCATTTCAAGCGGAATCACTACTAATTCCCACTTTCTCGTTTTACGTGCCCTGATCTAACTAGCTCTATACAAGACTCGATACAAGATGAAGTTGACAGACGGATGCACCAACAATGTATTTTGCACTTTTCCTATATATATATATATATATATATATATATATATATATATATATATATATATATATATATATATATATATATATATATATATATATAAGATTCGGTTCAAATAAAAACCACCACGTGTTGTGAGAACTATAAGAACTCGTACTTCCCACGCGAGTTAGGCCACCAATTTTTGTAATAACGTAAATGAAAATGTTATAAACACATCCATTAAAAACAAAAAAAAAAAATTGTTGAGTCAGTGGTTATGCCTAATGTAATTTGTTTATGCCTGATGTAAATTTTGTTTATGGCTATGTAATTTTTTTATATCCGATGTAAATATTTGCATGCGATATTTTTTATTATTATTTTTTGCTAGAACAAGTGATTTTTAAAAGATTTTTAAGAATTTTTTTTTTTTTGAAAAAATTTTTCTTAAAGCCTAGTTCCCATGCTTCTCACAACTCAAGATGGTTCTTATTTTACCCATTCCCTATATATATATATATAGAGAGAGGGGGGGGGTATCTGATTATACAAAAAGTAATAAAATCCGGTGAAGTGTATAGGACGCTTTGTAACATTGATCTAACAATATAATGGCTGATTAGGTGGTCCCAAATCAAGCAATCACGCAACAAAATTAGTTGGTGAAAGAGCAAAAAAGAAAGATTGACTATTGTGGACGTTCCTAACGATTTCAAAACGACATAACCTTCTTCATACGTTAGTATATGTATATATATATATATATATGTATATATATATATATGTATATATATATATATACATATACTAACGTATGAAGAAGGTTATTTCGTTTTGAAATCGTTAGGAACGTCTATATATATATATATATATATATATATATATATATATATATATATATATATAAGGGTAAGATCAAATAAAAAGTTTATTTTGCCTAAGTAGGATGAGAAAGAATCTTAAACATTCATTTTTCAAATCAATGGTTAAGATGAAAGTGTAGGAGAAAGGATGAGTGCAACGGTATCTTGAGAAAATCCTATTTATGGACTTTTTCTCTCCACATGCAAAGCATATACATATTTCACCCTCATTTTTTAAACGTTCATGACTTTTTTATACGACATTATTTTTTCGTAAAAATTTCACCGTAAAATCGAGCGTCTTTTTATCTTTAATTTGAGTACCATATTGCTATATAAAATATGAATACTAAAAAAACCCACTAAAATATGTTGTATTTTTATGTTGTATAACATTTTTTGTGCTGAATTTTTTGTACTATATTTTTGTGCTAAATTTTTTTGTCTTAAATTTTTTTTCTCAGTATTTTATGCTGGATTTTTTTGTACTACATTTTTTGCTGAATTTTTTCGTGCTATATTTTTTGTACTAGATTTTTTTTTGTGCTATATTTTTTTG
Organism: Helianthus annuus; assembly: GCF_002127325.2. NCBI lineage: Eukaryota > Viridiplantae > Streptophyta > Magnoliopsida > Asterales > Asteraceae > Helianthus > Helianthus annuus. Next base: position 111,546,516 of record NC_035438.2, on the reverse strand, counting down.
TACTACATCTTTTGTGCTATATTTTTTCGTACTAGATTTTTAGTGCTAGATTTTTTGTGCTAGATTTTTTTGTACTAGATTTTTTTGTTGTATTTTTTAAAAACAAAAGTGGTGTCACATGTTATTTTCACTCCTATTTATAGGGACCAAAATATCATTCATTCCTACTTATTAGGAGTGTCACATGTCATCGTTACAATCCTTCTTAGGCTACTTAGGCAAAATCCACTTTTAGTAAATCCTTCCCCTATATATATATATATATACACACACACATAGTAGATTCGGTTCAAATAAAACCACCACGAGTTGTGAGAACTATGAGAACTCGTACTTCCCACGAGAGTTGGGCCACCAATTTTTGCAATAACGTAAATGAAAATGTTATAAACACATCCATTAAAAACAAAAAAAAAATTGTTCAGTCAGTGGTTATGCCTAATGTAATTTGTTTATGCCTGATGTAAATTTTGTTTACGGCTATGTAATTTGTTAATGCCTAATGTAATTTCAAAATGACATAACCTTCTTCATACCATAGTATATATATATATATATATATATATATATATATATATATATATAATACACCATAAAATCGAGCATTGTATTCTCTTTAATTTGAGTAGGGTATTGCTACAGTTTTTATTTAATAAAAAAATAAAAATACAAGCTACGTGATTAGGTAATAATACGTGAATACTTACCAATATGTGAATACATGATTACATAACATTACGTAATATACACTATATTCATAAATATGTATAACATTACGTGAATATGTACCGGTACATAATATGCATTACATTCAAAAACAAATTTAACGCTACCTATGATGTATAACGTTACTTGATACATGATTACATAACATTACGTAATATACACTATATTCATAAACATTAATGCGTGATTGCGTAATTACATAACACTACGTGACTATGTAACTTTACCTAATTACGTAACACTACGTGATATATGTACTCCGGCTACGTAATTACATGGATGATTATACCACAGGCTTAAAATTACATGTGGAGATTTTTCTGGTCTACCAACCACTTCACACGGAATTAGCTTGTACAAAAACATGCCCCTATATATACACACATGCTCAACTATATATAACTTAAATGTAACGTTAAATCATCACATGAAATACCATTTTGCTTTACTAAAACCGAACATAACTCATGAGATATAACATATCATATTCGTTCTATTTATTGCATAGTAGATTACATAATATTATCACTTGAAATAACCATTTTGCTTTACTAAAACCAAACATAACTCAGGAAATATAGCATATCCTATTCGTTCTATTCCTTGCACAGTAGATTACAACGGAATATTATCTCACGAAATATTATCTCATGAAATATTATCTCATAGCCAATGTTTTTGGTCTAGACACTGGTCAGTCTATATGTACAACGGAATACCTAATTCACAAATCGATGTTCATGTGAGATCAGGTGACGATGATCTCAGACATCATAACAATGTCATTGATCTTGGGTATAAATTCAGCTTTTGTGAAAGTATCTTCGATAACACTCTTTTTGTAGGAGATTTTATCGACAATTCTCGATCCGCGCATTTTCATGTTTTTGATCAAACTATAGGAGAGATTATCCATTGCTTAATTGGTGGACATGCAGATGTTTATTGGCTTCGAAACGAAGACGGATATTACTTGTCCAGAGAATTTAAATCAGATATTAATGATCCAACATGGATGTTTAGAGGAAATTGGGAGTAAGAGATTTGTTCATGTCATTTATCTAAAAAGCACATTATAATAAAGTTATATAAATGATGTTGTATGCTATTATACATGATTTATATTATACTGTGTTACTTGGATCTCTTTTTTTTTATAGGTGACTTCATTTTTCTATATTCTATTTTTCTATATTCTTTGACTTGATGTGTTGGTTTGTTGTTCGTTTTGGAGCCGAGGGTCTCTTCTGGAAGCAGCCTCTCTATCCCTAAGGATAGAGGCAAGGTCTATCTACATCCCACCCTCCCCAGACCCTATGAGTAGCTTTACTATTTGTGGTATTTACTGGGTATGGTTGTTCTTGTAAATGATATGTTTGTCACTTCTCCATTCTAGCTAGCGATATAAAAATCAACTTTTATGCAAGTCACAACAAATTTTATGGGTAAACTTTGACTAGCTGAAAATTACTTTAAACGGAAAATTAATTTAAACCAACATTTTTAAAACTGTCCAGCCTGTCGGACCGGTCCGGCTGGGAACCGAAGACCGCAGCGGGCCGGTCTCTGTTTTGGGTTGTTTCAACAAAGGGACGGTCGTTGGGCCGGTATCCGGGCGGTCGGGCCGGCGGTTCACAGCGGTCGGAAAACGATATTTTCCGATGTCGGAAAACGAAAAGTACGGTGAACTAAAAGTTGCAGTGACAACTTATTTGAAGAAGATGAAGTGTTTGTTATTAAATTAATACAACCATTATGCATTACATTGGGAAAATTATGAAAAAACAACAAGTAAGTTTAGATAAATATCATGTTCCCCAATGAAAACTAATTACCATCTGTTACTTTTGAACATATGTAATTTAACTTTTCTTTTCTATTTTGCCTACTAATTTAAAGATATAAAATAATAATCATTATTTTTTTATGAAATTAAACATTGAAACTTCTACTTACTATATAAAAATTTTTAAGGAGCATCATAGGCTAAGTGATCTCAATATTTTATATATATTTCTATATAATCTATGACGTAACCCCGTGGTGATTGGTGTTTTCCACGGCGTTGTTTATGGGGGGATTCTTTGCCGGCGTAAGGGGGCAATTTGGTTGGTGATGTGGCTCGAGTTGATTGGTAGTTTGTGGTGGGAGGTTTGTGATTAGTTAGTTTTTTTTAAACACTAGGTAATGCCCTTTTGTCGCCCAACACCAACCCGTGCTTTTTTTTTACTACGTCCTTTTGCTTACGTGGCTGTCATATTATGCTTAACGTCCGCTTTTGATGCTCCTCCACGCCAAATGGTCTCAATGGTTGAATGTTCTAGTCCTAATATAATTATAAAAGTATATATTTAATACTAGCATTCACTGGAATTTCAGTTTGGTCTATTTGTCTCATGTTGTGGAAACACTCATTAGCTATCTATAGCTTTAATAAAAGAAATTAAAACACGCATTAACTATCTATAGCTTTAATAAAAGAAATTAAAATTATCACTGGAAATAATCATTTTGGTTTCTTGAAAACATAAGATATCTCGATTTAATGTAGAAATTCATATTAATTGTATATTAATTTGCAAAATGTTCTCTCCTTTCATAAATACTATTTATTTTTGTTTGACTCTTTGACTTTTCTTTTCTTTTTTATTCTTCAATTTTTGTCTTTTACTTTTAAGCCTTTATTTTTTTTAATCACAATAGTTTTCATCATTTACCCTTTTCACCTCATAGTTTTCATCATTTACATATTTATCATAAACATTTTCTTTTTTTAATCTTAACATTTTTTCACTTTCAACATTGATCCTGTACTTTACATATTTTACAAATTTGTCAATTTATTATTATTCATTCTAAATTTTGCGAGTTAACACGCTGCAACGTGCGCATGTGGCTCAACGTTTTACGACTATTTTTTTACGGTTTAACGGCTCCGTCAAAACTCGCGAGTTCTAAGCCGATTTAGTTTCCCTTTTCTACTTTTTTTTTACTTTTTCGATCTAACTATTTCGAGTTAGAACGTCATTACGTGTTTGCATGATTCCCCATTTTTACGTTTTCTATTGTTTATGGGAGATGGATATGATTGGATGGTTTCGCTGGCGGCACGAGGAGACCCTACTGGTCCGTCGGTGATTCAAATTTGGGGTTAAAAAAAATATTCAAACCTATACAATTATATATAAAAAGTTTATTTTGCCTAATTAGGATGAGAAAGAATCTTAATTTTTAATTTTTCATATCAATGGTTAATAACAAAATGAAGGAAAAAGCGGTGTGTATGCATATGTTTTGAAAATCTTATTTATTGACTTTTTCTCTCCACCCACATGCAAAATCGACCCGCATTTTTTAGATGTTCTTAACTTTTTTATACGACGCTATTCTTTATAAAAAAAATTCATCATTAAATTGAGCGTCTTTTTATCTTTAATTTGATTACCCTATTACCATATAAAATATGAGCACGAAAAAACCCCAAAAATGTGTTATATTTCTATTTTGTATAACATTTTTTGTGCTAGATTTTTGTACTACATTTTTGTGATAATTTTTTTGTACTGAATTTTTTGTATTAGTTTTTTTTTCTGGATTTTTTATGCTATATGTTTTGTACTAGATTTTTATGTCCTATATTTTTTTTTACTGCATTTTTCGTGCAAGTATTTTTTGTACCATATTCTTTTTTTTTGTTGTATTTTTGAGAAAACAAAATGGGTGCCGCATGTCATCTTCACACTGCTACTTATGAGGACCAAAATGTTTTAGTAACAAAATGATCTTCCTTTCTACTTATAAGGAGTGTCACATGTCATCATCACAATCTTTCTTAGCATACTTAAATAAAACCCATTTTTAGTGTATCTTTCACACACACACATATATATATATATATATATATATATATATATATATATATATATATATATATAGGGGTAAGATTAAATAAAAAGTTAATTTTGTCTAAGTAGGATGAGAAGGAATCTTAACCATTCATTTTTCCAACTCGCCCCGGATCAAAAGGTTCTCATGGTTCTTACAAATGGAGGTGGTTTTCATTTTAGCGCTCCCCTATATATATAAGATTCGGTTCAAATAAAAACCACCACGAGTTGTGAAAACTATGAGAACTCGTACTTTCCATGCGAGTTGGGCCACCAATTATTGCAATAACGTAACAGATCCATTAAAAACAAAAAAAAAATTGTTGAGTCAGTGGTTATGCCTAATGTAATTTGTTTATGCCTGATGTAAATTTTGTTTACGGCTATTTAATTTGTTTATGCCTAATGTAATTTAAAAACGACATAACCTCTTTAATTTGAGTAGGGTATTGCTACAGTTTTTTATTTAATAAAAAAATAATAAAAATGCAAGCTACGTGACTACGTAATAATACGTGAATACTTACCAATATGTGAATACATGATTACATAACATTACGTAATATACACTATATTCTTAAACATGTATAACGTTACGTGAATATGTACCGGTACATAAAATGCATTACATTCAAAAACAAATTAAACGCTACCTATTATGTATAACGTTACTTGATTATGTATTAATGTGTGATTGCGTAACTACATATCACTACGTGACTATGTAACTTTACGTAATTACGTAACACTACATGATATATGTACTCCGGCTACGTAATTACATGGATGATTATACCACAGGCTTAAAATTACATGTGGAGATTTTTGTTGTCTACCAACCACTTCACACGGAATTAGCTGCAACGTGCGCATGTGGCTCAACGTTTTACGGCTATTTTTTTTACGGTTTAACGGCTCCGTCAAAACACGCGAGTTCTAAGACGACTTAGTTTCTCTTTTCTATTTTTTTTACTTTTTCGGTCTAACTTTTTCGAGTTAGAACGTCATAACATGTTTGCGTGATTCCCCATTTTTACGTTTTCTATTGTTTACTGGAGATGGATATGATTGGATGGTTTCGCTGGTGGCACGAGGAGACCCTACTGGTCCGTCGGTGATTCAAATTTGCGGTTAAAAAAATATTCAAACCTATACAATTATATGTAAAAAGTTTATTTTGCCTAATTAGAATGAGAAAGAATCTTAATCTTTCATTTTTCATATCAATGGTTAATAACAAAATGAAGGAAAAAGAGGTGTGTATGCGTATGTTTTGAAAATCCTATTTATTGACTTTTTCTCTCCACCCACATGCATAATCGAACCCCATTTTTTAGATGTTCTTAACTTTTTTATACGACACTGTTTTTTATAAAAAAATTCATCATTAAATTAAATTGAGCGTCTTTTTATCTTTTATTTGAGTACCCTATTGCCATATAAAATATGAGCACGAAAAAACCCCAAAAATGTGTTATATTTCTATTTTGTATAACATTTTTTGTGCTAGGTTTTTGTACTACATTGTTGTGATAATTTTTTTGTACTGAATTTTTTGTATTAGTTTTTTTTCTGGAGTTTTTATGCTATATGTTTTGTACTAGATTTTTATGTGCTATATTTTTTACTGGATTTTTCGTGCAAGTATTTTTTGTACCATATTCTTTTTTTTTTGTTGTATTTTTGAGAAACAATATGGGTGCCACATGTCATCTTCACACTGCTACTTATGAGGACCAAAATATTTTAGTAACAAATTGATCTTCCTTTCTACTTATAAGGAGTGTCACAGGTCATATCACAATCTTTCTTAGCATACTTAAATAAAACCCATTTTTAGTGTATCTTTCACATATATATAGGGGTAAGATCAAATATAAAGTTTATTTTGTCTAAGTAGAATGAGAAGGAATCTTAACCATTCATTTTTCCAACTCGCCCCGGATTAAAAAGTTCTCATGGTTCTTACAACTGGAGGTGGTTTTTATTTTAGCGGTCCCCTATATATATAAGATTCGGCTCAAATAAAAACCATCACGAGTTGTGAAAACTATGAGAACTCGTACTTTCCACTCGAGTTGGGCCACAATTTTTGCAATAACGTAAATGAAACTGTTATAAACACATCCATTAAAAAAAAAAAAAAAAAAAACTGTTGAGTCAATGGTTATGCCTAATGTAATTTGTTTATGCCTGATGTAAATTTTGTTTACGACTATTTAATTTGTTTATGCCTAATGTAATTTCAAAACGACTTAACCTTCTTCTCACGTTAGTATATATATACATATATATATATATATATATATATATATATATAATACACCATAAAATCAAGCATTGTATTCTCTTTAATTTGAGTAGGGTATTACTACAGTTTTTTATTTAATAAAAAAATAATAAAAATACAAGCTACGTGATTACGTAATAATACGTGAATACTTACCAATATGTGAATACATGATTACATAACATTACGTAATATACACTATATTCATAAACATGTATCGTTACGTGAATATGTACCGGTACATAATATGCATTACATTCAAAAACAAATTTAACGCTACCTATTGTGTATAACTTTACTTGATTATGTATTAATGCCTGATTGCGTAATTACATAACACTACGTGACTATGTAACTTTACGTAATTACGTAACACTACGTGATATATGTACTCCGGCTATGTAATTACATGGATGATTATACCACAGGCTTAAAATTACATGTGGAGATTTTTGTTGTCTACCAACCACTTCAAACGGAATTAGCTTGTACAAAAACATGCCCCTATATATACACACATGCTCAACTATATATAACTTAAATGTAACGTTAAATCATCACATGAAATACCATTTTGCTTTACTAAAACCGAACATAACTCATGAGATATAACATATCATATTCGTTCTATTTATTACATAGTAGATTACATAATATTATCACATGAAAAAACCATTTTGCTTTACTAAAACCAAACATAACTCATGAAATATAGCATATCGTATTCGTTCTATTCATTGCACAGTAGATTACATAATCTTATAGGACAATTATATATGTAAAAATTGTAAAATTGCTTATATTTGCTCAAAACTTGTTATAAATGCATAGCGAATTAATTGTTAGAATACATACACTGTATAAATATGTATACTCATACAAGAGGAACACACACAATTACTCATCGTTTGGAGCTTCAAAAAAATGAGTATTTTTTATATAATGAAATCGTGTTCGCTTTTCATTGCATTGACCTATTTCAGTTGCTTTCTCGTAACCCCTTCTCATAGCCAATGTTTTTTGTCTAGACACTGGACAGTCTATATGTACAACGGAATACCTAATTCACAAATCGATGTTCATGTGAGATCAGGTGACGATGATCTTGGACATCATAACATTACCATTGATCTTGGGTATAAATTCAGCTTTTGTGAAAGTATCTTCGGTAATACTCTTTTTGTAGGAGATTTTATCGACAATTCTCGATCCGCGCATTTTCATGTTTTTGATGAAAGTATAGGAGAGAATATCCATTGCTTAATTGGTGGGCATGCAGATGTTTATTGGCTTCTAAAAGAAGACGGATATTACTTGTCCAGTGAATTTAAATCAGATTTTAATGATCCAACATGGATGTTTAGAGGAAATTGGGAGTAAGAGATTTGTTCATGTCATTTATCTAAAAAGCACATTTTAATAAACTTATATAAATGATGTTGTATGCTATTATACATGATTTATATTATACTGTGTCACTCGGATATCTTTCTTGGTATAGGTGACTTCATTTTTCTATATTATATTTTTCTATATTCTTTGACTTGATGTGTTGGTTTGTTGTTCGTTTTGGAGCCGATGGTCTCTTCTGGAAGCAGCCTCTCTATCCCTAAGGATAGAGGCAAGGTCTGTCTACATCCCACCCTCCCCAGACCCTATGAGTAGCTTTGCTATTTGTGGGATTTACTGGTATGGTGGTTCTTGTAAATGATATGTATGTCACTTCTCCATTCTAGTGATATAAAAATCAACTTTTATGCATGTCACAACAATTTTATGGGTAAATTTTGACTAGCTGAAAATTACTTTAAACGGAAAATTACTTTAAACCAACATTTTTAAAACTGTCTAGCCTGTCGGACCGGTCCGCCCGGGAACCGAAGACTGCAGCGGGCCGATTCTCCGTTTTGGGTTGTTTTAACAAAGGGCTGGTCGTTGGGCCGGTAGCCGGGCGGTCGGGCCGGCGATTCATAGCGGTCGGAAAATGGTATTTTCCGGTGTCGGAAAACGAAAAGTACGGTGAACTAAAAGTTGCAGCGACAACTTATTTGAAGAAGATGAAGTGTTTGTTATTAAATTAATATAACCATTATGCATTACATAGGGAAAATTATGAAAAAACAACAAGTAAGTTCAGATATATATCATGTTCCCCAATGAAAACTAATTATCATCTATTACTTTTTGAACATATGTAATTTAACTTTTCTTTTTTATTTTGCCTACTAATTTAAAGATATAAAATAATAATCATGATTTTTTATGAAATTCAACATTAAAACTTCTACTTACAAGTTTATAAAAAATTTTAAGGAGCATCAAACGCTAAGTGATCTCAATATTTTATATATATTTTTATATAATTTATGACGTAACCCCGTGGTGATTGGTGTTTTCCACGGCGTTGTTTATGGGGGGATTCTTTGCCTGCGTAAGGGGGCAATTTTGTTGGTGATGTGGCTCGAGTTGATTTGATTGGTGGTTTGTGGTGGGAGGTTTGTGATTAGTTAATTTTTTTTAAACACTAGGTAATGCCCTTTTCACGCCCAACACCAACCCGTGCTTTTTTTTACTACGTCCTTTTGCTTACGTGGCTGTCATATTACGCTTAACGCCCGCTTTTGATGCTCCTCCACTCCAAATGGTCTCAATGGTTGAATGTTCTAGTCTTAATATAATTATAAAAGTATATATTTAATACTCGCATTAAATGGAATTTCAGTTTGGTCTACTTGTCTCATGTTGTGGAAACACTCATTAGCTATCTATAGCTTTAATAAAAGAAATTAAAACACGCATGAACTATCTATAGCTTTAATAAAGGAAATTAAAATTATCACTCGAAATAATCATTTTGGTTTCTTGAAAACATAAGCTATCTCGATTTAATGAAGAAATTCATATTAATTTTATATTAATTTGCAAAATGTTCTCTGCTTTCATAAATACTATTTTTTTTGACTCTTTGACTTTTCTTTTATTTTTTATTCTTAATTTTTTGACTTTTACTTTTAACCCTTTATTTTCTTTAATCACAATAGTTTTCATCATTTACCCTTTTCACCTCATAGTTTTCATCATTTACATATTTATCACAAACATTTTCTTTTTTTAATCTTAACATTTTTTCACTTTCAACATTGATCCCGTACTTTACATATTTTACAAATTTGTCAATTTATTATTCATTCTAAATTTTGCGAGTTAACACGCTGCAACGTGCGCATGTGGCTCAACGTTTTACGACTATTTTTTTTACGGTTTAACGGCTCCGTCAAAACTCGCGAGTTCTAAGACGACTTAGTTTCTCTTTTCTATTTTTTTTTTACTTTTTCGGTCTAATTTTTTCGAGTTAGAACGTCATAACGTGTTTGCGTGATTCCCCACTTTTACGTTTTCTATTGTTTACTGGAGATGGATATGATTGGATGGTTTCGCTGGCGGCACGAGGAGACCCTACTGGTCCGTCGGTGATTCAAATTTGCGGTTAAAAAATATTCAAACCTATACAATTATATATAAAAAGTTTATTTTGCCTAATTAGAGTGAGAAAGAATCTTAATCTTTCATTTTTCATATCAATGGTTAATAACAAAATGAAGGAAAAAGAGGTGTGTATGCGTATGTTTCGAAAATCTTATTTATTGACTTTTTCTCTCCACCCACATGCATAATCGAACCCCATTTTTTAGATGTTCTTAACTTTTTTATACGACGCTATTTTTTATAAAAAAATTCATCATTAAATTGAGCGTCTTTTTATCTTTAATTTGAGTACCCTATTGCCATATAAAATATGAGCACGAAAAAACCCCAAAAATGTGTTATATTTCTATTTTGTATAACTTTTTTTGTGCTAGATTTTTGTACTACATTGTTGTGATAATTTTTTTGTACTGAATTTTTTGTATTAGTTTTTTTTCTGGATTTTTTATGCTATATGTTTTGTACTAGACTTTTATGTGCTATATTTTTTTACTGGATTTTTCGTGCAAGTATTTTTTGTACCATATTCTTTTTTTTGTTGTTGTATTTTTGAGAAAACAATATGGGTGCCACATGTCATCTTCACACTGCTACTTACGAGGACCAAAATAATTTAGTAACAAAATGATCTTCCTTTCTACTTATAAGGAGTGTCATAGGTCATATCACAATCTTTCTTAGCATACTTAAATAAAACCCATTTTTAGTGTATCTTTCACATATATATAGGGGTAAGATCAAATAAAAAGTTTATTTTGTCTAAGTAGAATGAGAAGGATTCTTAACCATTCATTTTTCCAACTCGCCCCTGATCAAAAAGTTCTCATGGTTCTTACAACTGGAGGTAGTTTTCATTTTAGCGGTCCCCTATATATATAAGATTCGGTTCAAATAAAAACCATCACGAGTTGTGAAAACTATGAGAACTCGTACTTTCCACTCGAGTTGGGCCACCATTTTTTGCAATAACGTAAATGAAACTGTTATAAACACATCCATAAAAACAAAAAAAAAATTGTTGAGTCAGTGGTTATGCCTAATGTAATTTGTTTGTGCCTGATGTAAATTTTGTTTACGACTATTTAATTTGTTTATGCCTAATGTAATTTCAAAACGACTTAACCTTCTTCACACGTTAGTATATATATATATATATATATATATATATATATATATATATATATATATATATATATATATACACCATAAAATCAAGCATTGTATTCTCTTTAATTTGAGTAGGGTATTGCTACAGTTTTTTATTTAATAAAAAAATAATAAAAAGACAAGCTACGTGATTACGTAATAATACGTGAATACTTACAAATATGTGAATACATGATTACATAACATTACGTAATATACACTATATTCATAAACATGTATAACGTTACGTGAATATGTACCGGTACATAATATGCATTACATTCAAAAACAAATTTAACGCTACCTATTGTGTATAACGTTACTTGATTATGTATTAATGCATGATTGCGTAATTACATAACACTACGTGACTATGTAACTTTACGTAATTACGTAACACTACGTGATATATGTACTCCGGCTATGTAATTACATGGATGATTATACCACATGCTTAAAATTACATGTGGAGATTTTTGTTGTCTAACAACCACTTCACACGGAATTAGCTTGTACAAAAACATGCCCATATATATACACACATGCTCAACTATATGTAACTTAAATGTAACGTTAACTCATCACATGAAATACCATTTTGCTTTACTAAAACCAAACATAACTCATGAGATATAACATATCATATTCGTTCTATTTATTGCATAGTAGATTACATAATATTATCACATGAAATAACCATTTTGCTTTACTAAAACCAAACATAACTCATGAAATATAGCATATCCTATTCTTCTATTCATTGCACAGTAGATTACATAATCTTATAGGACAATTATATATGTAAAAATTGTAAAATTGCTTATATTTGCTCAAAACTTGTTATAAATGCATAGCGAATTAATTGTTAGAATACATACACTGTATAAATATGTATACTCATACAAGAGGAACGCACACAATTACTCATCGTTTGTTTGGAGCTTCAAAAAAATGAGTATTTTTTATATAATGAAATCGTGTTCGCTTTTCATTGCATTGACCTATTTCAGTTGCTTTCTCGTAACCCCTTCTCATAGCCAATGTTTTTTGTCTAGACACTGGTCAGTCTATATGTACAACGGAATACCTAATTCACAAATCGATGTTCATGTGAGATCAGGTGACGATGATCTTGGACATCATAACATTACCATTGATCTTGGGTATAAATTCAGCTTTTGTGAAAGTATCTTCGGTAATACTCTTTTTGTAGAAGATTTTATCGACAATTCTCGATCCGCGCATTTTCATGTTTTTGATGAAAGTATAGGAGAGAATATCCATTGCTTAATTGGTGGGCATGCAGATGTTTATTGGATTCTAAAAGAAGATGGATATTACTTGTCCAGTGAATTTAAATCAGATTTTAATGATCCAACATGGATGTTTAGAGGAAATTGGGAGTAAGAGATTTGTTCATGTCATTTATCTAAAAAGCACATTTTAATAAACTTATATAAATGATGTTGTATGCTATTATACATGATTTATATTATACAGTGTCACTCGGATATCTTTCTTGGTATAGGTGACTTCATTTTTCTATATTCTGTTTTTCTATATTCTTTGACTTGATGTGTTGGTTTATTGTTCGTTTTGGAGCCGATGGTCTCTTCTGGAAGCAGCCTCTCTATCCCTAAGGATAGAGGCAAGGTCTGTCTACATCGCACCCTCCCCAGACCCTATGAGTAGCTTTGCTATTTGTGGGATTTACTGGGTATGGTTGTTCTTGTAAATGATATGTTTGTCATTCCCCATTCTAGTGATATAAAAATCAACTTTTATGCATGTCACAACAATTTTATGGGTAAATTTTGACTAGCGGAAAATTACTTTAAACGGAAAATTACTTTAAACCAACATTTTTAAAATTGTCCAGCCTGTCGGACCGGTCCGCCCGGGAACCGAAGACTGCAGCCGGCCGATTCTCCGTTTTGGGTTGTTTTAACAAAGGGCCGGTCGTTGGGCCGGTAGCCGGGCGGTCGGGCCGGCGGTTGACAGCGGTCGGAAAATGGTATTTTCCGGTGTCGGAAAACGAAAAGTACGGTGAACTAAAAGTTGCAGCGACAACTTATTTGAAGAAGATGAAGTGTTTGTTATTAAATTAATATAACCATTATGCATTACATTGGGAAACTTATGAAAAAACAACAAGTAAGTTCAGATATATCATGTTCCCCAATGAAAACTAATTATCATCTGTTACTTTTTGAACATATGTAATTTAACTTTTCTTTTCTATTTTGCCTACTAATTTAAAGATATAAAATAATAATCATGATTTTTTATGAAATTCAACATTAAAACTTCTACTTACAAGTTTATAAAAAATTTTAAGGAGCATCAAACGCTAAGTGATCTCAATATTTTATATATATTTTTATATAATTTATGACGTAACCCCATGGTGATTGGTGTTTTCCACGGCGTTGTTTATGAGGGGGATTCTTTGCCGGCGTAAGGGGGCAATTTGGTTGATGATGTGGCTCGAGTTGATTGGTGGTTTGTGGTGGGAGGTTCGTGATTAGTTCATTTTTTTAAACACTAGGTAATGCCCTTTTCACGCCCAACACCAACCCGTGCTTTTTTTTACTACGTCCTTTTGCTTACGTGGCTGTCATATGACGCTTAACGCCCGCTTTTGATGCTCCTCCACGCCAAATGGTCTCAATGGTTGAATGTTCTAGTCTTAATATCTATAGCTTTAATAAAAGAAATTAAAACACACATTATCTATCTATAGATTTAATTAAAGAAATTAAAATTATCACTGGAAATAATCATTTTGGTTTCTTGAAAACATAAGATATTGTAGGATCGTTCGACTGATCCGAATGAGTCGTTCAGAGGAGTTTTGATCAATTACAGGTGCGGAAAACAAGTAACTGACGTAGAAACAGCTAATTCTTCACTTTTAACACTGATTGTATTGATCTGACAGCAATTACACTAAGTCTTCACACCAGCAGCAATTCGGTATGGAATACAAGGCAATCTCTACTGATTTCGCTCCTGACAAATCTATATATAGAGTCTTGATTCCGCCCGAAACATATAAGAACCATTAGGAGCGGAATTAGACTTAAGTGATTCCTCCCGAAATCAATCCATATGTTATTTGCAACAAAATTACCTCTATGAGCGAAATCAGACTTCTAATCTCACTAACTTTCCTATTTTTCGTAAAACGTGCCCTGATCTATACAATCTAGTCTAAGACTCGATCCAAGACAAAGTCGACAGATGTATGCTCTAACAGACTCCCCCTCAGATGTTGACGAGTCGTAAGTGTCGAGTCTTCTAGCCTTCAATCTTGATCAGTCTCTGGGCTTCACTCTTTCTGTCTTCATCAATAGACTCCCCTTAACAATGTGCTGGCATTCCTTTAGTTCTTTAGCATCATCTGCTTCAGGATCGTTGTCTGGCTTTCACACTTTGTCTTCAGAGTCCACATGAATCGGAAACATGGCTCTTTAGAGAATCGTTCCAAGATCATAATCTGGCTCTCCTCCGGCGTCAGGATCGATTGACCTAGCTCAGACTAGCATACAGCTTTGATTTCAAGATCGTCATCTGGCTTTCATCAACCTCTACCTCAAAATAAATTTCAAATATTAAAATATTTCAAATATTGAGGTATGCACCAACTCTGACTCTCTCTCAAATCAATACCTACATGATGAATCACTTGTAAAAATAGGATTTAACCGATTTGGTTTTAAACATAGACTCCCCCTCACCACATGGTCATCATGTTTAGCACTCGGAATTTTGAAAATCAGCTCTCCAACATCAGTTGTCGAAAATCTTTTTGACTTTTTCAAAATTTGTGCTAGCACACACAAAATCTTTTTAGATTTTCTGAAAGAAAGTAAATGCAGTAAAGAAAAATTTACAGACAATATTTTTGTGAGTTCGTGTAAGAGGATCATATCAGCTATTGAGACATGTCACCAACACCATTAAGCTTCATTTCATCTTAAGTTCTAAACAATTCATCTAGATTGTCAGTATATTTGTCCACTTAAATTTTCACACAAATTTCAATTGATCCGAGATACGATATTAATGTCTTAAGCACTTGAACTTATCCGTGTGTCCCACTTCTTGTATATACTCCCGTATCCAGATCCCAATATTCAGTCGTACAGGTGAGTATACCTAGATAATATCTGTAAAGGGGTCATAATGCGAGGGCCGTGGGAGCTCAGGTCGATACTTCCGTATACGCAGAGAGATGATGGCTTCGACTTTTTGGTGTGTCCCATTTAGAGGATCTTTTGTTACAACAGCAGTGACTATCAATTTTATTGTTTCATCGACATGCTGAGGGTGGCGCTATATTTCAAGCTTTTGCGGAAAGTATTATACGGGGACTAGGTCAGTATTTCCATACAGCAGAAGTCCCGGGATAATACCCCAGATATCACTAAGCATAAAGACCTAGTATCTCAGAAAGAGGGACCTTTCAAACAAGATTTCGGGGGTTACCCATATATCCAAGAAGTTGTTCCCCACGATCTAAGCAAGTTTGAATTTTTAGGTTTATATCTCATCACAGTCTACTAAATGTGCAAAAACCTACTGGCATATCCGCAGTGAGATTGTTTACCACATTTTTAACTTTACATTTCTTTAGCATGTTGTGACAGTCCACTGATGTACTATCATTTCCTCTTTTATACAACAAAACTCAATTTTGAATTTTATCATGTTTTTGTATTTTTCAAATTTTCTAATGTTTTTGGATTTTCTGAAATTTTAAATTTTTACTCCTCCTAAAATGCAGACACATTAAAGGAAATTTGAAAACAACTAAGCTCTTGACCCAATTCTAAAACACAAAAATGTAACACAAACTATACAGAATCTTGACAAATGACATCGAATTGCATCAATTCGCCATCCACTAGGCATAAACAATCAGAACTCCCCCTTTCACAAACCATTTTATCATTTAGACTTCAAGACACTTAAGTTTGTTTTAATCAAAATGATTTTTCTGGAAAATGATTTTGTTGTTACCACTTGTAAGTTTATCATTAGTAGGTTAGGGTTCATCATCTTGTTCATCAATCACATATGTAGTAAATCAAGTACAACTTAATGTCCCTGATTTACCATTTGCAATTAATCAACCTCTGTACCACTTGAAAACACAAACAATACCAGCTGTAGGAATATCACATCTATATAAACCGTTTTACCAACTCGGATGCCGATTCCTGTTCGCAATTACCCACCTGGAAGCTTCGGCATAGTCCTTTACCTGTAAAATTTCAACATTTTAAATCTTTCATACAAACTCATTAAAACATGAATGATGCCGATTCCTGATCCACGATTACAAACTTGGGATCTCCGGCATAGTCCTAAGACCTCAAGGGAAAAGAATTTCCACCCAAGTCTTTTCAGACTTGAGAGTTTTCAGTTTTTGCTCAGTAGGGTTGTAAGTTGCCTTTTTAGTAGCATATAAATCTTTAACCCCCTTTGCTTTCCCATTAAGCATTTTCCTAAAAATTTTCTTAATATTTCCATTAAAAAAATTTTCGACATCAAACTCAGTTTTCTCGGTGTAAAACTGATCCGAGATTTCAACTTTACCAACTTTCTGCTTAACTTCTTCAAACTTCAGTGATGGAAATTCATCATCATTCTGAAACTTTCACCTCTACTTGTGGCTCTTCTGGCTTTGTGGAACCAGATTCATCGCCGACTTTTTCATCAACCTTTTTAACAACCCACACTTGGTTGTCTTTTCCTTTCTTTTTGTATAAATTTTTCTTGGAACATTCGCCAACTTCATGAATGGAATTTTCAAAAACTTTGAAGTTTTAAGTTGGTGGTTCAACATCAACAACTTTTTCTTTTAGTTTATCAGAAACTCCCTGTTTTGTCTTGATATTCTTTGGACAGTTCCATGCAATGTGACTAGCTTCATTGCACTTGAAACAGGTTCGAGTTTCTTTTGAATGAAACAATCCAGTTCCATTCCTTTTCTTTTCAGCAAGAAACTCTTGGTTTGACTATTTCCAGAATGGTTTCTTCTGCTCATCTTCTGCAATTCCACCTGAAACAAATTCTGTTTTTGTTTTAGAATTTTTCTCATTTTTATAATTTTCTGGTGGAATAAAACCAAGACCTTTCTTTTTGATTTTACCGTTATGGTTTGGTTTCTTTTGAAAACCAGAACCAGAACTGTAACCTTTTTTCTTGTTTAAAAGTTGTTGAACTCTTGAAGTGTATTTTTTAGGTTTTCTAGTAAGATTTAAATCTTTTATTTCAGAAATATTAATTTCTGTCATTTTGAAAACCTTTTTGATCATGTCAAAACGAACACTTCTTATTGGATACTCTTTGTCAGAGTATAATTTGTCAGAATCATTTAAAGTGTATGCTACTTTAAATGTTTCATCATCCAAATTTGCTTTTGATAACAAAAATTCTTTACTATAAGACTGTTTAACCGACGATTTTGGACCGTTGACCGACGGACATGATGTCACACCCCTCCAAAACCCCACCCCGCCTTGGAGGCGTGACATGCCCAGGATCATAGCCACCAATCATACTGAACAAGCATGTAGTTTATTTATAAAATCCAACACAATACAATTGGTGTCAAAACATAGTTTAAGTTTACAGCGGAAGCAAAACATAAGTTTAATATAAGTTTTCCCCACAACGACGACGCCTCCCAGTGCAAGCTCCTTAAGCTAGGGACCTAACGACCTGCAAGGCATGTGACAACGAGTCAACAGCAAAGTTGAGTGAATTCACGGTTGGTTCACTGGCTTACTAGCCCGTATCGCGGTCTCCCAGACATGTTTGCTAAGGTTAGTATCCGTATCACGTCGCTGCCCTACAGGCATGTGTGCGAAGATTAGTGGAGTGGCATCCTACCTCTAGAGGATGGCTGTGCCTTGTAGAAAGTTTGTGAACTCACCTTTGCTTTTGCTTTGCTTGGTTTGCCTATCTTCTTTGATTGTAAGGGTATGGGATAGAGTTTATCCTACTGATAAGCCTAATAATCTAATGCACACAAAATTAGGTAAGTAACCAATACAACATTTACGACAATTCACCAGATTAAACCCTCACAACGATTAATAAGGTGCAATACTTAACAATTCAACGGATTCACAACGAATAACAGAGCATAGTCCGAATTCGAACAGCACTCAAATATTCAAGTCGAAATCACGACGAATTAATAAAGTATCAGCTCAATTTGAGCAGCACTTAATCATACGTTGGATAGTTACAATCGATCGGACGTTGAATCGTAATAGCGATCGAATTATTACCCTGATTCGTAGCAGCACTTAGTGATTGTGTGTGTTTTTGGACTGTTTCCTCTATAATTCGACGTACACAGAGAGTTTGTGCGTCGTTGTAACTTCCTCAGGCATGTCCCAAGGCCTGCTATTTATAGCCGAATTTTGGTCTTGCTTACAGACCGTATGCCATGTCCCTTACGGTCCGTAAGGGAAGCAGTCTAATTATAAGGCGGCTAAGTTCGGGACTAGGCTTGCTGACTTGAAAATTTCCACCAATCAAAGTTAAACAACGAGTTTTGAGGATAATTATTAGCTAGGTTTTACCCCTCTTGAGTTTTAGGGGCCCTAATCCTGATTCTGATTGTTCTGGAAATCTTAGGGTTTCTGCAGAATCACTTGGGTTTCTCAATTTGGGTTTCCAATTAGACTAATTAAAATAATAAATAGGACTTTTAGTGAGAGTTGCTACATTCTCCCCTCCTTATTTAAATCTCGTCCTCGAGATTTATTCGAATAAGTAAGGATACCAGTACTAATCTTTTATGCTCGAGAACTTAACCTTTCTGTCTTATCTTTAAATTTTTCATTCACTTATATGTCTTGAAGAGGTACTACCAACTATTCGTCAGATAGATATTTCTTAAAGTTGGATACATGAAATACTTAGGGAAGACTTAACCTTAGTCGTAACACTTAAAATGAATATTATAGAACATCGTAAAGTATTGAGTCTTGCACTTGGAGAGAAGCATCGTTGCGGATTACTGTACAGGTTATAGTCTGGTTTTATCCAAAAGCTTTACCCTTTTTAAAACCAAGTTCACTATAACCAATGGCTCTGATACCACTCTGTCACACCCCTCCAAAACCCCACCCCGCCTTGGAGGCGTGACATGCCCAGGATCATAGCCACCAATCATATTGAACAAGCATGTAGTTTATTTATAAAATCGAACACAATATAATTCGTGTCAAAACATAGTTTAAGTTTACAGCGGAAGCAAAACATAAGTTTAATATAAGTTTTCCCCACAACGACGACGCCTCCCAGTGCAAGCTCCTTAAGCTAGGGACCTAACGACCTGCAAGGCATGTGACAACGAGTCAACAACAAAGTTGAGTGAATTCACGGTTGGTTCACTGGCTTACTAGCCCGTATCGCGGTCTCCCAGACATGTTTGCGAAGGTTAGTATCCGTATCACGTCGCGGCCCTACAGGCATGTGTGCGAAGATTAGTGGAGTGGCATCCTACCTCTAGAAGATGGCCATGCCTTGTAGAAAGTTTGTGAACTCACCTTTGCTTTTGCTTTGCTTGGTTTGCCTATCTTCTTTGATTGTAAGGGTATGGGATAGAGTTTATCCTACTGATAAGCCTAATAATCTAATGCACACGAAATTGGGCAAGTAACCAATACAGCATTTACGACAATTCACGAGATTAAACCCTCACAACGATTAATAAGGTGCAATACTTAACAATTCAACGGATTCACAACGAATAACAGAGCATATTCCGAATTCGAACAACACTCAAATATTCAAGTCGAAATCACGACGAATCAATAAAGTATCAGTTCAATTTGAGCAGCACTTAATCATACGTTGGATAGTTACAATCGATCGGACGTTGAATCGTAATAGCGATCGAATTATTACCCTGATTCGTAGCAGCACTTAGTGATTGTGTGTGTTTTTGGACTGTTTCCTCTATAATTCGACGTACACAGAGAGTTTGTGCGTCGTTGTAACTTCCTCAGGCAAGTCCCAAGGCCTACTATTTATAGCCGAATTTTGGTCTTGCTTACGGACCGTATGCCATATCCCTTACGGTCCGTAAGGGAAGCAGTCTAATTATAAGGCGGCTAAGTTCGGGACTAGGCTTGCTGACTTGAAAATTTCCACCAATCAAGGTTAAATAACGAGTTTTGAGGATAATTATTAGCTAGGTTTTACCCCCCCTTGAGTTTTAGGGGCCCTAATCCTGATTCTGATTGTTCTGGAAATCTTAGGGTTTCTGCAGAATCACTTGTGTTTCTCAATTTGGGTTTCCAATTAGACTAATTAAAATAATAAATAGGACTTTTAGTGAGAGTTGCTACACATGAACCTCCAGACTCTGACTTTGACTCATACTCCTCATCAGTATCTAACACCTGATCGACCACCTTTTTGATTAACTCAGACTCATGATCAGTGTCAGACGAAGTGTAAGTAACGTCAATGTTTTCTGGTAATTCATCAGTTGTGTCGGTTTTTACCTTAATATTGACCGCTTTTTCAAGTTGCTCCTCGTTTGGTTTTCTAGGAGAATACCCTTCCCAGATTGGAGGCGGACACTTGTTATAGCTAACAGTTGGTTTCTTTCCAGTATCTTTCTTCTTTGGCTTCTCATCTTGGAAAGCTTCGAAACCTGCAACAGTTGAATAAATTCGATCAATAAGATAATCAGAACTAGAATAACTCTGTGATAAACGTCTGATTCTCTCATTCTCGATTTTCTCGGTTTCCAACTCCTGCTTCCACTTTGCACTCTCCTCGATGTAGAAATTGATAGCTTTCTGCTTTGACATCATCACTGCATTCATCATTGTCAAAGCTTGTTCTCTTTCGGAATTTGTCTTTTGAAGACCAGTCACTATTTTGTTCAAAACATCATAAGATTCTTTCACATAGTTAAGATTGAACAGCAACTGCTCCTTCTTCTTTTCGTACTCAGCTATCATCTCATCTTTGACTATGCATTCTTTGCTTGATTCAAGACACTTTGTACATGGCTTGACGACTTCAACAATCTTTTCAATTTCTATTATCTTCTCAACTTCGACAACTTTCACAGCTTCAGTCACCTTTTCTTCTTCATTAACCTGCTCAGTCTCAACTATTTTCTCAGCAACCTTTTCAGCATTCATCTCTTGTTGTTCTTTTGCAATTCTTTTCTCTTTCAGTTTCTCCAAGCGATTTGCAAAATAGAAATGAAAAATTTCAGGAGACAGATGAGATTTAGCAATGTTAATATGTTTTTCTTCCTCATCATCACTACTACTATCATCAGTTGGTGACTGATCAAATTGTACAGATTTTTCAGAACTAGCATCCGAAGAACCAGAAACAGATGGTGTTTGATCAAAGATAACTTCTTTTTCAGAACTCATATCACTTTGTACACTTTCATCTACACTAAGTGAACTTTCATCAGATGCAACAGATTCTTCCTTCACATTCTTCATAGTTTCACCGATAGACTTCATCCATGTGGCAAACATATCAGGTTCTTTAACAATCTTTGCAATGAATGATTTCAATTCTCCTTTTTCATCAATAAACATATCCCAGCTAAAGCCTTCAGGTAGTCTTTCATCATCTTGATCAACTAAACATGCCTTGCTTTCAGGAGATATGTAATTGTTCCAGTTAAGATCCACCAAACACGCTCTTTTTGAGTCCTCAATTCTTCTACCATGAGCCACCTGTGGTTCTTGCTGTTCTTGTTGACCAACTTGCTGATAAATGGCTTTCCGGTAGTAGTAGTCGTCTTTTCCAAACGGATTCTGAGCTCCACTAGCTTCTCTGTTCTTGCATTCTCTCTTGAAATGGCCTTTCTCCCTGCATCGAAAACAAGTAACTTTAGATTTATCAAAACCTAAAGTAGAAACATATGCATCAAGAAAGTCATTTCTCCCAGTGATAAGCTTGAACTTTTCAGCTCGTCTAAGAACACTCGCTAGACACCATTTGATATCCATTAGTTCCATTTCTTCAGCGTCTATCTGATCGTAACCCTCCTTTGTAAGCATAGGATTCCCTATCCTTCCAGCTACTAAGCCTTCGTAAGATAGCAACACCGAACCAAGTAGAGCCATGTGATCTTTCGCAGTCTCTTCAGAAAAACTTTGGCCGTCTAGAAGATTCAAAGCGATGTTGCACTGGATCACATAACCATTTCCAGTTTTTGTTCTCTGAGAGTGAAAACTTGTATTTGATTCTTTCGGACTGACACTCGGAAACGAAGAGAATCCACTGCTTTTGCTTGAAGTCTGATCAACTTTTTCTTTAGAATCCCCAGCACTAAACGCAGTTTGTATTTTCGGGCTTCTTTCAGCTTCTGGAACACTGCCTTTGTAGTACATCTTTTCGTCTTGTTGACCACTTGGACTGTTCATCCTCGCGATCTTCTGCTGTTCCAGATCCTGACTTTCAATCTTCTCGATAAACTGAGAAATCGTTAACCCATCATAAACCCCGGTATTTTTCAAGATCATCAAGTATGTTCCCCATTCTTTCTGCGGTAACGCAATGGCTAATTTGTCTACCCATTCTTCACGATCTTTTGTAATACTTAGCATCGACATGGATCGCACCAAGTGACAATATCTTTCTATCATCTTCTTTGTATCTTCTCCCGGCAAACTACTGAAGAGATCAAATTCTTTCTTGAGTAATGCTTTCTTGCTCTTAATCATGTTCTCACTACCCTCAAATTTAACACGAAGAGCATCCCAGATTGACTTTGAAGTCTTATCATGCTGTAGCAACACAAAGATGTCTTCTTTGATGGCTTGTTGAAGCAAACTTATCATCATATTTTCAGCACGATACATATCCCGTTCTTGATCACTAAACTCAGAAATTGTTTTCACAACTTGTAACTCAGTACGAGGCAAAACATACTTCTTCAGAATACATTCCCATGACCTTAAGTGGTTTGCCTGAACCCAGTTTTCGAATATGTCTTTCCACCCGTAGTATTCTTCGATACTCATCAGTTTCGGGGGCTTTTGTAACGTTCCGGTCTCGTTTTCCAAGTTCATGTTCTGAGCAATGGAAGCCGGAGTAGTCGGAGATGAAGCGAACGCATTGTAGAACTCTTCACTCATGATGACGTATCACGTTTCTCAAAAACAATTGATTTGGAGCGGAATAGCAAACTTCAACCTCTGGAGCGAAATCACTGAATTATGTTTGGAGCGAAATCAGTACAAACTCTGGAGCGAAATCACAAATTTATCAAACTGGAGCAAAATCAGCAGGCAGTTTGGAGCCGAATCAAAGATTTTGGTTGTCTGGAGCGGAATCAAAAGTAACTTTGGAGCGGAATCCCTCAAAACCTGTGCTCTGGAGCGAAATCAACAATACTTTTGGAGCGAAATCAGACGATCTCGAGCGAAATCAAATTTAGTCTTTTCGAGCGGAATCAACTCGTAGGTCATTTTTGTCCAATTTTAAGCCGTATTTTGACATGAAACTTTTAGGGATTTGTTAATGTTCAATTATACGCAGTCTGTGAAATTATGAACAAGTTTTGACCGGTAAATCTCTCTGTACTGATACAAGAAGGTGTAGAAGTAAGAAATATTGACTAAATCTAGCTAATCTCTGCAGAACTCCTCCTCCTATGCTCTGATACCACTTGTAGGATCGTTCGACTGATCCGAATGAGTCGTTCAGAGGAGTTTTGATCAGTTACAGGTGCGGAAAACAAGTAACTGACGTAGAAACAACTAATTCTTCACTTTTAACACTGATTGTATTGATCTGACAGCAATTACACTGAGTCTTCACACCAGCAGCAATTCGGTATGGAATACAAGGCAATCTCTACTGATTTCTCTCCTGACAAATCTATATATAGAGTCTTGATTCCGCCCGAAACATATAAGAACCATTAGCAGCGGAATTAGACTTAAGTGATTCCGCCCGAAATCAATCCATATGTTATTTGGAGCGAAATTACCTCTATGAGCGAAATCAGACTTCTAATCTCACTAACTTTCCTATTTTTTCGTAAAACGTGCCCTGATCTATACAATCTAGTCTAAGACTCGATCCACGACAAAGTCGACAGATGTATGCACCAAAAGATATCTCGATTTAACGTAGAAATTCATATTAATGGTATATTAATTTGCAAAATGTTCTCTCCTTTCATAAATACTATTTATTTTTGTTTGACTCTCTGACTTTTCTTTCCTTTTTTATTCTTAAATTTTTGTCTTTTACTTTTAACCCTTTATTTTTTTTTTAATCACAATAGTTTTCATCATTTACCCTTTTCACCTCATACTTTTCATCATTTACATATTTATCATAAACATTTTCTTTTTTTAATACTAACATTTTTTCACATTCAACATTGATCCCATACTTTACATATTTTACAAATTTGTCAATTTATTATTCATTCTAAATTTGGCGAGTTAACACGCTGCAACGTACGCATGTGCCTCAACGTTTTACGACTTTTTTTATGGTTTAACGGCTCCTTCAAAACTCGCGAGTTCTAAGCCGACTTAGTTTCTCTTTTCTATTTTTTTTTTACTTTTTTGGTCTAACTTTTTCGAGTTAAAACGTCGTAATGTGTTTGCGTGATTCCTCATTTTTACGTTTTCTATTGTTTACTGGAGATGGATATGATTGGATGGTTTCGCTAGCGGCACAAGGAGACCCTAGTGGTCCGTCGGTGATTCAAATTTGCGGTTAAAAAAATATTCAAACCTATACAATTATATATAAAAAGAATCTTAATCTTTCATTTTTCAATTTGATAGTTAATAACAAAATGTAGGAAAATGAGGTGTGTATGGTATGTTTTGAAAATCTTATTTATTGACTTTTTCTCTCCACCCACATGCATAATCGACCCCCATTTTTTTGATGTTCATAACTTTTATATACGACGCCATTTTTTATAAAAAAAAATTCATTATTAAATTGAGCGTCTTTTTATCTTTAATTTGAGTATCCTATTGCCATATAAAATATGAGCACGAAAAAACCCCAAAAAATGTGTGGAAGCGTGGATTATTTTGGTGTGACTTCTTAATACCATAGCAACAATCATAACAATGCTATATGAAAATAAAACACGTGATGTTCATCCATTCATTAAGTTTAAAGATACCACAACATCATTGTTTAAAAATGTCGACACATAAAACAAGTTACAACCATGAAAAGATTAAAATGTGTTCACATGACACAACAAAAGACTTAAATAAAACGTGGTTTAGAGACATGTAACCCGTCCAGGTAAGGGTTACACCTCCTAAACCTGGATGACATTGTTATTCACTACGCAGCTTGACATGATTGCACACTTCGCAAGATCCATTAATTTCCTGAAATACATGTAGTTTGAAAAATCAACAAAAGTTGAGCGAGTTAATGTAAAAGTGAGTATGTATAAACCTTCAAAGTATGAATAAATGTCCCTGGTATGTAGCAATAAGGAAAAAGAGATCACCAATGGGTTGCAAAGCCACTGGTATGTGTGAAAAGGTGCAGGAAGACTCAAACCTAGCAAATTTGTTATCGGGCTCCGGCTGTAAGACACAGTCACCTCTATGGGCCGTCCCGGCCTCATGGGTGTGGGCTCGCTACACCCAAATAGATCAATCACTCATGTCCCTCGGTCCTAACAACGAGGATTGATGGCCTTAAGTGTTGTACCCACCCTTCACATGATCTAGTAGTAAACGCTCCTTAAGCTAACCATACCGTGTATAAAATTGTCTGTAGTAATTGTAACATGTATTCCACCCCCGAAGATAAAACTGAAAACAGTTAAGAGAAAAGGGGGACATGAACTAACAGTACTGCGTCCTCTGAATCGAATCGTCAACCCAAACTCTGTCCGCTATGCGACGACCTACACGTACTAATGTCTATTAGACGAACGGGCCATGCCTTGGCTTAGGGTTTAATGTTTTTGAGTTGCGATTCTTAAGTTTCCGAATATTTTTCCGAGTTACAATTATTAGTTAAAATAATTATCTTAACATTAAATTATATTTTGTTTTGGAATAATCGTTAAACAATATTTCGTATTCATACTTCACAAGTATTTTACCTCGGATTTCCTTCCGAAGGATGGGGGTATTTATACATGTATTATTGTGATTCCGAAAAATATATTTTAAGTCCCACTAAGAAAAATATATTAACTTATTCGTTCAAAAATAATATGTTCTCAAAATATATGTATTTTTCCCAAAAATAATATATTTTACTTCATTAATTTCCAAGATAACGTTTTACCAAAATTGTATGCGTAAGGGTATTTTCTGAAATATTACCTAAGTTACGTTTCAGCGTTCCATGTTGCAATAACAAATGCGTAACATAATATTTATTCCGTGAAGGTTTTGGTATTATTTTGGAGTTGTCATTTTTTTCCATGGTATTTGTCAAGTTATATTAATTTGCCCTAAAATAATATAACTAGTCACAAACATACAAACAATCACACAAGCGTTTTAGTATAATATATGTATACTAAATATATATTTATCAATTTTTGTTTACCAAAAATTAACCTCCGATACTTGGTATTTTGTACTAAAAACAATGGCGAAGTTTATTTTGAAAGCAAGGTAAGAAAAATATATTTGTAACACATATTAGAAAAATATTTTCTTAGTGTTGGATTTTTAGAAAAATTTCGCCAGAGTTTCCTTTGTAAATGGAGGCGTCCATGCTTATAAGCATATCATTTCTTTTCAGAAATCATTCAACAATCACCAATCAACAATATACAATTTCTACTTAACAATTTGTTAAAAGCAAGCATTAATTTTCTACATCATGAACTTGAAATTTTATATAACTTTGTTGTAATTTTTCTGTGTTCTTAGTAGATCTTGTTACCCCTTTAAGATGTGATTAGTTTTTTAAAAACTTCATTCTTAAAGAGTTTAAGTGTTAACAGCTTCCGATCATATTTTCTAAAAATATTTCTTTATGAAATTTTCTTGTTACACAAGTGTTTCTACACTTGTTTATCTTCCAAAAATGAGATTAGCTTAGGTAAGATCCAAGATTTAATAAAACTTATATTTTTAACTTGGTTCTTTTTGAAAAACCACTCATGGATTTTTAGATCTACATGATATTCATCCTACCTTGATCTTTATTTTTCGAGAAAACATAGTGTTCTTTCAAGTTCATGACCATTATGTGGATGATCCATCATCCTACAACAACTCTACTTCCTCATCTTGCTAGATCATGTTTTTAATCATGATCTAGCAAGACCATATGATGATCAACATCAATTACATGAGTAAACAATAACCAACAAGCATCACAATACATGAACATCATGATTTCTCATGGTTTTAAGCTTATGTTTAGGTTTCAAGTTCATGGTTCTTGGTGTTATTCGAGTTTAACATTTTGAATCATACTTTAACCACTTTCATAGGATGTAAAATGAATGGATATAAGAGACTTACCACAAGCTCAAAGCTAGGGGAGTTTAAGAGTAGAAATTGAGTGGATAAAAGAAGTTAAGAGAGGTCCTTCAACTTCCGAAGACACCAAGCTTCGTTGTACACCTTGTAGCACCTTAGGATCACTAGAGATTGAATGATGAAGACTTGAAGATGATGGTGAGGGTGGTGGTGGCTCACAGCCGAAACAAGGGAGAGAGGGAGAGAGGAGTTTGAGTGAAATGTGTGTTGTGAAGTGAGAGAATGATGAACTTGAGGTTATTACTTATAACTCCCAACATGCTAATGTCTTATGTGTAATATGCTCCCTAACTAGCAACAAGATCATATTAAATATGTCAAACAAATCCATGGGTGGGCCACCTATGGTGACCGTCGCCAAGTGGGGGGGGGGGTATAGGGTTGGGTTTCAACTAGATTGTTAGTGATTTGGTTGGAATTCAAGAGTTTAGTTAGTGTCTTATGAGGGTTATGAAATATATAGTTTGTTAGGGTGTTCGGGGACCATTACTAGCTTAGTAAAAGTGAAACAATGTGTTCAACAATATTTTTGTGTTCCGGGTAGTGTCCGGTTGTTCGGTTTGATACTGTTCTGTTAAAGTGCTTAATTGTTCCGTAAAGTGTCTTTTATAATACTTTTTGTGTCACAATTAATTCCTGGCACTTAGGAAAGCATACAGGACCGTTCTGCCATATTTTTGGCACATTACTAGCTTATTAAATGCTGAATTTTGTTAGTAGATGCAGAATTCTGCATTTAGAGTGGGTGTTAGGCACTTTCCGGCACCTAAACTATCACCTAGTGACACAATTTTATGGTCCTCACTTCCCTACACTCCCTACTAGTGTAGTACCCCGTCTCTGGCTCATACTGGCCTTAAAAACATTGTCTGTCTATGTGCTGGCATTGTCAGCATGTTTTCTGGGTTATCCGCTCAATGTGCTAACTGTGCTTCGTGCATCAAGTTTGTCACTAAAGGTTGTATGTAATAAATGGGGTGACAGCATGAATGTGATGCATATGTATGTATGTACAGACATCAGTAAGCAGTTAAATCAACAGTTGTAATCAAGCACAGTCATTAAGCACAAATTAAATATTAATTAATTGTAGGGATACCTGAAATTGTGAGGGTTGTCACATTCTCCCCCTGATAGAGAAATTTCGTCCTGAAATTTTAGTTCTGCTACTAGATGTAGGGGTCTTGGGGAATAAATGTGGGTACTTCTCTTTCATACGATCCTCACGTTCCCACGTGAATTCTGGGCCATGTCGTGCATTCCATCGAACTTTGACGAGTTTGACACTACTCCGGCGCGTCGTGTTAACTTTCCAATCCGTAACCTCAACGGGTTCTTCAGTAAAGTGGAGTGTCTCGTCAATATGAACTTCGTCAGCAGGAATGACAACTGTTTCTTGATTTGGACTCTTTTTCAGATTAGACACATGAAATGTATCATGAACACCATTAAGTTCAGCAGGTAGGTCCAACTTGTATGCTACCAAGCCAACCCTCTTTAGAATTTTGAATGGACCAATGTATCTGGGATTCAACTTCCCACGCTTCCCAAAGCGTGCCACAACCTTCCAGGGTGAAACCTTCAACAATACTATATCTCCCACCTCAAATTCTAGAGGTTTCCTTCTTTGGTCCGCATAGCTCTTTTGACGATCACGAGCCGCTTTGATGCGTTCTCGGATCTGGAAAATCCTGTCCGTTGTTTCTTGAACCACATCCGGACCCACCAACTGTCTATCTCCCGCGTCGGCCCAACAAACCGGTGAACGACACTTACGCCCGTAGAGAGCTTCGAACGGTGCAGCTTGAATGCTCGCATGATAACTGTTATTGTATGAAAATTCAACCAACGGTAGGTGAGTGTCCCAACTTCCACCTAAATCCATTACGTAAGCTCGCAACATGTCTTCTAACGTTTGAATCGTTCGTTCGTTCGCTCTGTCTGTCTGTTTGCGGGTGAAATGCAGTACTCAGGTTCAATTGTGAACCAAAAGCTTCTTGAAAGGACTGCCAAATCCTTGACATGAATCTCCCATCTCTATCAGAGATAATGGAAAGAGGCACTCCATGCTGTGCAACAATTTCCCTCATGTATATCTCAGCAAGCTTGCTCGTCTTATCCTTCTCCTTAATTGCCAAAAAGTGTGTTGATTTCGTTAAACGGTCTACTATTACCCAAATTGTATCGTGACCTTTGGGCGTCCTTGGCAGTTTCGTTATAAAATCCATCGAAATCTGTTCCCAATTCCATTGGGGTATGTCGGGTTGTTGTAAGAGACCTAAAGGCTTCTGGTATTCGGCCTTTACCTTGGCACAAGTTAAACATTTACCAACATATATCGCAACGCCTCCTTTTATTCTTGGCCACCAATAGAAATCCTTAAGATCTTGGTACATCTTATCCGCTCCTAGATGAATCGAATACTATGACTTGTGAGCTTCGTCAAAGATAACATTCCGCAAACCTCCAAATAAAGGAACCCAAATTCGTTTCATGGAGCAAAGCGTTCCCTCCGTGTTTGGTACCAACTGTTTCTCCATCCCACGGAGATACTCATCCTCAATATTTCTTTCTTTAAGAGTTTCTCTCTACGCGGCACGAATGAGCAATGAGAGGTCTGTCTAGACAATCATTTCTAGAGCCCTAACCCTTATGGGCTTGATCCTTTCCTTCCGACTTAGAGCATCGGCGACCACATTCGCCTTCCCTGGGTGATACTTGATCTCACAGTCGTAGTCGTTCAATAGTTCAACCCAGCGTCATTGCCTCATGTGAAGTTCTTTTTGATCAAAAATGTGCTGTAGACTTTTGTGATCCGTGTAGATTGTGCATCGCGTGCCATATAAGTAATGTCGCCAGATTTTTAAAGCGAACACCACCGCGCCTAATTCCAAATCATGCGTGGTGTAATTTTTCTCGTGGACCTTCAACTGGCGAGAAGCATGCCTAACCTTTGACGCGAAGCATCGCAATATACCACGAAGTCATCCGTGCCTTCGGGTAGAGATAAAATTGGCGCGTCACAAAGCTTGTTTTTCAACAACTGGAATGCTTCTTCTTGCTTGTCTCCCCAATCAAACTTCTTGTCTTTCTGGGTAAAGGAAGTCAAAGGTTGAGCAATTTTCGAGAAATCCTCAATGAACCTACGATAATAACCAGCCAAACCTAAGAACTGTCGAATCTCGGTTGGCGTCTTTGGAGTTTCCCAGTTTTTGATTGCCTCGATCTTTGTGGGATCCACATTAATTCCGTTTCCATTAACCACATGTCCAAGAAACTGGACTTCGCGTAACCAGAACTCGCACTTCGAGAATTTTGCGTACAACTTCTCCTTTTTAAGCAGCTCTAAAATGGCTCTTAAATGTTGCTCATGCTCGTCCTTCGTCTTTGAGTAGATCAAAATGTCATTAATGAACACAATTACGAACTTATCGAGGTACGGCTTGTAGACTCTGTTCATTAAATCCATGAATACAGCTGGCGCATTTGTCAGACCAAACGGCATAACTAGGAACTCGTAATGTCCATAACGAGTCCTAAAAGCAGTCTTGGGAATACTTTCCTCCTGTATTCTCAACTGGTGATAACCTGATCGAAGATCGATCTTTGAGTAGAAACTTGAACCTTGAAACTGATCGAACAGGTCATCAATTCTCGGCAAAGGATATCTATTCTTGATTGTCAACTTGTTCAGCTCCCGGTAGTCGATACACATGCGAAAACTACCATCCTTCTTCTTAACAAACAAAACCGGAGCTCCCCAAGGCGAGAAGCTTGGCCTGATGAATCCTTTGTCTAACAGTTCCTGGAGTTGCATTGATAACTCTTGCATCTCCGAAGGCGCAAGTCGATAGGGTGACTTGGCCACAGGCGCGGTGCCTGGAACTAAGTCGATATGAAACTCGACTTGTCTTTGGGGCGGCAATCCTAGCAAGTCTTCTGGAAAGACTTCAGGATATTCCTTCACGATTGATATATCTTCTAACTTTGGCAACGCATCCTTTCTTTAAACATTTTCAAGCTTGCAAGCAACTGATGATCCTCAGAGGCGTATCACGATTCTCTCCGTGTACTACGATCGTTTCTCCATCCGCCATTGGGATGCGAATGGTCTTCTCATGACAAAAAAATCTCGGCTTTGTTGCTTGGCAACCAATCCATCTCTACCACCACATCGAAGCTTCCCAACTCGACTGGTAGTAGATCTAGTGTAAACTCATGTTCTCCCAGCTCGATTACGCAACCTCTGACAACTTCATCCGTTTCAACTAGTTTTCCATTAGCCAGTTCAATTGAGTACGGAATGTCTAACTTACTAGCAGTTAACCCAAGCGTTTTATTAAATTCTAACGATACAAAGCTATAATCGGCACCAGTGTCAAATAGTACAGATGCAAAGCGTTGATTTATAGGGAACGTACCAGTGACAACGTTTGGATCCTGGCGCGCTTCCCTTGCACCAATGTTGAAGACTCTTCCTTGTGCTTGGTTCAGTTTTGGGCATCCCCTCTTAAAGTGCCCAACGTCTCCACAATTGAAACACCCCGGTCCTCGACCATTCCCATTTCCATTTCCACCTTGAGCGTTGTTTTGGTTGCGATTTCCACCCCCAGCACCAGTTCCAGCCCAACATGTATCCTTCGAGTAGCCGTTCTTCCCACATGACTCACATTTCCTTAATCTGCACTGGCTGGAATGATGGCGCTGGCATACCTCACACTTGGGCAGAGTGCCCATGTACCCCTTTCCTTTATTCTCAGCACCGGTTTTAGCCCTGGCCGGTGCCCTTGTCTCACCCTTTTTGTTTGAACTGCTGGTGCCTTGTTTGAAGTTGGAGAACTTCCGTTTGTTCTCCCCCGAAGACTCCACATGGGTCTCTTTCTTCTTCTGATCGGAAATTGAGAACTTGTTCAATCGAATAGCTTCCTCAATAAGTGCCACACTGAGATCAATGGCTTCAGTAATGGTTACCGGTTTTGACATTGTAACCATACTCATAATCTGAGGTGCTAATCCCTAGATGAATCGCTCCACACGTTTGAATTCGGGCGTGACCATATACGGCACCACATGGGAGAGATCATGAAACCTCTGAACATATTCGGCGATTTTTGGGCCTTCCATCTTTAGGTTCTAGAATTCCGTTTCCAGCTTTTGTATCTCAGCCCACAAACAATATTTCTTCCTCATGAGCTCCTTCAGCTCATCCCATGTTAACGCATATGCCGCCGCCTCTCCCAATGTTTGAACCTGCAGATTCCACCATGATAGGGCACCATCTAGAAAAAGCCCTGAGATGTATGTAACTTGTTGCTCAGGGGCACACTTGCTCATCCTCAGAATCGAATCCATCTGTTCTGCCCATCTGACGAATGCAACAGCACCTCCAGTGCCGTCGAAATTTATGGGCTTACAGTCCAGAAACTGTTCGTAGGTGCAGCCTGTTCAGGCAATATTATTCACAGAAAGCATTAGTGGATGTGTAAGAAGCATCGTAATGTGTCTCAAGCGACTTAACATTACCATTGGGTGGGTTGTTGTTGTTGTCTGAAGTATTCCTGCTTGTTTCTGCTTGGGAGGCCGCATACTGTGCTATAGCTGCGGCAATTATCCCCTGGAGTTCCGCCTTAGTAGTAGGCAGGTGTACGTTTCGTCGTAGAGGCATCTTCTAAAAGATGACCATATTGGTCAGGTCATAGTAAGTATAGTAAATTTTCATATATAATATAGCATCCATCAATCTTATAACACATAGCTTCCCATGTTATAATATAAAACAAATAATTCAATAAAGCATGTAGTGAGAACGCTGCGATTGGGCTTTCATTAATCATGACCACAATATAGTTTTACATGTTTCTCAGTACATCATACATCAAAATAAGATCATAGGGTTACATCACCCCCAAAATACAAGTCAGTCTACACAATCATATACAAAAGTGTGGTCTCCCAAAAGTCTTCGTATGCTGGCCCAATTGCGACTTTCTCACCAAAATGATCTACCTGCACCAAACCAAAAATATAGCTATGCTGATGGCGGAGGAGGAGGAAGATAAAAGAAAAGCAAACGGCGCATGTGCACCCAATCCTCCTCAAGGGCATGGATAACGCGCAGCAAATAGGCAATCTGCTGCTCAGATGTAAGGAAACGAACATCCGAATCAGGGGGTAGCAGAAAAGGAGCGTGCGGTGCGGCAAAAGGAGTCTGACAGTGACACAGGGGAGGACGTGGGGTCCTCTCTAACTCCTGGACGCGACGACTCAGTGAGTCCTGCTGTAGCTGTAGGGAGATGAGTATATCGTCAGTCTTGTACCCCACATGAAAAGGGTGGTACGGGTCTGATAACGGCATAACATTGGGCGAAGACCACAGAAACGGCTCGCCTGAAGGTACAAAGGATGGTGTAGTGTCAGGAAACTGAGACATGAATGGAACAGATGACGATATAGGTGGAACAAAAGCAGGCGGCTGCCTTGATGAACCCTCCCAGGACGAGGTGGAGGAATATCCTGGAGGAATGTGATAGGAAGGTCGGTACGATGGACATCAGAGATGTGTGGGGTGGAAAAACGGAACATCAATAGGTGCGGTAACAGGTGCTACAGGAGGAGTGACTGGTAGCACAAACGGGGGTAGTCATCATCATCCTCGATCCACCCATTACGGGTGTCAGCCTAACGAGGATCGATGTGAGTGGCAAACGGTGCATGGTCAGCATGCACAGGGGCCAAAACAGGTACTATCTGTGCAATAACGGGTGCATCAATAATAGGAACATCAGGAACCAGTGGTACAACGACGGGCGCAACAATGACGGGTGGTGCTACGTCTGGTATATCGACGTGATCAGGCTCAGGTAAAGGATCTGGCAAAAGTGCAACAACTGGAGCATCAATGGGGTCATGAGCAACGACTGGCTCCGGACCAACTGGAGCAGGCTCATCAGGTAAAAACTCGACCCCAGAATCTGGGTCAACGTCATGGGGAACGAGGGGTACAACAGACATCGCCATGTCTGAGTCGGAGTCAGAGGAGTGGTGCTGTACGCCCTGGGCGTGCAGTGAAACGGATGCTACAGATTCGAAAGAATAAGGACCAAACGGGTCGGATAAGGCCTCCGCGACAGGGGCCTCAACAGGTGGTAAAGCAATGATATCAGCAGCTGGAACCTCTGTAGGATCGTTTTTAGACCCGAGCGAGTCGATCAGAAGATTTTATCTCAGTTTCAGAGGCGGAAACTAAGAAACTGAGTTCAATTCAGCAAGTATTTCACTTTAAACTGTCGTTTGTATTGATATAATGACTTTTACAGCAATTCGACACTTCGGCAGCACTTCGTTGCAAACCGGAATACTTCCCTTATGTGATTTCGCTTGGAATGGGGTATTTATAGACCCCTGATTCCGCTTGGACACATTACAAGCGGAATTACATTGTGACAACTCAAGCGAAATCAGCAACTAACATCTCGAGCGAAATCAACAACTAGTGATTTCGCTTGAACATGGCTAATGCCATTTCAAGCGAAATCTCCACTAAATCCTTTTTTCGTTTTTCGTGCCCTGATCTAACTAGTACAGTATAAGACTCGATACAAGATGAAGACAACAGACGGATGCACCAACAAACTCCCCCTCGGATGTTGATGGAGTCTTTAGTGTCGAGTCTTCACATCTACAGTCTTTATCAGCCTTTGGGCTTCACTTTGAAGTATTTGACGCTCTCTTCTTCTCTTTCAATCTTCTCTCGGATGTTGATGTCTTCAAGTTTAATAGTATCAACATACACTCCTCATCGAGTGTTTTATCTTTGACCACAGAGTCTCTAGGAATCGAAAACCTGGCTTCTTTAAATCACAGGCTTCTCAGGATCGATTAACCTAGCTCTTCAAAATTCATTCCAGGATCGTGACCTGGCTCTCCTCCAGCTCAGGTTATCTGCACAATCTCTACCTCAAACATAAATTTTCTACTATAAAACTTTAACTCATTCAGACACCACTTGTAGAAATCATAAAACGATCTTACATTTAGTCTCTGATGAACCACTTGCAAAAACATTTTCTATACCAAAATTTCTGATGACCACTTGAAAGATTTAAACTCTTAAACTCACTCTCCCAAACCAACTGTCGTCATGTATACACTTGGAATTTTGAAAATCAGCTCTTCAACACCAGTTGTCGAAAATCTTTTTGAATTTTTCAAAATTTATGCTAAAACACACTAAAATCTTTTTGGGATTTTTGAATATAAGGAATGCAGAAAAGAAATATTTACAAACATATTTTTGTGAGTTTGTGTAAGAGGATCATATCAGTTTGGGAGACAAATCACCAACACCGTTAAGCTTCATTTCATTCTAAGTTCTAAACAATTCACCTAGATTGTCAGTATATCGGCCCACTTAAATTTTCACACAAAGTTCAACTGATCCAAGATACGATATTAATGTCTTAAGAACTTAAATTTATTCACATGTCCCACTACTTGAATATACTCCCGTATCCAGATCCCAATATTCAGTCTTACAGGTGAGTATACCACAGATGATATCTGTAAGGGGTTAGGTGCGAAACCGTGAGAGCTCAGGTCAGAACTTCCGTTCAGCAGAGAGATGACAGTTCGACTTTTGGTGTGTCCGTTTTAGAGGATCTTTTCTTCAACAGCAATGATTATCAATTTTATTGTTTCATCATTTTGCTGAGGGCGATGCTGTATTACAAACATTTGCAGAAAGTATTATACGGGGAGTAGGTCAGAATTTCCATTCAGTAGAAGTCCCGAAATAATACCCCAGATATCACTGAGTATAAAGACCTAGTATCTCAGAAAGAGGGACCTTTCAAACAGGATTTCGGGGGTTACCCATATATCCAAGAAATGTTACCCACGAGATAAGCAAGTTTGAATTTAGGTTTATATCTCGTCACAGTCTACTAAATGTGCAAAAACCTACTGGCACTTTCACAGTGAGATTGTTTATCACATTTATACTTTCCATTTCTTTAGCATGTTGTGATAGTCCACTGATGTACTACCATTTCCTTATTTTCTCAACAAAACTCATTTTTGATTTTATCATTTTTTTGGCTTTTTCAAATTTTCAAATGTTTTTGGAATTCATAAATTTTCTACTCCCCCTAAAATGCAAACTCATTTAGAGAAAGTTTGAAAAACAAACTGAGCTCTTGACCCACTTTGTAGAAACAAATTTTGAAACAAAAACAAACTATACAAGTAAAGTTGACAACCGATATCGAATCGCTTCAATTCGCCATCCACTTGGCATAAACAATCAGAACTCTCCCTTTCAACAAACCATTTTTTCATAATGATTTCAAAACACTTAAGTTTGTTTTAATCAAAATGATTTTTCCGGAAAATAAGTTTGGTTGATTTTACCACTTGTAAAGATATCATTAGTAGGTTCGGGGATGTGGTTCATCATATTGTCTGTCAATCATTTGAAGGAAAATGCAAGTACAAATTAATGTCCCTGATTTACCACTTGTACGTAACAACACAAACAAGTATACAGAATGATGTCGATTCATGTTCCACTCTTACCAACCTGGGAACTCCGGCAAGTCAGGTTTTTCATTCAAAGAAAATATCCACCCAAGCCTAACCAGCCTTGGGTGTTACCGAGTCATCATCACTCGGTTTCTTACCTTTCCTCTTCTTTTCATAGAACTCTTTAACCCCTTTGACCTTTTTGTCAAACATTTTTCCAAAAATATGTTTTACAGTGGGGTTAAAGACCTTTTCAACATCAAAAACCTTTTTTATCATCATAAAATTGGTTTGAAATTTCCACTTTAACAATTTTCTTCTTAAAATTTTCAACCCGAAGTGGTGGAAAATTTTCATCATCGACAGTCGAAACTGATTCTTCACCTTTTGAAACAACCTGTGGCTCCTCTGATTTTGTGGAATCAGATTCATCGCCAGAAGATAGCTCCTCTGATTTTGACATATCAGAATCAGCGCTAGAGCTATCAACAAACTTCTTAACAACCTATTTCTGGTTGTCAGATTTAGCTCTTTTGTTGTAAAACTTGTTTGAACATTCACCAATTTCAAATTTTAAATTTTTGAATAGTTTAGTTCTGTCAATTGATGGTTCAAACTTAACCACTTTCTCTTTGAGTTTAGAAACTCCCCGTTTGGTTTGAATTGCTTGCGAACAGTTCACCGCAAGATGTGCAATTCTACCACATTTAAAACAGGTTCGAGTTTTCTTTCTCTGATTAGCATTCTTCATTTTTTCTTGCTTCTTTGCAAGGAACTCTCTGTTTGACTGTCTCCAAAATGCTTTTCTTCTTCTGATGATGTTCCTGAAACAAATGTCATTTTTTATTTAAAATCACGAACATATTTTTCATTTTTCTTCTTTTCTGTTGGAGTAAAACCTAGACCTTTCTTTTTGAAATTACCATGGTTAGGTTTCTTTTTTTAAACCAGAACCATAACCTTTTTTCTTGTTTTCTCTTTGCTTAACTCTTGAGGTGTATTTTTTAGGTTTATCAGTAAGATTTAAATCTTTTATTTCAGAAATATTGATTTCTGTTAGTTTGAAAACCTTTTTGATCATTTCGGTTTTAACACCTCTTTTTGGAAATTCCTCATCAGAATATAATTTGTCTGAATCATTCAAAGTATATGCAACTTTAAACGTTTCATCATCCAAATTAGATTTTGATAACAGGAATTCTTTATCATAAACTCTTTTTCCCTGTTTTTCATTTTGACCTGGAGTGCTGGACTCGGACTTTGACTCCGACATGGACTCCGAATTTAACTCCTCAGTTTCATCATTATCTAACACATGATCCACCACTTTCTTCATTAATTAAGATTGTTGATCAGTGTCAAACAATGTAAACGTGACATCAATATTTTCTGGCAAATTGACTGACGACTCCGACTTCCATTGTAAATTTGTTGCCTTTTGGACTCTTTCAGAATTTGGATTTCTGGGCAAATATCCATTTTCCAGTGGGGGTGGACACTTGTTGTAACTGACACCTTGTTTCTTACCAGAATTCTTCATGTCAGTCTTTTTCTTTGTGTCATTTTTCTTCTCAGTCTTCTTTTCAGGAGTTTTTTCATCAGTGGTCTTTTGCTCTTCAGTTACCTCATCTTTTTCAAATGCCTTCATGCCTTCAACAGTTGGATAAATCCTGTCAATGACATAAGAAGTACATGAGTAACTTTTCAACAAACGATTTACTCTTTCTGTTTCAATTCTTTGTAGCTCCAGCTTTTGTTCCAGAGCAGCACACTTCTCGATATAGTTGTTCACAACTTTCTGTTTAATCATGAACGCTCCCTGAAGTGTCTTCATTGCGGTAGCCTGCTCTTCACTTGTGTCATTGTACATGTTCATCGCTTTGTTCAGCACATCATAAGATTCCTTCAATCTGTTCATGTTGTGAATCAAAGAACTGTTTTGTTTCATTACAACTTCACAATTTTCACAAGTTACTGGACACTTCTTTGCAACAGCTTCTTCATTAATCTCGAACTTTGGAACTTCTTTCACTTTTCTTCTCACCATCGGAACTGTTTCATCGTCACTGCTCACCGGTGTCTTAACCTTTTTCTTTTTCCTCTTGGCTTTCTCATCTTCACTATCACGTTTAGCCAACATCTTCAAATGATCTCTCATTTGTTTAGCATAATACTCAGTACCATCATCATCACTATCTTCTTCGATTCTGGCAACAAAAACTGTGTGAACTGGAGTCTGATCAGGAATATAATCATCCCAAGTGAAATTTTCCCAGCTAAACCCTTCAGGTAACTTCTCATCATCTTGATCTATTACCAAAGCTTTACCATCAGCCGAAACATATTTATCCCAGTTGAATTCAGTTGATGGTTTTTGTTCATCTTGACTAACCACACAAGCTCTCTTTGACGAATCTTCAATCACATTCCTTCCATGTGCTGTTTGTGCTTGATGTTGATGTTCTTGAGTTGTTTGTTGTTGAGCAACTTGATGGTAGATGGCCTTTCGATAGTAATCATTATTGTTGAATGGATTCTGAGCTCCACTTGCTTCGCGATTGGTGCACTCTCTCTTGAAGTGTCCTTTCTCCCTGCAACGAAAACAAGTGACTTTAGATTTATCAAAACCCAAAGTAGAAATATTTGCTTCACGTAGATCATTTCTTCTTGTGATCTGTTTGAATTTCTCAGCTCTCCTCAACACACTAGCCAAACACCATTTTATATCCATTAGCTCCATCTCCTCAGCATCTATTTGATCGTAATCCTCTTTCGTAAGCATTGGATTACCGATCTTTCCGGCCACAAAACTACTATAAGATTCCAAAACCATCCCCAACAAAGACATGTGATTCTTAGCAACTTCCTCTGAATAATCTTGATCATTCTCAAGATTTAAAATAATATTGCACTGAAGTTTTCTTCCATTATTTGTTGCTGAAATGTTTGGATCGTATGATGGAAATAATGAGAAACTTGTCTTGCTGTTTGATC
Organism: Helianthus annuus; assembly: GCF_002127325.2. Taxonomy (NCBI): domain Eukaryota; kingdom Viridiplantae; phylum Streptophyta; class Magnoliopsida; order Asterales; family Asteraceae; genus Helianthus; species Helianthus annuus. The sequence continues at coordinate 111,505,939 of NC_035438.2, read as the reverse complement.
CAGTTGATGAACTTCCTGATGAACCTTTAGCATTGAATGCAGTTTCCACTTTTGGAGAAAAATTTGTGGTTTTCTCACTCAATCCTGCTTTGTAGTACAACCCAATATCCTGTTCACCATCGAAGTCTTTCATTCGAACAATCTTTCGTTGTTCCATCTCTTGAGCTTCCAACTTCTTAATGAATTTACTCAAAGTGAGCGTGTTAAATCCTTTCTTGTTTCTGAGCATCATCAAATACGTGCCCCAAGTCTCGTGTGGCAATGCATCTGCTAACTTCTCTATCAGTTCTTCATTGTCTTTGTTGATGCTTACCCTCTTCATATTTACCAACAGATTGCAATATCTTTCGATGATCTGCTTTGTGCTTTCATTCTTCAAACCACGAAACAAGTCAAATTCTTTCTTCAGAAGTGATTTCTTGTTCTTGATCATCTCTTGACTACCAACAAACTTTGATCTTAACGCTTTCCAAATTGAATAAGAGCTTCCGTTATGTTGCAATAAGACCATGATATCTTCTTTCACAGCTTGTTGTAGTAAACTTAGCATCATTTTCTCATTCTTATATTTCTTTTTGTCAACCGCACCCATATCCTTGATAGCAATCTCCTCTTCATCGTCATTTAACGATCTCACATATTTTGTCTCAACACATTCCCAAGCATCTAAATAGTTAGCTTGTACCCAATTTTCAAATGGACCTTCCCAACCCTTATACTCCTCGATGTTCATGAGTTTGGGAGGTTTTTGCATAGTTCTCATTTCGTTTTCCAACATCGTGTTCTGTGCAAGAGTGATCGGGGTAACCGGGGTAGCGAATGCGTTATAAAATGCTCCGTCCATGTTCGGATTTCAAAATATACACACAACTATCTTTCAAGCGAAATAACACTTCTACAAGCGAAATCAGTCAACCAATGTTCAACTGGAAACACGATTTGAAGCGGACTTAGAAGTTTATTTCCAAGCGAGATCACCAAAATCTTTTGAAGCGGAATCACAAAAGTAATTTTGGAGCGGAATATGGTTTAACTTTCAAGCGGGATCTAGAATTTGAAGCGGAATAGCATGTCTGAAGCGGAATCAAGTCTAAAATTCAAGCGGAATCACTGTGACATCATCATTAAATCGAACACTTTCAAGCAGAATTACTAAAAACCTATGTTTTAGATTGAATTTTAACTTGAAACTTTCAAGGCTTTGTTAAATGTCAATTACGAGTACACTGTGTGAATTTGAGCCGATTTAACCGTGAAAAGATGTTTAATTTGAAAAAGAAGGTGTAGAAAACAGAAATCACAGCTGAATTGGTATGAACTCTTCTACCTGAGCTCTGATACCACTTGTAGGATCGTTTTCAAACTCGAACGAGTCGATCAGGAGAGTTTATCTCAGTTTCAGAGGTGGAAACTAAGAAACTGAGTTCAATTCAGCAAGTATTTCACTTTAAACTGTCGTTTGTATTGATAGAATGACTTTTACAGCAATTCGACACTTCGGCAGCACTTCGTTGCAAACCAGAATACTTCCTGTTAGGGCTGGATTTTTATGATATATGATCCTTACATGTGATCCTAACCAGTGATCCTTGTTTCTTTAGCAGATAGTGATCCTCAGCAGGACTTCAGGATCAGGATCATGGACCATTAAAGGATCCTCATGCTAACAGTTACCTTCATTGAATTAAATGATATTTTGCAGGAACATCTAGCAGGATCCGCTCTTAGCATCACGATCAAAGGACGCGTCTTTACAATTATGGCATGTGCTTAATCGGAGATGGACGTTGCAAAGGATATGGAAACTTGGCATGATTTAAGGGCGACAATTTAGGCTAGATTTACTTTTATTTCTAAAGGGGTAATGAGCTGATTATTAGTCTTTTTACCTAAAATAGGTCACCTACACTTGTATATATAACACTCTTCCCCATGCGGAAGGAGGGACAACCCAATTCTCACACGCTTAGACACTCGAAACTATAGTGATCCTTGTACTCAGCTCATTATCATCCAAAGTTGTAACCATTTTTCTTATATTGAGGTTTGGTGATCGGTAGTTGCCATCACCCGAGGTTTTTTATGCCGGAGATCATACATTGATCAAGGGCTTTTTCCTCGTATAAATCTTTGTGTCTTTGTATATTTCATACTGAAGTGATCCTTTACTTTTTCAATAAACCAAGCATCATACCCCGTTTACATAGAGTTTGGTTGCATTATCCTTGTGTGATTTTTGACCAAAACAGTTTGGCGCCCACCGTGGGGCAATTGGTGCTTCATTCATAAGAAAACCTTTTGTTCGAAATCATTTCAAAGAGTTACATGGCTTCATCATTGAAGAATACGTCCACGGCGATGTCTGCAGTCACCTCGTCCCAAAACACTCTGCCTCCACCACCGGCAGGATCCCAGAAAAATGCTGAGAAGAGACCAAATCCTACCTTCTCTAAACCTCCATCTTCTTCTGCTATGAATTCTTCTGTTCCCAGTACTAGTGATGTGTTTGCTTTGATTTTGCAGATGAAGGATCGTATGCAGCGGCAGGACGAAACTAATGACAGGATCCTCAGGGAAATTGGAGACCTCAAAAGGCAAAAGATAGCGGCAGAGGATCATTCCCCACTGATGCCCAAATCCCTAAGCTTTGATACTCCAATGATCACTTCTCAGCCATCGGGAGTCCCAGACGTGCAAATTATGGGAGAATCAAGAGGATTGCACCTCGGATCGGCAGCAATGACTCAGGCATCAGGCTCACACTTTCAGCCGGCAGGATCCTATCCCCAGTGTTAGGGCTGGATTTTTACAATACATGATCCTCACATGTGATCCTAACCAGTGATCCTTGTTTCTTTGGCAGACAGTGATCCTCAGCAGGACTTCAGGATCAGGATCATGGACCATTATAGGATCCTCATGCTAACAGTTACCTTCGTTTAATACAATGTTATTTTGCAGGAAATATCTAGCAGGATACGCTCTTAGCATCATAATCAAGGGACGCGTCTTCACAATTATAGCATGAGCTTAATCGGAGATAGACGTTGCAAAGGATATGGAAACTTAGCTTGATTTATGGGCGGCAATTTAGGCTAGATTGTCTTTTATTTCTAAAGGGGTAATGAGCTGATTATTAGTCTTTTACCTAAAATAGATCACCTACACTTGTATAAATACCACTCTTCCTCATTTGGAAGAACACACGACGACACACAACACAACTCTCACACGCTTAGACACTCGAAACTATAGTGATCCTTGTACTCAGCTCATTATCATCCAAAGTTGTAACTATTTTTCTTATATTGAAGTTTGGTGATCGGTAGTTGCCATCACCCGAGGTTTTTTATGCCGGAGATCATACATTGACCAAGGGCTTTTTCCTCGTATAAATCATTGTGTCTTTGCATATTTCACATTGAAGTGATCCTTTACTTTTATAATTAACCAAGCATCATACCCCGTTTACATAAAGTTTGGTTACATTATCCTTGTGTGATTTTTGACCAAAACAGTTTGGCGCCCACCGTGGGGCAATTGGTGCTTCATTCATAAGAAAACTCTTTGTTCAAAATCATTTCGAAGAATTACATGGCTTCATCATTGAAAAACATGTCCACGGCAATGTCTGCAGTCACCTCGTCCCAGAACATTCTGCCTCCACCACCGGCAGGATCCCAGAAGAATGCTGAGAAGAGACAAACTCCTACTAATTCTAAAACTCCAACTCCTTCTGCTATGAATTCTTATATTCCCAGTACTAGTGATGTATTTACTTTGATTTTGCAGATGAAGGATCGTATGCAGCGGTAGGATGAAACTAATGAAAGGATCCTCAGGGAAATTGGAGATCTCAAAAGACAAAAGAAAACGGCAGAGGATCATTCCCCACTGATGCCCAAATCCTTGAGCTTTGATACTCCAATGATTACTTCTCAGCCATCAGGAATTCCAGACGTGCAAATTATGGGAGAATCAAGAGGATTGCACCTCAGATCGACAGCAATGACTCAGGCATCAGACTCACACTTTCAGCCGGCAAGATCCTATCCCCAGCATATGGGATCCTTCATGAATTCAGGAGCCTATCCGGGAGCACAGCAGTTTCAAGGATCCTACTTTATTCCAGGATCATCCCAGGTTCAAGGATCCTCCTTCGTTCCAGGATCATCCCAGATTCAAGGATCCTCCTTCGTTCCAGGATCATCCCAGATACCAGGATCCTTCCAAATACCAGGATCCTTCCAAATGCCAGGATCCCTGAAAAGTTTGCAAACGGGAAGTCTAGATGTCCATCAAGGGGACTTCATTCCAATGCAGACCATTGCTTCCACTGGTCCCTCCGTCATCCCTGAATCCCAGCAATATGGATTCACTAACTTGAACTCAATGGGAGAAGCTAAAAGATATGATCTCAAGTGTTCCGGGGGTAGTCAAGCCTATCCCAGAGATTGCAGATGGAAGCCACAAGGTATCTCGCTTTGCACCACCAATTTGTGATGCAGAGGTACCCAAAAGGTTCCATATCCCTACTATGAAGCTGTATGATGGTACAACGGATCCAGAGGAGCACATAACACAATACAGGGAGAGGATGGAGATCAATCCTATCCCAGAAAAGCTGAAGGAAGCATGCCTATGTAAAGGATTTGGATCCACTCTTACCGGATCAGCTCTTAAGTGGCTGCTAAGTCTTCCCCCTTACTCTATTACTTCATTTGCTAATTTAGTTAATTTATTCAATAACCAATTCTCTTGTAGTAGAAAATTTGAGAGATTAACCAGTGATTTATATAGGGCAACTCAAGGTCATAATGAATCATTAGGGGATTATATAACTAAATTTAGTAAAGAATCCTTGGACATTCCCAACATGGATATGGCTACGGCTGTTGAAGCCTTCAAAATGGGACTGCTTAAGGATTCATTATTCTATGATGATCTTGTTATGACACCATGCAGGAATTTAGATGAAGTAAGGACTCGGGCACTCAGGTTCATCCGGCTAGAGGATGACAAGAGGATCCAGGAGAGACAAGTAGGATCCTCAAAACAGGAGAAGCAAGGATCCTCCTTCAAGAACAACAAATTCAAATCCTACCATAGAAATGAGAACCAGAATGTGCATGCTGTTGACCAAGAAGAGGATGATGAAGATTATCCTCCAATCTCAGAATATTGTTTTTCCGTTGATAATCATGAACTAATCCTTGCAATGCAGAATCTAGGTGAAAAAGCTAGGTGGCCCAGGAAGAATGATAAACCATCCGGGACTAAAAACAAGTCAAAATGGTGTGCATACCATGAGGATTTCGGGCATCTAACTGAAGAATGCATAGCATTAAGAAAAGAAATTGGATATCTGCTAAGCAAAGGGCATCTAAAAGAATTGTTGGGAAGAAAAAAGCAAAGGACTCAGGATCCTGAAAGGATCCCTGAAAGAGCTCCAGCTCCTCCGGCAGATGCACAAGTGATCAACTTTATTTCTGGAGGAAACCAGAGATGTCCGGAAGGATGGCTAAGTGGGCAGTAAAGCTTAGTGCCCATGATATAAGATATGAGCCAAGAACTGCCATTAAATCCCAAGCACTAGCTGACTTTGTGGCTGATTTCAGTAGTGATCTACAAAAAGAAGCAGAATTGGAAGTCCAACAGCTGGATGAGACCAAGGATCCTTGGATACTACACACTGATGGATCCTCAAATGTCAAGGGCACAGGGCTCGGGATACTACTAAAATCGCCACAGGGGGACATAATACCCCACTCCATAGCCTGTGAGTTCCAAGCAACTAACAATGAGGCTGAATATGAAGCCCTAATTGCTGGCTTGCAAATTGCTAAGGATATGGGGGTAAAATATCTTAAAGTATATGTAGACTCATTATTGATCACCAATCACTTTAATGGATCCTATGCTGTTAAACGTGAAAAACTAACCAAATATTTAGAGATAGTCAAAGAATTGGCACTCTCTTTTGTTTCTTTCAGCTTAACACAGGTACCAAGGGAGGATAACACGGAAGCTGATGCGTTGGCCAACTTAGGATCATCCTTAAAGATTCCAGAAGATATAAGTATCCCTATCATCCATATCCTGGCTCCTGCTATTAAAAATCAGGTGGCCATGGAAATAGAAGAGGATACTGCAGTGATCCCCAGTGAAGAAGCTCAATCTTATTCAGGATCATGGATCTCACCAATCATGAGATACTTGCAACACGGGGAGATTCCTATGGGAGAAAATCCTAAAGCTTTCAGGATTAAGGTATCTCAATTCACAATCTTAAATAATATGCTATATAAACGATCTCTTGCAGGACCATATTTAAGATGTATGGAGGATCCTGAAATTCAAGAAGTATTGAGAGACTTCCATGAAGGAGATTGTGGAAACCACACTGGGGGCAGGGCATTATTCTCAAGGATCCTTAGAACAGGATACTACTGGCCAACCATGAAAAGGGATGTTGTAGAATATGCTAGGAAATGTGATCCTTGTCAAAGACACAGCAATATCCTTCATCAACCGGCTGAATTGCTACACCCTATACCATCCTCTTGGCCATTCATGAGATGGGGAATGGATATAGTTGGCAAGCTCCCTAAAGCACCTGGTGGAAAAGTATTTATGCTTGCCATGACTGACTACTTCTCTAAATGGATAGAAGCTGAAGCTTTTGCTCAAGTCAGAGAAAAAGAAGTTATATCCTTTATCAAAAGAAACATTATAACTAGATTTGGCATTCCCTCTGAAATTGTATGTGATAATGGTTCCCAATTCATTGGAAGCAGAACTACTAACTTTTGTGACAGTTGGGGAATCAAGATGATAACATCAACACCAGTTCATCCACAGGCCAATGGCCAAGCAGAATCATCCAACAAGATCATCATCAACAATTTGAAGAAGAAGCTAGGATCCAAGAAGGGAAAATGGGCAGAAGAGTTACCTTATGTGCTATGGGCTGATAGAACAACTCCCAAGAATGCCACTGGTCAAACACCTTTCTCTTTAGTATTTGGGGCAGAAGCAGTGATCCCAACAGAGATGGTGATCCCAACTGCTAGAATAAGTGCTCGTGATCCTGAAGAGAATGCTACGATCCTGGCTCAGGATTTGGATACTATTGAGGAAATCAGGGATCTGGCTAGGATAAGGATGGCAAGCTACCAACAAAGAATGGCCGGTGCTTACAACAAAAATGTTAGGATAAGGAAGTTCCAAGTCGGAGATATGGTGTTGAGAAAAACATTCCAAAACACTATTAATCCTGCTGACGGGAAGTTAGCACCAAAGTGGGAAGGCCCCTACTTGATTGAAGCTGAAGCAGGAAAGGGGGCATACAGATTGCTAACTATGGAAGGAAACTTGTTACCAAGAGCCTGGAATGCTGTTCACTTAAAGAGATACTTTATGTGAACATGATCCTTCAAGCATGTGATCCTTACATTGAAGTATCCTCAAAGAATCCCGGTGATGTCAGTGATCCTTACTCTGGTAATGTCCTTATCTTAAAACTATTACATTTCCTTACTTTTTACCAAAGGATAAGGATCCTGTATCCTTCATCCTCTTCTCACAAACCATTTGAGTTGTGATAGTTCAGGTATCTACAGCATATCGTCAAAGATCTTCAAAAGCAACGCAGATCCTTGGGCTTGTCCCCAGTTATCCTTGGGATTATCCCCAGTTTCCGCCAGCAGCGCACGATGATCCTGATATAGTTCACGTCTTTGGGACCAGTACCCACTTCCGGGGCTGACAACCTCATCGTACTGGCTATACCCAGGATCCTACGTATAATGGTAGACGTACCATACATCCGTTCATAAGGTTTCTAACGTTTTCACGTTAGCTAAGGTTTTGACATTTTCATGTCACTAAGTTTGGATAGTAGCCAGTAAGGGCCATACTCCAGTTTACATACGATCCTTTGGGCTTGTCCCCAGTTATCCTTTGGGCTTGTCCCCAGTGATTCTTTGGGATCATCCTCAGTGATCCTATGGGCTTGCCCCCAGTTACTAACTTATCTTTTATATTGGCTTAGTCCCAAATTATATTCCATTTGTCAGGTTCTCGAAGTTAAACATTTAAGGATCCTTAATCCTTATTATCCATTAAAGTTTTACTTATGGTTATCCCGATTAAAGGTTAGGATCCTAACTTGGATCCTCAGGTATGATCCTTAACTATTTTTAATTTCATTATTCATTTGAATACCCTTTAGAACTTGACAACTGAACCTATGATCCTTAAAATAAACTACCTTGAAAATTTTCGATTATAGGATATTTGATCCAGGATCATATCCTAAATTTCTTAAACATAATTTGCTCAACTTTTCTTACTCAAACAAACATGTGCCCAAAACAATTGAAAATAAAAAGGATAATAACACAAGATAAGCGACAAAAGTTTAAGATTTTATTTATTAACGAAAGGATTAACCCTTCAAAAGTTGTCAAAATTGCCAACCCACATTTCTACCGGCAAAACGTGGCCCGTCCACATGGGTTGGCAAAGGGTGTCCATTGTCTTTGCGGTCTTAGCAGGTGCAGGAAAGTAAAAGCGGCAGGATCACAAAGGCTTCATCCCCCAAACAGAGGATCCCTCCACCTTTTGCAATCCTACCTATTGTCCAAAGGATCCAGGAACCTTAACCCTAAGAGCTATTGTTCAAATTACAGACCATAATTGTTCCAAATACCACTACCACAAACCACTACCATACTAAAAAAAATTGGGCTCCGGCCTAGTCACAAATATCCATCATCGCCCAATCATGCAGCTTATACCTTTGCTGCTCCATCACCACCAGCTTCTCCGCCCTGATCCTTGTCAGCATCACCACCCTCCAGCATTGGGATATCCTCAGCTTCATCCTCGTCTTCCAGTTCCGCCAGCCTTGCCTTCCAATCTTCAACACCCCATGTGCTCTTATCGAAGGAAGGATCCTGAGCCTCCGCAGCCATCTGAAGTTGTATCTTGTACATGGCAATTGCCGCAGAGACCTTGGCATCCTGGGTGATCTCCTGCTTCTCGCTATCCATATCAATCAATCTTTGAGCAGCCTCATCCTTTGTAGCCCGGAGTTCCTTCTCAAGATCGGCTATCTTGAGATCCTTTAACACGCCCATTTGTTGGAGGTCGGCGATTTGGCTCTCCTGATCCTCGACGTGGCCAAGGTAGGTCTCAATCTCAACAAGTTTCTGCAAAAGAGAAAAAAGGTAAGTTCAGGATCAGGTGATCCTCAAAAAAGCAGGATATTAGAGAAGAATAACCAACAGGGGCAATGATCCTTACCTCATTGACAAAGTCAAGGAACTGTTGGCGGATCAGGGGAAATCCTTGGAGATCCTCAGAAGTCTTCCTCTTCTTCCCCTTACCTCTAACAGGTGCTTTAGGAGCCGAAGCAGTGGGACTGGCAACAGAAGCCTTCTTCCTCGAAGACTTGACGTTGGCAAGATCATCTATCCCAAACTTGGAGGCAGACTTGGCGGACTTAGCAGATTTTCCAGCACCTACATAATCAAAAAACAAGATAAGTTCCCTTACTAATTAAACAATCTTACATATAACCTACTTTTTTATAAGGATACTTACTTGACATAGTGGCAGATGCGGAGGATACTTCTTGTGAATCTTGGACGGTGACTTGGAAACTTCTGACCTCAGGATTAAGCCTTTTAAAAGCTAAAACTCTTTCTCTTGCAGAAGGGGTTAACTTGAGATGAGCAATGGAGATAGCTGCACAATAAACAAAAACAAGACATTAGTGATCCTCATCATAAGAGACAAGTCTGATGGTGATCCTTCCAGGATCCTCTATCCTACCATGGGTGGCCCACTCCTTGGGCAGATCATTCCCATCAGGGAGGGAATCCCTTCTCACAAAGAAGAAACGACGCTTCCAGTTTGTGTCATTTTTGGTAACTTTCAAAACAGGGTGATCCTCCCCGGCCTTGCGTTTCAACAAATATCGATGAGAACCAAACGTGGTAAGATCATAAAGCGCGTCCAGCTCTGCCATCCCTAAATCAATCCCCTCCTGCTCGATGATCCTCTCGAAGGTATACAAGACCCTCCAGATCATCGGCATAGCTTGGATATTAGATATGCCGGTTAAAGAAAAGAAGGATTGGGTGAAGGCTGGAAAAGGATACGAATACCCTATGGTGAACGGAGTAGCAGGAAAAGCCACCCAGACGTCTGAAACAAAGTCGCTCAAAGCAGTAGGTGTGAAGGATTTGAAAACAGCATTCGCCGGAAAGCAATGACGAATCCTATCTACATAAGCATCGGTAAAGCAACATCTCTCCGTAGGAGAGTCCTTAATGATCCCTTGGCTTTTCAGGGGACTGTTCTTCTCGTGATCCTTATGGGGAGAGTTTCGGAGCAACATCCTCACAGCAGAATAAAAACAGGGGAGCAGAAAAACAGAGCAAGAGAAGGAAGAATGAAAAGAGAAGAAAAGAGAATACCTGATCGATCTTCGGTAGCGATTATAAAGGGAAGATATCTCGAATTTAAATACAGAGTGATCCTAACCCTATCTCCTATTTATAATCATGATTTGCAGGGATTGTCACATCTATGACGTAAGGGTTGCAACGGCTAGTTCGATATTAACGGCTAGTTATCCGAGTCATTCGTTGCAGATAAGATCAAAGCAAAATATAACTCGTTTATTTACAATAAACTCCTTATATTTTGGGGGCAATTGTTAGGGCTGGATTTTTACAATACATGATCCTCACATGTGATCCTAACCAGTGATCCTTGTTTCTTTGGCAGACAGTGATCCTCAGCAGGACTTCAGGATCAGGATCATGGACCATTATAGGATCCTCATGCTAACAGTTACCTTCGTTTAATACAATGTTATTTTGCAGGAAATATCTAGCAGGATACGCTCTTAGCATCATAATCAAGGGACGCGTCTTCACAATTATAGCATGAGCTTAATCGGAGATAGACGTTGCAAAGGATATGGAAACTTAGCTTGATTTATGGGCGGCAATTTAGGCTAGATTGTCTTTTATTTCTAAAGGGGTAATGAGCTGATTATTAGTCTTTTACCAAAAATAGATCACCTACACTTGTATAAATACCGCTCTTCCTCATTTGGAAGAACACACGACGACACACAACACAACTCTCACACGCTTAGACACTCGAAACTATAGTGATCCTTGTACTCAGCTCATTATCATCCAAAGTTGTAACTATTTTTCTTATATTGAAGTTTGGTGATCGGTAGTTGCCATCACCCGAGGTTTTTTATGCCGGAGATCATACATTGATCAAGGGCTTTTTCCTCGTATAAATCATTGTGTCTTTGCATATTTCACATTGAAGTGATCCTTTACTTTTATAATTAACCAAGCATCATACCCCGTTTACATAAAGTTTGGTTACATTATCCTTGTGTGATTTTTGACCAAAACACCCAGCATATGGAATCTTTCATGAATTCAAGAGCCTATCCGGGAGCACAGCAGTTTCAAGGATCCTACTTTGCTCCAGGATCATCCCAGGGTCAAGGATCCTTCTTTGTTCCAGGATCATCCCAGGTTCAAGGATCCTTCCTTGTTCCAAGATCGTCCCAGGTTCAAGGATCCCCCTTCGTTCCAGGATCATCCCAGATACCAGGATCCTTCCAGATGCCAGGATCCCTAAAAAGTTTGCAAACAGGAAGTCTAGATGTCCATCAAGGGGACTTCATTCCAATGCAAACCATTGCTTCCACTGGTCCCTCCGTTATCCCAGAATCCTAGCAATATGGATTCACTAACTTGAACTCAATGGGAGGTAACACTTTAAATAATTATCTTACCACTAACCATGGATTCATGCAGGATACAGGTATCAATCATGCTATGGCCAGGGAATTGCAGAAGCTAAAAGATATGATCTCAAGTGTTCCAGGGGTAGTCAAGCCTATCCCAGAGATTGCAGATGGAAGCCATAAGGTATCTCGCTTTGCACCACCAATTTGTGATGCAGAGGTACCCAAAAGGTTCCATATCCCCACTATGAAGCTGTATGATGGTACAACGGATCCTGAGGAGCACATAGCACAATACAGGGAGAGGATGGAGATCAATCCAATCCCGGAAAAGTTAAAGGAAACATGCCTATGTAAAGGATTTGGATCCACTCTTACTGGATCAGCTCTTAAATGGCTGCTAAGTCTTCCCCCCTACTCTATTACTTCATTTGCTAATTTAGTTAATTTATTCAATAACCAATTCTCTTGTAGTAGAAAATTTGAGAGATTAACTAGTGATTTATATAGGGTAACTCAAAGTCATAATGAATCATTAAGGGATTATATAACTAAATTCAGTAAAGAATCCTTGGACATTCCCAACTTGGATATGGCTACGGCTGTTGAAGCCTTCAAAATGGGACTGCTTAAGGATTCATTATTCTATGATGATCTTGTTATGACACCATGCAGGAATCTAGATGAAGTAAGAACTCGGGCACTCAGGTTCATCCGGCTAGAGGATGACAAAAGGATCCAAGAGAGACAAGTAGGATCCTCAAAGCAGGAGAAGCAAGGATCCTCCTTCAAGAACAATAAATTCAAATCCTACCATAGAAATGACAACCAGAATGTGCATGCTGTTGACCAAGAAGAGGATGATGAAGATTATCCTCCAATCTCAGAATATTGTTTTTCCGTTGATAATCATGAACTAATCCTTGCAATGCAGAATCTAGGAGAAAAAGCTAGGTGGCCCAGGAAGAATGATAAACCATCCGGGACTAAAGACAAGTCAAAATGGTGTGCATACCATGAGGATTTCAGGCATCTAACTGAAGAATGCATAGCTTTAAGAAAAGAAATTGGGTATCTGTTAAGCAAGGGGCATCTAAAAGAATTGTTGGGAAGAAAAAAGCAAAGGACTCAGGATCCTGAAAGGATCCCTGAAAAGGCCCCAGCCCCTCCGGCGAATGCACAAGTGATCAACTTTATTTCCGGAGGATCAGACATCTGTGGTACATCCTTCTCGGCGGCCAAAAGGCATGCAAAGGAAGCAAAAATGGACAATGGAGAGAGACCTATTCGAACATCAAGTGTCTCAGAAGGAAAGACTATAACGTTTGACGAGGATGATCGCATTAACATCCAGGATCCTCATCATGATAGTTTAGTTATTACTCTCTTTATCTCTAACCATTTTGTCCGCATGATCCTTATCGACGGAGGAAGCTCAGTGAACATTATCCAGCTTGATGTTCTGAAGAAAATGGGTATCCCAGAATCAGACATCACACCAAGATCCTCCGTGCTTGTAGGATTCAGTGGAGAAACGAAGAAAACTCTGGGGGACATCAAACTCCCAATCTACGTGGAAGGATTACATAATTATCAAAAATTTTGTGTTATTGACTGTTTATCTTGTTGCAATGTTATCCTTGGCAGACCCTGGATACATGATATGAAAGCAGTCCCATCCACCTATCATCAATGTGTGAAACTCCCTAGCCCATGGGGGATAATCAAGATTGACAGTGATCAGCAGGAAGCTAAGGATTGTTATACCTCATCCATGAAGCCAACCTCGAAGCCAAGGGAGCAATAGCAATTACAGTATCCTCCGAGGAATGTCTTGGAGGCAAGGGAACAAGATGTGGACGAAATCCTCTTGGATCCTAGTGATCCTGAATCAAAAATCTATATCGGATCAGGGATCCTTGGCAAGATGAAAGAAGACATGATATCCTTCCTCAAAAGAAGAAAGTCTACCTTTGCATGGAAGCACGGAGATATGACAGGTATATCTAAGGATATCATAACTCATAAACTTGGCATTGACAGGTCTATCAAACCAATCCATCAAAAAAGGAGGAAGTTTGCACCAGAAAGGAATGCCATTATCCAAGAAGAAGTAGAGAGACTACTTCGAGCAGGTATGATCAGAGAGGTAAAATATCCAAAATGGTTAGCCAATGTGGTCGTTGTCCAGAAGAAAAACGGAAAGTGGAGGGTATGTGTCGATTTCACTGATCTGAATAAGGCATTTCCCAAGGATCCTTTCCCATTACCCCACATTGACTCCATGGTGGATGCTACAGCGGGGCATGAACTGTTGACCTTTATGGATGCATCATCTGGATTCCAGCAAATTCAGATGGAACCATCTGACCAAGAGGATACAGCCTTTATGACCCCAACCGGTTTGTATTGTTATATTGCCATGCCTTTTGGATTAAGAAATGCAGGTGCAACATATCAAAGGCTGGTGAATATGATGTTCAAAGATCAAATTGGACAAACTATGGAAGTATACATAGATGATATGGTAGTCAAATCAAAGAAAGCTGAGGATCACCTAAGGGATTTGGAAGAAGCGTTTGATATCTTTGATAATTATAACATGAAGCTTAATCCTTCAAAATGCCAGTTTGGTGTTAAGGCAGGTAAATTCCTAGGATATATGGTAACTCAGAGGGGCATTGAAGCAAGTCCGGAGCAAATTAAAGCACTGGTGAATATCAAATCCCTTGCCAATGCTAAGGATGTGCAAAGGCTAACAGGCAGGATAGCAGCTTTAAACAGGTTCATATCAAAATCCTCAGAAAAATGTAAAGAATTTTATGATATCCTAAGGAAGAACAAGAAGTTTGAATGGACTGAGAAACATGAGAAAGCTTTACAAGCCCTTAAAGAATATATGTCCTCAGCACAAGTATTAACAAAACCCGAAAAAGGAGATGTGTTATCCTTATATCTGGCGGTATCCTCAACCGCTGTAAGTGCTGTCCTTGTTAAGGATCACGAAGGTACACAATATCCTATCTACTTTGTAAGTAAGAGTTTACTTGATGCCGAATCCAGGTACTCACACCTCGAAAAACTTATTCTTGCATTAATCATGGCGTCAACTAAGTTAAGGCATTATTTTGAAACCCATACTATTGTTGTTAGAACTAACTTTCCAATTAAGAATGTCCTCAGGAAACCAGAGATGTCAGGAAGAATGGCTAAGTGGGCAGTAAAGCTTAGTGCCCATGATATAAGATATGAGCCAAGAACAGCCATCAAATCCCAAGCACTAGCTGACTTTGTGGCTGATTTCAGTAGTGATCTACAAAAGGAAGCAGAATTGGAAGTCCAGCAGCTTGATAAGACCAAGGATCCTTGGATACTACACACTGATGGATCCTCAAATGTCAAGGGCACAGGGCTCGGGATACTACTAAAATCGCCACAGGGGGACATAATACCCCACTCCATAGCCTGTGAGTTCCAAGCAACTAACAATGAGGCTGAATATGAAGCCTTAATTGCTGGCTTGCAAATTGCTAAGGATATGGGGGTGAAATATCTTAAAGTATATGTGGACTCATTATTGATCACCAATCACTTTAATGGATCCTATGCTGTTAAAGGAGAAAAACTAACCAAATATTTAGAGATAGTCAAGGAATTGGCACTCTCTTTTGTCTCTTTCAGCTTAACACAGGTACCAAGGGAGGATAACACGGAAGCTGATGCATTGGCCAACCTAGGATCATCCTTAAAGATTCCAGAAGATATAAGTATCCCTATCATCCATATCCTGGCTCCTGCTATTGAAAATCAGATGGCCATGGAAATAGAAGAGGATACTGCAGTGATCCCTAGTGAAGAAGCTCAATCTTATTCAGGATCATGGATCTCTCCAATCATGAGATACTTGCAATACGGGGAGATTCCGATGGGAGAAAATCCTAGAGCTTTCAGGATTAAGGTATCTCAACTCACAATTTTGAAAAATGTATTATATAAACGATCTCTTGCAGGACCATATTTAAGATGTATCGAGGATCCTGAAATTCAAGAAGTATTGAGGGACTTCCATGAAGGAGATTGTGGAAACCACACTGGGGGCAGAGCATTATTCTCAAGGATCCTTAGAACAGGATACTACTGGCCAACTATGAAAAGGGATGCTGTAGAATATGCTAAGAAGTGTGATCCTTGTCAAAGACACAACAATATCCTCCATCAGCCAGCTGAATTTCTACACCCAATACCATCCTCTTGGCCATTCATGAGATGGGGAATGGATATAGTTGGCAAGCTTCCTAAAGCACCTGGTGGAAAAGTGTTTATGCTCGCCATGACCGACTACTTCTCTAAGTGGATAGAAGCTGAAGCTTTTGCTCAAGTCAGAGAAAAGGAAGTTATATCCTTTATTAAAAGAAACATCATAACTAGATTTGGCATTCCCTCTGAAATTGTATGTGATAAGGGTTCCCAATTCATTGGGAGCAGAACCACTAACTTTTGTGACAGTTGGGGAATTAAAATGATAACATCAACACCAGTGCATCCACAAGCCAATGGTCAAGCAGAATCATCCAACAAGATCATCATCAACAATCTGAAGAAGATGTTAGGATCCAAGAAGGGGAAATGGGCAGAGGAGTTACCTTATGTGGTATGGGCTGATAGGACAACTCCTAAGAATGCCACTGGTCAAACACCTTTCTCTTTAGTATTTGGGGCAGAAGCAGTGATCCCAACAGAGATGGTGGTCCCAACTGCTAGAACAAGTGCTCGTGATCCTGAAGAGAATGCTACAATCCTAGCTCAGGATTTGGATACTATTGAGGAAATCAGGGATTTGGCTAGGATAAGGATGGCAAGCTACCAACAAAGAATGGCTGGTGCTTACAATAAAAATGTCAGGATAAGGAAGTTCCAAGTCGGGGATATGGTGTTGAGAAAAGCATTCTAAAACACTATCAATCCTGCTGACGGGAAGTTAGCACCAAAGTGGGAAGGCCCTTACTTAATTGAAGCTGAAGCAGGAAAGGGGGCATACAGATTGCTAACCATGGAAGGAAATTTGTTACCAAGAGCCTGGAATGCTGTTCACTTAAAGAAATACTTTATGTGAACATGATCCTTCAAGCATGTGATCCTTACATTGAAGTATCCTTGAAGGATCCCGGTGATGTCAGTGATCCTTACTCTGGTAATGTCCTTATCTTAAAACTATTACATTTCCTTACTTTTTACCAAAGGATAAGGATCCTGTATCCTTCATCCTCTTCTCACGAACCATTTGAGTTATGATAGTTCAGGTATCTTCAGCATATCGTTAAAGATCTTCAAAAGCACCACAGATCCTTGGGTTCAACCCCAGTTATCCTTGGGATTATCCCCAGTTTCCGCCAGCAGCGCACGATGATCCTGATATAGTTCACGTCTTTGGGACCAGTACCCACTTCCGGGGCTGACAACCTCATCGTACTGGCTATATCTAGGATCCTACGTATAATGGTAGACGTACCATACATCCGTTCCTAAGGTTTCTAACGTTTTCACGTTAGCTAAGGTTTTGACATTTTCATGTCACTAAGTTTGGATAGTCGCCAGTAAGGGCCATACTCAAGTTTACATACGATCCTTTGGGCTTGTCCCCAGTTATCCTTTGGGCTTGTCCCCAGTTATCCTTTGGGCTTGTCCCCAGTGATCCTTTGGGATCATCCCTAGTTACCCTTTGGGCATGTGGCTACTAACTTATCTTTCACATTGGCTTAGTCCCAAGTTATGTTTCATTTTTCAGGTTTTCAAAATTAAACACATAAGGATCCTTAATCCTTATTATCCATTAATATCTCATCTACGGTTATCTTGATTAAAGGTTAGGATCCTAACTTGGATCCTCAGGTATGATCCTTGACTATTCTGATTATACTGAACAACCCTTACACTTTGACAACTAAACCTATGATCCTTGAAATTGATTGCTTCAAAAATCTTCAGTGTCAGGATATTTGATCTGGGATCATATCCTAAATTTATTAAACATGGTTTGCTCAAACTCTTGTTACTCTAACAAATATATTTCTAAAAACATCTGGATAAATAAAGGATAACAACACGAGATAAGCCAGAAAAATTAAAGTTATATTATTAAAAAGGATCTTAAACCCTTTCAAAAAGTTGTCAAAATTGCCAACCCACATTTCTACCAGCAAAACGTGGCCCGTCCACATGGGTTGGCAAAGGGTGTCCATTGTCTATGCGGTCTTAGCAGGTGCAGGAAATTAAAGGCGGCAGGATCACAAAGGCTTCATCCCCCAAACAGAGGATCCCTCCACATTTGCGATCCTACCTATTGTCCAAAGGATCCAGGATCCTTAACCCTAAAAACTATTGTTTAAGTACAAACCATAAATTGTTTCAAACATCAACAACCACAAAAACCACTACCAAACCTAAAAAATTGGGCTCCGGCTATGTCTAGAAATTTCCATCATTGCCCAATCCTGCAGCTCAAACCTTCGCTGCACCTTCACCACCAGCTCCACTTGCTTCCCCCTGATCCTTGCCAGTATCACCACCTTCAAGCATAGGGATCTCCTTGGCCTCATCATCATCCTCCAACTCTGCCAGCCTAGCCTTCCAGCCTTCCACGTCCCATGTGCCTCTGTCGAAGGAAGGATCCTGAGCCTCCACAGCCATCTGCAGCCGGATCTTATACATGGTTATCGCGGTAGAGACCTTAGCATCCTGGGTGATATCACGCTTCTCGTAGTCGAAGTTGATCAGTGCTTTGACAGCTTCATCCTTGGTAGCCCGGAGCTCCTTCTCAAGATCAGCTATCTTGAGGTCCTTCAGCACACCCATCTGTTGAAGGTCGGCAATTTGGCGATCTTGATCTTCAACGTGGTTGACATAAGTCTCTATTTCGGTAAATTTCTGCAAGAAAAACAAGATATGACGTCAGACACAAGTGATCCTCAAACAGGCAGGATATACAGGCAGGATATACAGGCATGATATTCGAGCAGGATATTCAAGTAGGATAACCAACAGGGGCAATGATCCTTACTTCATTAACGTAATCAAGAAACTGCTGGCGGAGCAGGGGAAATCCTTGAAGATCCTCGGAAGCCTTTCTCTTCTTTCCCTTACCCCTAATAGGAGCTTTAGGGGCTGAAGTAGAGGGACTGGCAGCAGGAGCCTTCTTCCTTGCAGATTTAACGTTTGCAAGATCATCAATACCAAACTTGGAGGCGGACTTGACAGATTTCCCAGCGCCTACACAATCAAAACAAGATAAGTACTTTAACTAATCCTACATAGAACTACTTTTTAATGAGGATACTTACTTGACATTGTGGCAGATGCGGAGGATACTTCCTGTGAATCTTGAATGGCAACTTGAAAACTTCTCGTCTCCGGATCAAGCTTCTTGAAGGCCAAAAGC
Organism: Helianthus annuus; assembly: GCF_002127325.2. NCBI lineage: Eukaryota > Viridiplantae > Streptophyta > Magnoliopsida > Asterales > Asteraceae > Helianthus > Helianthus annuus. The sequence continues at coordinate 111,486,710 of NC_035438.2, read as the reverse complement.
CTCTCTTTTGCCGCAGGTGTCAGCTTCAGATAAGAGATGGAGATAGCTGCACAATAAACAAATAACAAAGAAAGACATTAGTGATCCTCATCATAAGAGACAAGTCTGATGGTGATCCTTCCAGGATCCTCTATCCTACCATGAGTAGCCCACTCCTTGGGCAGATCCTTCCCATTAGGGATGGTATCCCTCCTAACAAAGAAGAATCGTCGCTTCCAATTTGTATCATTCTTGGTGACCTTAAGAACAGGGTGATCCTCCCCAGCTTTCCGTTTCAACAAGTACCGACAGGAACCAAACATGGTAAGATCATATAGCTCAGCCAGCTCCGACATCCCTAAGTCAATCCCCTCCTGCTCGATGATCCTCTCAAGGGTATACAGAACCCTCCAGATCATCGGCATGGCTTGGATATAAGACATGCCGGTCAGGGAAAAGAAGGATTGGGTGAAGGCTGGAAAAGGATACGAATATCCTATGGTAAACGGAGTTGCAGGAAAGGCCACCCAGGTGTCGGAAACAAAATCGCTTAAAGCGGTGGAAGTGAATGACTTGAAGATAGCATCCGCCGGAAAACAGTGACGGATCCTATCAGCATGAGCATCGGTGAAGCAGCACCTCTCGGTAGGAGAGTCTTTGACGATCCCTTGGCTTTTCAGGGGACTGCTCTTCTTGTGATCCTTGTGAGGGGAATTTCGGAGCAACATACTCATGGCAGAATAAAAACAGGGAGCAGAAAAACATAGCAAGAGAAGGAAGAAAGAGAAGAGAATACCTGATCGATCTTCGGTAGAGATTATAAAGGGAGTATATCTTGAATTTAAATGCAGATTGATCCTAACCCTATCTCCTATTTATAATCATGATTTGCAGGGATGTCACTTCAGTGACGTAAAGGTTGCAACGGCTAGTCCGGTTATAACGGCTAGTTATCCGAGTCGCCCGTTGCAGATAAGATCAAAGCAAAATATAACTCGTTAATTTACAATAAACTCCTTATATTTTGGGGGCAATTGTTAGGGCTGGATTTTTATAATACATGATCCTTACATGTGATCCTAACCAGTGATCCTTATTTCTTTGGCAGATAGTGATCCTCAGCAGAGTTCCAGGATCAGGATCACGGACCATCATAGGATCCTCATGCTAACAGTTGCTCTCATTAAACTTAATGTCATTTTGTAGGAATGTCTAGCAGGATCCGCTCTTAGCATCACAATCAAGGGACGCGTCTTTACAACTCTGGTATATGCTTAATCAGAGATGAACGTTGTGAAGGATATGGAAACTTGGCATGATTTAAGGGCGATAACTTAGGCTAGATTTACTTTTATTTCTAAAGGGGTAATGAGCTGATTATTAGTCTTTTTACCTAAAATAGGCCACCTACACTTGTATATATAACACTCTTCCCCATTCGGAAGACACACAACACAATTCTCACACGCTTAGACACACATTACGATAGTGATCCTTGTACTCAGCTCATTATCATCCGAAGTTGTAACCATATTTTGATATATTGAAGTTGGTGATCGGTAGTTGCCATCACCCGAGGTTTTTTATGCCGGAGATCATTCATTGATCAAGGGCTTTTTCCTCGTATAAATCCTTGTGTCATTTGCATATTTCTTATCAAAGTGATCCTTAACTTTTCCAACAAACCAAGCACCATTCCCCGTTTACTTAGAGTTTGGTTGCATTATCCTTGTGTGATTTTTGACCAAAACAGGTATGATTAGAGAAGTGAAGTATCCAAAATGGCTGGCCAATGTGGTTGTTGTTCAAAAGAAAAATGGAAAGTGGAGGGTATGTGTCGATTTCACTGATTTGAATAAGGCATGTCCCAAGGATCCTTTCCCATTACCCCACATTGACTCCATGGTGGATGCAACGGCGGGTCATGAACTGTTAACCTTTATGGATGCATCATCTGGATTCCAACAAATTCAGATGGAACCATCTGACCAAGAGGATACGGCTTTTATGACCCCAACCGGTTTATATTGTTATATGGCTATGCCGTTTGGATTAAGGAATGCAGGTGCAACATATCAAAGGCTGGTGAACATGATGTTCAAAGATCAGATTGGACAAACTATGGAAGTATACATAGACGATATGGTAGTAAAATCCAAGAAAGCTGAGGATCACCTAAGGGACTTGGAGGAAGCATTTGATATCCTTGATAGTTATAACATGAAGCTTAATCCTTCAAAATGTCACTTTGGTGTTAAAGCAGGCAAATTCTTAGGATATATGGTAACCCAGAGGGGCATCGAAGCAAGCCCGGAACAAATCAAAGCATTGGTGAATATCAAATCACCTGCCAACGCTAAGGATGTGCAAAGGCTAACAGGCAGGATAGCAGCCTTAAACAGATTTATATCCAAATCCTCGGAAAAATGTAAAGAATTCTATGATATCCTAAGAAAGAACAAGAAATTCGAATGGACTGAAAAGCATGAGAATGCTTTACAAGCCCTCAAAGAATACATGTCCTCAGCTCCAGCATTGATGAAACCAGAAAAAGGAGATGTGTTATCCTTATATCTTGCGGTATCCTCAAAAGCAGTAAGTGCAGTCCTTGTTAAGGATCATGAAGGTACACAATATCCTGTCTATTATGTAAGTAAGAGTTTACTTGATGCTGAATCCAGGTATTCACACCTTGAAAAACTTATTCTTGCACTAATTATGGCATCTACTAAACTAAGACATTATTTTGAAGCCCATGTTATTATTGTTAGAACTAATTTTCCAATTAAGAATGTCCTCAGGAAACCAGAGATGTCCGGAAGGATGGCTAAGTGGGCAGTAAAGCTTAGTGCCCATGATATAAGATATGAGCCTAGAACAGCCATCAAATCTCAAGCATTAGCAGACTTTGTGGCTGATTTCAGTAGTGATTTACAAAAGGAAGCCGAATTGGAAGTCCAGCAGCTGGATGAAACCAAGGATCCTTGGATACTACATACTGATGGATCCTCAAATATTAAAGGCACGGGGCTTGGTATACTACTAAAATCGCCACAGGGGGACATAATACCCCACTCCATAGCTTGTGAGTTCCAAGCCACTAATAATGAGGCTGAATATGAAGCCTTAATTGCTGGTTTGCAAATTGCTAAGCATATGGGGATCAGGTATCTTGAGGTATACGTGGATTCATTGTTAATCACTAATCACTTTAATGGATCCTATGCGGTTAAAGGTGAAAAACTAACCAAATATTTAGAGATAGTCAAAGAATTGGCACTCTCCTTTGCTTTCTTCAGTTTGACACAGGTACCAAGGGAAGAAAATACAGAAGCTGATGCATTGGCCAATCTAGGATCATCTTTGAAGATCCCAGAGGATATAAGTATCCCCATCATCCATATCCTGGCTCCTGTTATTGAAAATCTGGTGGCCATGGAAATAGAAGATGATTCTGCAATGATCCCTAGTGAGGATACTCAATCTTGTTCAGGAACATGGATCTCACCAATCATGAGATACTTACAACACGGAGAGATTTGTAGGTCCCCTTGAGTCTATGGATCGTCACAGAATCGTCTATCTAACCTAGAGTGCGGAATCCTCTAGATCAGATTGTAGCAGAAAACGTGTAGAACAGCAAATCACTTTCAACCGGGTTTCTATTGATTATCAAACAAACGTATTACAATCAATCAAACCCTAACCCTAATTTTCGTCCAAGCCTAATTGCTCTCACGAAAATACTCTCTCACAAACTGTTTTGGCTGATTAACCTTAACCCTAATGTCTAACCTTGTTTATATAACACAAGGTTTACAAGTGGGCTAGGTCAAGACTCTTGGGCTGCGAATTGGACAGGCCCAATTCGCCCCCATCACCCAATTCCTTGGGTTTAGTTAGCCCAAACATAACAACTAACTATTACAAAGCTAAACCCGCTAACTGTTTATCGTTTAACTAATTACAAGATATCCAAAGACCAAATCCAAGCTGTTGTCACAAATATGCACCAACAAACTCCCCCTTGACAATAGCTTCATAAAAACTTTGTCTTGAGTCAAAACTTTGTCTTCGGTCTTCTTGCAGTCTTCAAGTAATGTTGCACTGTCTTTGGTCTTTGGATAGCTTCAGCTTCAACAGCTTCTGTCAGCAACAGACTCCCCCTAAGCTGATGCATCCAATCACCAAATCTTCAACACGTTAGCGTTTGAGTAAACTCCAGTTCAGCATTTGCACAGCAATCTTCAAACTCTTCAATCTTGTCTGCAATATAGAAAGGAGGTTCTACGATGCATCCAATCAAACTCTCATCTTCACACTTCACAGCAACTTCTCAGCAACAAACGGCTTCAATCTGTATACTATAAAACAAACATCTCGAGAAACCATAAGAATTTTTCAACAAGGTTAAATAAATTATTATTTTTCAAGAGATAGTTAAACTGTATCACAGATTAAGCTTTTTCAACTTATCACCAACATGCAAAACTTTTTGTCCAACACTGAAGAACCTGCCTGATTTTAAAATTTTGAACTCACTTTCTAACACCGTCTCCCCCTATCAGTAACAATTCCTCCAAGAATAACAGTTTTCCGTACGTTAAGAATTTTAAACAGAAAAAGACACTATTTTTGGATTTTTATATTTTTCTGAAAGCAAGTAAATACAAAAACAATAAACACTCTATTTTTTTGAGAATCACTGGTAAGAAGATCATATCAGCACAAGCAAACTGTTTCACACAATCATATAATTCTTTATTTAATTTTTCGTGAAAAGCAGTTCAAGATGATTACCAGTATGTTTGTCCTCTTAAACAAAATGCATGAACATTTAAAGTACCATTACCATATGATACGTTAAGGTAATTTTATTTTCTGAAATACGAGCGTGTCCCACAACAGGATATACCCCCACGATCAAGGTATGCACAAAGATTCATCGTAGTAGGTGAGTATACTAATATCATCCTTCAAGATATCATGACTGTGTCTAGATCTGCATAAAATCTGTTTTATCATGTTTTAATTGCTTAACTATGAACACCCAAATAAATATTAATCAAATCCTGAAAATAAAAACAGCACACTCTATCATGCAAGTATCTTCCCTACCACATATTTCACAAGTCCAATCTAGAATTCTGAAATCTTAACTGGGAATAGGTTGAGAAGAGAACAGAATAGATCTTTAGTAGAGATGGTATAATATACAGATCAAATGAGATTTTCTCAGTTTGATATAGGTTTCTTGGGTTTCTTTTGGGCACTTGAGGGCCTCTTTCGGGTGTATTAGATCTATAGCGCGACAACGTACAGCTAGGTCAGCATGTATCTGGATGCAGCAGAAGCTGTCGTTGCCTAGCACCTCCAGGTCAGCATATATCTGGATGCAGCAGAGGAGGTACACGACTTTTGTCAGAGAAGATTTCAGAATCAGATCAAAATTGTGTGTATCGGGAAATATACAGACATTCAAATAGAAATGAGCTAATTCCAAGTGACTATCTTTCCTGGGGTCATGTACAATTTTAGTTCTAACAGACAGACAGCCAAGATATCCCTAGATAAAACAACAGCATAAAGACCCAAAACTTCAGATTTTGGCAATCTATCAACGCAAGAATTAAGGTCATTAAACCATACACCACTGATGTGTTCCCCACTCATATTCAGTTCATTTAAGTTTATATCACATTGGTAAGTTGATTATTTCATGCTTTTGCCTACTGGTACATCATATGATGAAGCTGCTATCACACTTAAGCAATTTATGATTCAGTTTCAGTGTGACAGTCTAACTTGCTGATGTACTATCATTTCTCCTTTTCACACAGTGATAACTCATTTTTTTTATTTTCTAATTTTTTTTTATGTTTTTGATTTTTCAATTTTTTTGTGTTTTTGATTTTTAAGAAAACAGTAAACTATTTACAAAAAATTCTTATGAAAAACCAGTTATTCAGGATTCCTCATCCCGTTGAGTTCGACTAAGTGTTCAAAGCGAGCCCTGTCAAATGCTTTAGTATAAAGATCTGCCAGGTTATCCTCTGTGTCGACTCGATGTAATTCAATTAGTCTCTTTTCAGCACAATCCCGTATAAAATGATGACGTATGTCAATATGTTTTGTGCGACTGTGGTTCACGGGATTATTAGTTATTGAAATAGTGGCATTATTGTCTATCATAATAGGAGTACGAGTGAAATCCAAACCGTAATCGCGCATTTGCTGTTGAATCCAGAGAACCTGAGAGCAGCAGCTTCCAGCAGCAATATATTCAGCTTCACACGTAGAGGTAGACACACAGGATTGCTTCTTGCATTGCCAAGACACGATCCTGCCTCCTAAGAACTGACAACCACCTGTTGTAGACTTTCTGTTCGACTTGCATCCTCCAAAGTCTGAGTCAGTGTAAGCAACAAACGTCAGATCACTATCAGCTGGATACCACAACCCAAGTTTAGGTTTCCCCTTCAAGTAACGAATAATTCGCTTCACTGCTTTCATGTGTGACTCTTTAGGATTCGCCTGATATCTGGCACACAAGCATACGGCAAACATGATGTCAGGTCTTGAAGCAGTCAAGTACATCAGAGAACCAATCATTGCCCTGTATTGAGTAGGATCAACGTCTTCAGTACTTTCATGATCTGGGCCAAGATTGTGATTTTCACATATGGGTGTGTTGGAAGTAGTGCAATCATTCATTTTGAACCGACTCAAAATGTCATACACATACTTTGTTTGATGAATAAACATCCCATCCGCCTTCTGTTCAACTTGTAATCCCAGAAAGTAGGACAGCTCACCCATAGCACTCATTTCGAACTTGCTCTTCATCACCTGCTCGAACTCTTTACACATGCTTTCATCAGATGACCCAAAGAGGATGTCATCCACGTACACCTGTACCAGCAGAAAATCTTCCTTCTTCCTCTTGATGAACAGCGTACTGTCAATCTGACCTCTTTCAAAACCATTCTTTATCAGATGTGTAGACAGTGTCTCGTACCACGCCCTGGGAGCTTGATGTAACCCATACAAAGCCTTATCAAGTTTGTACACTCGATCTGGATAATCTGGATCAACGAACCCATCTGGTTGTGAGACATACACCACTTCTTGGACTTTCCCGTAAAGAAACGCACTCTTCACGTCTAGTTGGTAAACTTTGAAGCCCTTGAAAGAAGCAAAAGCTAGAAACAACCGAATTGCCTCCAACCTCGCCACTGGTGCAAACACCTCATTGTAATCTATCCCTTCTTGCTGATTGAAACCTTTGACCACCAATCGAGCCTTGTTTCGCGTGACTATACCTCTTTCATCCTTCTTGCACCTAAACACCCATTTAGTGCCAATCTCTCTTTCACCTTTAGGAAGATCAACCAACTCCCAAACCTTCAACTTAGCAAACTGGGCCAATTCCTCTTGCATTGCTTCAACCCATGAATTGTCTTTAAGAGCCATATGAATGTTCTTCGGCTCCTCTTGGGAAATAAAGCAACTGTACAAGCACTCGTTCACAATCCCAGTCTTCTCAATTGAAACAAATAACCCTGTATTCGCTGCTATGCTTCTTCTTGTTTGAACACCTGCAGTAGGATCTCCCAGTATCATGTCAACTGGATGATCTCTATTTGCTCGTGTAGTAGCAACCGCATCGACTTCCAAATTGTCACCAAGGTTTGAGCCAACCTCCCCCTGAATATGCTGATCCGCAAACGGATTAATGAAATCCTCCCCCTGATTGGGTTCGGGTTCATCGTCACTTGAATCAGTATCAGCAGCATCTTGAGAAGGTCCCGGAGCATCTGTTGTATCAACATTTGATCTAGGCATGAACTCGCCTTCATCATCACCAATCACTGTTTGAATCAGCTGAGATTCATCTACATTGGAAAACTCAGGAATATTAAATGATTTAAAGACACTTTCATAATCATATAATATAGCTGGTCCACTCGTTGACTGTTGAGGTTTGTAAGAAGTGATTTCAACATTAAACACAACCTCAATTTTACCAGTTTTTAGATTAAAAACCCTTTTATTCGGTGCGCCAGGTACGTAACCTAGAAAGTAGCCCTCGTCAGCCACCTCACCGATTTTTTGTTTATCTTTATTTCGCACAATGGTGCAGGGTAATCCAAATGGTTCAAAGCCTTCTAAGTTTGGTTTCTTGTTAAACATTAATTCATGACAAGTTTTGTTAAAACGTTTAACAGTCAAAACTTTGTTTAGGACATAGCAAGCTGTATTCACAGCTTCTCCCCAGAAAAGAACTGGTAGCTTAGAATCTGAAAGCATTGTCCTAGCGGCTTCAATCAACGTCCTATTTTTCCTCTCAGCAACTCCATTCTGTTGAGGCGTATAAGGAGCAGAATATTGATGTTCAATTCCCTTGCGAAGACAGTAGAGATCCAGAATACGATTCTTGAACTCCGTGCCATTATCACTCCTTATCCTCTTGATCTTTGCATCATGGACTTTTTCCAATTTTGTAAAGAGATCTATCAACATCTCTGCTGTCTCATCTTTTGTACCTAAAAAGAAAACCCATGAATAACGTGAGTAATCATCAGTGACAACCAAACAATAGTACTTTCCACCTATGCTCCTCACGTTCACTGGACCGAATAAATCCATGTGAAGTAATTCGTAAGGGGCATCTATGGAATTTACTGTTTTTGATTTATGAGGTTTCTTGTGTTGTTTTCCCTTTTGACATGGAAGACATTTGTCTTCCACTTGAAACCTCCGCAATGGAACCCCTCTCACTAGCTCATTTTTAACAAGATAGTTCATTTTGCGATAGTGAATATGGGCCATGCGTCTGTGCCACAACATCGATTCAGCTTCAGATGCTTTTGATAGTAAACACGCCACCACTGCAGTTGGATCCTTTGCACCCATGTCCATGACATAAGTGTCATTTCTCCTTGGCGCTCGCATGACTATCCAATCGTCCGGTATCTTCAAACCTGGTTTCAACACTAAAGCTTCATTCTTGGTAAAATGGACCGAGTGACCCTTGTCGCAGACTTGTGACACGCTCATCAGATTGTGTTTAAGCTGCTCCACATAGTTCACTTTGTCCAGTGTGATCTTCCCATTGGTCACCTTTCCTCGACCTGTAATTCTACCACCTTTTGCACCCGCAAAATTCACTTGTCCTCCATCATATTCTTCAAATTCAGTCAACAACCTCGCATCCCCCGTCATGTGCCTAGAGCAGCCACTATCAACATACCACAAGTTGATAATCCTCCTTAGCAGCTCCTGCACACACCAACCAAAAGATTAGTTAGATTGGGGGACCCAAGCCTTAATGGTCTTGGGTCGTCCAAATTCACCAACCACCGGAACGTCCATCCAATATCCATTACTCCTAACTGGAGTCTTGGATCTTAGACCTGTTGGAAATTGATTTTGACTTCCACTAGGTCTTTGGTCCTGAGGGTTCCTATGTGTGTTTGGACTATTTGACCTTTGAAAATTTTGATTTTGATACCAAGAAGCATTATAGTTATAATTTCTAAAGCCATTGTTATAAAAATTTCGACCACCATTATTTTGGTATCGATTTTGATATTGACCTTGACTTCTGAAATTATTTTTGTTTTGATTGTTCATTCTTGGTGAACTGCTTCTAGGTCTCTCAAATCTGCCTGGTGGAGATCTAGGCTGAAATCTAGGTTGATTTCTTTGAAAACGAGGAACTTGTGGAGTTCCTTTTTCAGCCTTATCCTCACCAACAGCAACTGGCTCTGGTTGCTTAGGAGCAGATTTCTTTGGAGAGTTGGACTCTCTCTCCTGCTTATCACCATTCTTCTCTGGTGACTTCTCTCTCTTCCTCTCATTCACCTGTGCTTCATTCGTTTTGTTAGGACAGCAGCTAGCTACATGTCCTTTGGTGTGACATTTGAAGCATGACATCCTTTTCGAAGACTTCTTATCTGAAGCCTTTGAACTAGATTCAGGTTTTGATGATGGTGCCACAGAAGGATTTTGTTTAGTTTGCTTAATTTCAGAATTTTCATTGTTTTTATTTTTAGCAAACTCTACGTTCGATTCATTTTCAATAACAGCTGTTTCGTTTTGCATGTCACTTCCTTGAACAAAACTAATCTTTTTAACAGAAGTTGAGTTTTTATTCCTAGGTTGTGAGGTTTTCGTTTTCAAAACAGGTTTGCTGTTATTATCCTTCTTGGCCTCATCTCTCTCAGACTCCTCTCCTCGACCTGCTGTGGAACTACTCGGTGCTGTTGACATGAATTTGGTTAGCTCATCTTCATCAGGTAGGAATGAATAATCATGACTAAGAGGAGGTGGGACTTCATTATAGCCTTGGAATCCCACACTAGTCTTGTCATTACTCTTCTTTAACCCACCCATCATGTGTTTCATAACAAAAGCAGAATCCCTGAATTGACCCAATTTCTTTTCAAGTTCAATAATTTTGAGTTGAGCATCTGACAACTCTTTGTTTTTATCAGAAATCTCTTTTGTTTTTTCAGCCATCATGTCATGAGCTAAGTCAATGACTTGAAGTTTTTCATTTAATTTGCAGGTTACGGCTTCAAGTTCACTTTCATAACCTTTTATTTTCTTCAAGTATGACGTTTCGTTTCTTTTAGCAAAAAAGTTTGATTCTTTAATGTTAGACATTTCGCTTACCAAACTTTTGTTTTGTGTAGACATTCTGTCAACCTCACCCTGTAGTTCACGACATTTTAAACATACAGAATTAGATTTTACCTCTCCTGTTTGTTTGTCAAGGTTGGCCATTAGAGCAGCAAGCTGAGCTTGCAATTGTTTATACTTGGCATCCTTTTCCTCAGCTTCTCTTTCATATTCTGACTTTTGTTTTTCATCTTCAGCACCTGTTGTCTGATCAACTTTCTTTTCTTCAGCTCTATTCTCTACCTTCACCTCTGCTTCCACTTTTACTTCTGCATCATCTACTTTAGCTTCACCATCATCAATTGGAGTAATCTCTGCCATGAATGCTTGAGAGACATCCCCATCATTTTCTAAGTGAATGCTCCAATCATATGAACCCTCTCTTGCAGTAGAGATCAACGCCTTTGAGCTAGAGTTGTTTGATGCATTTCTGTTGTTTGAACTCTGGCTCGAATTATCTTGCTTTTGTTTCTGACATTCCCTAGCAAAGTGCCCATAACTTTGACAATTAAAACACCTCACTTTGGTCTTGTCGAACCCAACGCTCCTTCCAACAAATTTCCTCCCAGTTCCATTCATAAACCTCTTCACACGCCTAGAAATCATGGCCATTTGCCATTGCAAATCCATCTCTTCAAGATCATCAGGGTCAATCTGATCATAGTCTTCATCTAAAGTAGCAGGATCAGAAATCTTTCCCTGAATATAGTTTTCATAGGAAGCAACAAACGAAGCAAGTAGAGCCAGATGCTCTTCAGCAGACTTCACACTCATTGGCATTGACTTAGCAGTAGTACTCTGCTTAGAAGCTGACGATTTCTTAACTCCTGATGATCCTCCTGAAGCAGCAACAAAACACACATCACCATCCTGATTCACCATAACCTGCTCATTCTCACATGATAAAAACGCAGTAGCAGAGTCGCTAGAAGCGTTGTGAGATGAAGAAGATGTAAGCCCATTGTACACTGCCGGATCTTGAACCTGATCATATCCAGTATCTTTCTTCTTCATGCTGAGCTCATAAGCTCTCAACTTTCCTACAACCTCTTCAAGCTCTTTTGTTTCATAATCTGCTTCACCCTTGATCATTAAAGTGTAGATATCCCACTTAGTAGGCAAAGCATCTAGCAGCTTGTCATTCTTCTCTACATCAGAATAGCAGTCGATCTCATAATTGTCCATTTCTGACATCAGATGGTAGTAACGTGTGATGACGTCTTCAAGTGACTCATGCTTCATGTACTTGAAAACAGCAAACTGCTTCTTCAGTAGATCAATCTTGTTCTTCTTGACATCAGCATTACCAGCGTATCTTTTCTCCAAAGCATCCCACATATCCTTTGAGTTAGTGTACTTTTTGAAGGTATGTTTGATGCTATCAGGCAACGACATTTTGATTGCAGCCAAGGCTCTCTTTTCAGCCTCATACATCTTTTTATCATTGTCTTGCATGTTCACATATTCTGTTCGACGTGGTCTGCCCTCAAAGTCGTGTGTTGGATTCACGTAACCATCTTCGATGCATATCCACATGCGCGTATCCTGATATTCAATGAAGGACTGAAAACGATCCTTCCAAGTCAGATAGTTTTCCACCTTCATCATCTTAGGTGGTTTGTTGGTAGTACCAACCTCATGCTCCATCTTCAACAACTCGTTCAAAGTAGACATGTTTGACATTTTAACGTTAACAGACTGAGAAAACCGTACAAAATTTGTCCGAAAACAGTGGTTACCAAATTACACCGTTAGAATCGTCTCGAAAAGACGAATCCAATGATATATAATGTCAAAGACCGAAATCGGGATTTACCAAATTACAAATTTTTTTTTTTGTCCTAAAAATCACACGAGTTCAACGGTCCAAACGGTTCTGTCAAACGACCTACGGATCGATTTCTATTTTCAAAACACTGAAATTTTTCCGACGCTTGCCAACGGAAATTCCACCCCTTAATTTCTCTAGTAATTTCGCTGGAAAATCAGGTCAATTTCGCTGGTCAGTCCAAGTTCAATTTCGCTGGAAAATCAGGTCAAGTTCGCAGGTCAAATTCGCTGACAACTTCGCTCCAAATTCGTCAAATTCGCTGGTCAATTTCGCTATTACGACGACCAGTAAATTCGCCGAGAAACCGTGTTAATTTCGCTGTGGAAAATTTACACGGTCACCAAAGTCGCCTTTGGATTTAACTTCGCCGATAAGTTTGCTGATTAATTTCGCAGATCAGTCAAATTCGCTAGAAACAGCCAATTTCGCCCAGTAACTATGGAAAGTCAATCTGTTCGAAATTTTTGATGATTTTCTGGATTTTCTAACAACTTCCTGCAAAATCAAAGCAGCAAAATCAGCAACAAATTTCGAAAATTTATCAAGAACAGATTGAATAAACTCAAGAACACGAAGAACAGTCTTCGAATCTTCAAGTCTATCAGCCAACAAACTATTCCAGAATCAGCCAAATCTTTCCAGAAAACCTGCAAACCACCAAACAAACAAACCAGAAGATCAAAACAGCCAACAAAAATAAAAAATCAGAATCAAAACACACCAAAATTTCGAAAATTTTAAAAACCCTAATTATCAGGTTTCAAAAATTTCGAATTTTTACTCCCTGTTTCTGCAGCCAACAATTCTGAACCGAGCAATCAAGAGCCTAATGCTCTGATACCAATTGTAGGTCCCCTTGTGTCTATGGATCTTTCACAGAATCGTCTATCTAACCTAGAGTGCGGAATCCTCTAGATCAGATTGTAGCAGAAAACGTGTAGGAAACAGAAACAGCAATTCAATCAAACCGGGTTTTCTATTGATTATCAATCACAAGGAATTACAATCAATCCAAAACCCTAACACTCTCTCAAATTCGTCCAAACCCTAATGTTCTCACGAATTTGCTCTCTAATAACTGTTTTCGCTGATTAACCTTAACCCTAATGTTTAACCTTGTTTATATAACACAAGGTTCACAATTGGGCTAGGTTAAAGACTCCTGGGCTGCGAATTGGACAGGCCCAATTCGCCCCCATCACCCAATTCCTTGGGTTTAGTTAGCCCAAACATTACAACTAACTATTACAAAGCTAAACCCGCTAACTGTTTATCGTTTAACTAATTACAAGATATCCAAAGACCAAATCCAAGCTGTTGTCACAAATATGCACCAACAAACTCCCCCTTGACAATAGCTTCATAAAAACTTTGTCTTGAGTCAAAACTTTGTCTTCGGTCTTCTTGCAATCTTCAAGTAATGTTGCACTGTCTTTGGTCTTTGGATAGCTTCAGCTTCAACAGCTTCTGTCAGCAACAGACTCCCCCTAAGCTGATGCATCCAATCACCAAATCTTCAACACGTTAGCGTTTGAGTAAACTCCAGTTCAGCATTTGCACAGCAATCTTCAAACTCTTCAATCTTGTCTGCAATATAGAAAGGAGGTTCTACCATGCATCCAATCAAACTCTCATCTTCACACTTCACAGCAACTTCTCAGCAACAAACCGCTTCAATCTGAACACTATAAAACCAACATCTCGAGAAACCATAAGAATTTTTCAACATAAGTTAAATAAATTATTATTTTTCAAGAGATTAGTTAAACTGTGTAACAGATTAAGCTTTTTCAAAATCATCAACACGCAAAACATTTTGCTCAACACACAAGAACCTCCCTGATTGAAAATTTTGAGCTCACTTACTAACACCGTCTCCCCCTATCAGTAACAATTCCTCCAACAAGAATAAGCGATCTCTTGCAGGACCATATTTAAGATGTATCGAGGATCCTGAAGTTCAAGAAGTGTTAAAAGACTTCCATGAAGGAGATTGTGGAAACCACACTGGGGGCAGGGCATTATTCTCAAGGATCTTGAGGACAGGATACTACTGGCCAACTATGAAAAGGGATGCTGTGGAGTATGCTAAGAAGTGTGATCCTTGTCAAAGACACAGCAATATCCTTCATCAGCCAGCTGAATTTCTACATCCTATACCATCCTCTTGGCCATTTATGAGATGGGGGATGGATATAGTTGGCAAGCTCCCTAAGGCATCTGGTGGAAAAGTATTCATGCTTGCTATGACTGACTACTTCTCCAAGTGGATAGAGGCTGAAGCTTTTGCCCAAGTCAGAGAAAAGGAAGTTATATCCTTTATTAAGAGAAATAGTATAACTAGATTTGGCATTCCTTCTGAAATTGTATGTGATAATGGTTCCCAATTTATTGGGAGCAGAACTACTAACTTTTGTGACAGCTGGGGGATTAAGATGATAAAATCAACACCAGTCCACCCACAAGCTAATGGTCAAGCAGAATCATCCAACAAGTTCATCATCAACAATCTAAAGAAGAAACTTGGATCCAAGAAGGGGAAATGGGCAGAGGAATTACCTTATGTGCTTTGGGCTGATAGGACAACCCCCAAGAATGCTACTGGTCAAACACCATTCTCTTTGGTATTTGGGGCAGAATCAGTGATCCCAACAGAAATGGTGGTTCCAACTGCTAGAACAAGTACCCGTGATCCTGAGGAGAATGATGCAAACCTGGCTCAAGACTTGGATACTATTGAGGAAATCAGGGATCTGGCTAGGATAAGGATGGCTAGCTACCAACAAAGAATGGCTGGTGCTTATAACAAAAATGTCAGGATAAGGAAATTCCAAGTTGGGGATATGGTATTGAGAAAAGCATTCCAGAATACCACCAATCCTGCTGATGGGAAATTAGCACCAAAATGGGAAGGCCCTTATTTGATCGAAGCCGAAGCAGGAAAGGGGGCATATAGACTGCTGACCAGGGAGGGTAATTTGTTACCAAGAGCCTGGAATGCTGTCCAATTGAAGAAATATTTCATGTGAGCAGGATCCTTCTGGCACATATGATCCTTACATTAGCAGTATCCTTCAAGGATCCCTGAAGTATCGATGATCCTTACTCTGGTAATGTCCTAAACTCTTATTTACATATTTTCTTATTTAAGGATAAGGATCATGTATCCTTCATCCTTCTCTCACGAGATTTTGAGTTCTGATAGTCCAGGTATCCTTAGCATATTGTCGACAATATTCAGAAGCAACTCAGATCCTTGGGTTCAACCCCAGTTGTTTGGGCTTGTCCCCAGTTATCCTTGGGCTTGTCCCCAGTTTTCGCCTGTAGCGCACGATGATCCTGGTATAGTTCACGTCTTTGGGACCAGTACTCGCTTTAGGGGCTGATAATCCCATCGTACTGGCTATACCTAGGATCCTACGTATAATGGTAGACGTACCATACATCCGTTCCTAAGGTTTCTAAGGTTTTCACTGTTTTGGTCAAAAATCACACAAGGATAATGCAACCAAACTTTATGCAAATGGGGTATGATGCTTGGTTTATTGAAAAAGTAAAGGATCACTTCAGTGTGAAATATGCAAAGACACAATGATTTATACGAGGAAAAAGCCCTTGATCAATGTATGATCTCCGGCATAAAAAACCTCGGGTAATGGCAACTACCGATCACCAAACTTCAATATATCAAAATATGGTTACAACTTCGGATGATAATGAGCTGAGTACAAGGATCACTATC
This sequence comes from Helianthus annuus, assembly GCF_002127325.2. Classification (NCBI taxonomy): domain Eukaryota; kingdom Viridiplantae; phylum Streptophyta; class Magnoliopsida; order Asterales; family Asteraceae; genus Helianthus; species Helianthus annuus. The sequence goes on along the minus strand of NC_035438.2, from coordinate 111,470,472 downwards.
GTAATGTGTGTCTAAGCGTGTGAGAATTGTGTTGTGTGTTCTTCCGAATGGGGAAGAGTGTTATATATACAAGTGTAGGTGACCTATTTTAGGTAAAAAGACTAATAATCAGCTCATTACCCCTTTAGAAATAAAAGTAAATCTAGCCTAAATTGTCGCCCTTAAATCATGCCAAGTTTCCATATCCTTTGCAATGTTCATCTTCGATCAAGCACATGCTATAATTGTAAATACGCGTCCTTTGATCGTGATGCTAAGAGCAGATCCTGCTAGACATTCCTGCAAAATGACATTAAGTTCAACGAAAGCAACTGTTAGCATGAGGATCCTATGATGGTCCGTGATCCTGATCCTGGAACTCTGCTGAGGATCACTATCTGCCAAAGAAACAAGGATCACTGGTTAGGATCACACGTGAGGATCATGTATTGTAAAAATCCAGCCCTAACAATTGCCCCCAAAATATAAGGAGTGATTTTGTAAATAAATGAGTTATATTTTGCTTTGATCTTATCTGCAACGAACAACTCGGATAACTAGCCGTTAATCTCGAACTAGCCGTTGCAATCCTTACGTCACTGAGGTGACATACCTGCAAATCATGATTATAAATAGGAGATAGGGTAAGGATCAATCTGCATTTAAATTCAAGATATACTCCCTTTATAATCTCTACCGAAGATCGATCAGGTATTCTCTTCTTTTCCTTCTTCCTTCCTTTACTCTGTTTTTCCGCTCCTCTGTTTTCATTCTTCGGTTAGTATGTTGCTCCGGAATTCCCCTCATAAGGATCACAAGAAGAGCAGCCCCCTGAAAAGCCAAGGGATCATTAAAGATTCTCCCACGGAGAGATGCTGCTTTATTGATGCTCATGTTGATAGGATCCGTCACTGTTTTCCGGCGGATACTGTCTTCAAGTCTTTTACTCCCACCGCTCTGAGTGATTTTGTTTCCGACGCCTGGGTGGCCTTTCCTGCAACTCCGTTTACCATAGGATATTCATATCCTTTTCCAGCCTTCACCCAATCCTTCTTTTCTCTGACCGGCATGTCCTATATCCAAGCCATGCCGATGATCTGGAGGGTTCTATATACCCTTGAAAGGATCATCGAGCAGGAAGGGATTGACTTAGGGATGTCGGAGCTGGCTGAGCTATATGATCTTACCACGTTTGGTTCCTGTCGATACTTGCTGAAACGGAAAGCCGGGGAGGATCACCCTGTTTTTAAGGTTACCAAAAATGACACAAACTGGAAGCGACGTTTCTTCTTTGTTAGGAGGGATACCATCCCTAACGGGAAGGATCTGCCCAAGGAGTGGGCCACTCATGGTAGGATAGAGGATCCTGGAAGGATCACTATCAGACTTGTCTCTTATGATGAGGATCATTAATGTCTTTTTTGTCTTTTGTGCAGCTATCTCCATTGCTCATCTCAAGTTAACCCCTGCTGCAAGAGAGAGGGTTCTAGCTTTCAAGAAGCTTGATCCTGAAATCAGGAGTTTCCAAATTGCCATTCAAGATTCACAGGAAGTATCCTCCGCATCTGCCACAATGTCAAGTAAGTATCTTCATTAAAAAGTAGTTCTATGTAGGATTTTTAAATTAGTTAAAGTACTTATTGTTTTGGTCAAAAATCACGCAAGGATAATGTAACCAAACTTTATGTAAACGGGGTATGATGCTTGGTTAATTATGAAAGTAAAGGATCACTTCTGTGATAAAGATGCAAAGACACAATGATTTATACGAGGAAAAAGCCCTTGATCAATGGATGATCTCCGGCATAAAAAACCTCGGGTGATGGCAACTACCGATCACCAACTTCAATATAATAAAAATGTAGTTACAACTTCGGATAGTAATGAGCTGAGTACAAGGATCACTGAGTGTCTAAGTGTTTGAGAGTTGTGTCGTATGTCGTGTGTGTTCTTCCGAATGAGGAAGAGTGGTATTTATACAAGTGTAGGTGACTTATTTTAGGTAAAAGGACTGATTATCAGCTCATTACCCCTTTAGAAATAAAGACAATCTAGCCTAAATTGCTGCCCATGAATCAAGCCTAGTTTCCATATCCTGTGCAACGTCTTTCTTCGATTAAGCTCTTGCCATATTTGTGAAGACGCGTCCCTGGATCATGATGTCTAGAGCATATCCTGCTAGATGTTCCTGCAAAACAATATTGTATTGAGCGGAAGTGGCCGTTAGTATGAGGATCACCATAATGTCCCATGATCCTGATCCTGAAGTTCTGCTGAGGATCACTGCCTGCCAAAGAAACAAGGATCACTGGTTAGGATCATGTGTAAGGATCACCTATAATAAAAATTCAGCCCTAACAATTGCCCCCAAAATATAAGGAGTTAATTGTAAATAGACGAGTTATATTTTGTTTTGATCTTATCTCTAACGGGCGATTCCGAATAACTAGCCGTTACACATGGACTAGCCGTTGTGATAATTACGTCACAGATGTGACAATCCCTGCAAATCATCATTATAAATAGGAGATAGGGTTAGGATCATTCTGTATTTAAGTTCGAGGTATCTTCCCTTTATAATCACTACCGAAGACTCGATCAGGTATCCTCTTCTTCTATCTTTCCCTTCTTCCTTCTCTTTGCTCTGTTTTTCGTTTCTACTTTGTTTTTGTTCTAAACATGTTGCTCCGGAATTCTCCGCATAAGGATTCCAAGAAGGATAGTCCCTTAAAAAGCCAGGGGATTATCAAGGATTCTCATACGGAGAGGTGTTGCTTTACTGATGTTCACATAGACAGAATTCGTCATTGTTTTCCGGCGAATGCCGTTTTTAAATCCTTTGATCCTACTGCTTTGAGCGACTTTGTCTCGGATGTCTGGGTGGCTTTTCCTGCTACCCCGTTTGCTATAGGGTACTCGTATCCTTTTCCAGACTTTACCCAGTCTTTCTTTTCCTTAACCGGCATCTCTTACATCCAAGCTATGCCGATGATCTGGAGGGTTCTTTATACCTTCGAGAGGATCATCGAGCAGGAAGGGATTGATCTGGGGATGGCGGAGTTAGCTGAGTTTTATGATCTCACCACCTTCGGTTCTCACCGATATTTGTTGAAACGGAAAGCTGGGGAGGATCACCCAATCTTCAAAGTTACCAAGAATGATACAAACTGGAAACGTCGGTTTTTCTTTGTTAAGAGGGATTCCATCCCGGATGGGAAGGATCTGCCCAAGGAATGGGCCACTCTTGGTAGGGTAGAGGATCCTCGAAGGATCACTATCAGTCCTGTCTCATATGATGAGGATCACTGATGTCTTTTTTCCTTTGTTTTTTATGCAGCTATTTCCATTGCTCGTCTGAAATTAACCCCCGCTGCAAAAGAGAGAGTGTTAGCTTTTAAAAAGCTTGATCCTGAAGTTAGAAGCTTCCAAATCACTATCCAAGATTCTCAAGAGATATCCTCTGCATCTGCCACAATGTCAAGTAAGTATCCTTATAGAAAATAAGTTTTATGTAAAAGTATTTAATTTAACAAGGGAACTTATCTTGTTTTTGAATTGTGTAGGTGCTGGAAAATCTGCTAGGTCTGTTAAATCTGCCTCCAAATTTGGGATAAGTGATCTTGCCAACGTCACGTCTTCAAAGAAGAAGGCTCCTGCTGCCAGTCCTTCAGCATCAGCTCCCAAAGCGTCTATCCGGGGCAAGGGAAAAAAGAGGAAAACCTCTGAAGATCTCCAAGGATTTCCCTTCCTCCGTCAGCAATTCCTTGACTACGTGAATGAGGTAAGGATCACTGCCCCTGTTGGTCATCCGTTTCGAATATCCTGTTTGTGTGTCCTGTTTCTTCGAGGATCATCCGGTTCTGAACTTACCTTATTTTCCTATTTGCAGAAACTTGCCGAGATTGAGACTTATCTTGGCCATGTTGAGGACCAGGAGAGCCAAATTGCCGATCTCCAGCAAATGGGTGTGTTAAAGGATCTCAAGATAGGAGATCTTGAGAAGGAACTCCGGGTCATGAAGGCTGAGGCTGCTCAGAGGTTGATCGATATGGATAACGAGAAGCAGGAGATCACCCAAGATGCTAAGGTCTCCGCGGCAATTGCTATGTACAAGATACAACTTCAGATGGCCGAGGAGGCTCAGGATCCTACCTTTGACAAAAGCTCGTGGGATGTTGAAGGTTGGAAGGCAAGGCTGGCAGACCTGGAGGACGAGGATGAGGCTGAGGAGATCCCCATGCTGGAAGGTGGTGATGCTGAGAAGGATCAAGGTGGAGATGCTGGTGGTGATGAAGCAGCGAAGGTGTAGGCTGCATGATTGGGCGATGATGGATATTGTTGACTAGGCCGGAGCCCAATTTTTTAGGTTTGATAGTGGTTTTTTGTGGTTGTTGATGGTTTGAAACAATTATGGTCTGTAATATCTGAACAATAGTTTCTTAGGGTTAAGGATCCTGAATCCTTTGAACAATAGGTAGGATTGCAAAAGGTGGAGGGATCCTCTGTTTGAGGGATGAAGCCTTTGTGATCCTGTCGCTTTTATTTCCCTGCACAATGCTAAGACCGCATAGACAATGGACACCCTTTGCCAACCCATGTGGACGGGCCACGTTTTGCTGGTAGAAATGTGGGTTGGCAATTTTGACAATCTTTTGAAAGGGTTAATGATCCTTTTATTTAATAATATAACTTAACTTTTCTGGCTTATCTCGTGTCGTTATCCTTTAATTATCCTCTTTTTTCTCAATTGTCTTTGTAGTATATTTATCAAGAGTTGAAAATATGTTTTAATAAATTTAGGATATGATCCTGGATCAAATATCCTGATATCGAAAATATTCAAAGCATTTTAGTTCAAGGATCATAGGTTTGGTTGTCAAAGTATAAGGGTCGGTTAGGATAATGAATATAATCAAAATAGTCAAGGATCATACCTGAGGATCCAAGTCAGGATCCTAACCTTCAATCGAGACAATCGTAGATAAGACTTTGATAGTTAATAAGGATTAAGGACCCTTATGTGTTTAGACTTCCAAAGCCTGAAAAGTGAGATATAACTTGGGACTAAGCCAATGTAAAAGATAAATTAGTAACTGGGGACATGCCCAAAGGATAACTGAGAATGATCCCAGAGGATCACTGGGGACAAGCCCATAGGAATCTGGGGACAAGCCCAAAGGATAACTGGGGACAAGCCCAAAGGATCGTATGTAAACTGGAGTATGGCCCTTTCTGGCAACTATCCAAACTTAGTGACATGAAAATGTCAAAACCTTAGCTAACGTGAAAACGTTAGAAACCTTAGGAACGGATGTATGGTACGTCTACCATTATACGTAGGATCCTAAGTATAGCCAGTACGATGAGGTTGTCAGCCCCGAAAGTGGGTACTGGTCCCAAAGACGTGAACTATACCAGGATCATCGTGCGCTGCTGGCGGAACTGGGGATAATCCCAAGGATAACTGGGGTTAGACCCAAGGATCTGCGGTGCTTTTGAAGATCTTTGACGATATGCTGAAGATACCTGAACTTATCATAACTCAAATGGTTTGTGAGTAGAGGATGAAGGATACATGATCCTTATCCTTAGGTAAAAAGTAAGAAAATGCAATAGTTTCAGGATAAGCATATTACCAGAGTAAGGATCACTGATATCTCCGGGATCCTTCAAGGATACTTCAATGTAAGGATCACATTGAAGGATCATGTTCACATGAAATATCTCTTTAAGTGAACAGCATTCCAGGCTCTTGGTAACAAGTTTCCTTCCATGGTTAGCAACCTGTATGCCCCCTTTCCTGCTTCAGCTTCAATCAAGTAGGGGCCTTCCCATTTTGGTGCTAACTTCCCGTCAGCAGGATTGATAGTATTTTGAAATGCTTTTCTCAACACCATGTCTCCGACTTGGAACTTCCTTATTCTGACATTTTTGTTGTAGGCACCAGCCATTCTTTGTTGGTAGCTAGCCATCCTTATCCTAGCTAGATCCCTGTTTTCCTCAATAGTATCCAAATCCTGAGCTAGGATTGTAGCATTTTCTTCAGGATCACGAGCACTTGTTCTAGCAGTTGGGATCACCATTTCTGTTGGGATCACTGCTTCTGCCCCAAATACTAAAGAGAAAGGTGTTTGACCAGTGGCATTCTTGGGAGTTGTCCTATCAGCCCATAGCACATAAGGTAATTCTTCTGCCCATTTTCCTTTCTTGGATCCTAGCTTCTTCTTCAGATTGTTGATGATGATCTTGTTGGATGATTCTGCTTGACCATTGGCTTGTGGATGAACTGGTGTTGATGTTATCATCTTGATTCCCCAACTGTCACAAAAGTTAGTGGTTCTGCTTCCAATTAATTGGGAGCCATTATCACATACAATTTCAGAGGGAATGCCAAATCTAGTTATAATGTTTCTTTTAATGAAGGATATGACTTCCTTTTCTCTGACTTGAGCGAAGGCTTCAGCTTCTATCCACTTGGAAAAATAGTCAGTCATGGCAAGCATAAATATTTTTCCACCAGGTGCTTTAGGGAGCTTGCCAACTATATCCATTCCCCATCTCATGAATGGCCAAGAGGATGGTATGGGGTGTAGTAATTCAGCTGGTTGGTGAAGGATATTGCTATGTCTTTGGCAAGGATCACATCTCTTAGCATACTCTACAGCATCCCTTTTCATGGTTGGCCAGTAGTATCCTGTTCTAAGGATCCTTGAGAATAATGCCCTGCCCCCAGTGTGGTTTCCACAATCTCCTTCATGGAAGTCTCTCAACACTTCTTCAATTTCAGGATCCTCAATACATCTTAAATATGGTCCTGCAAGGGATCGTTTATATAGCATATTATTTAAGATTGTAAATTGAGATACCTTGATCCTGAAAGCTCTAGGATTTTCTCCCATTGGGATCTCTCCGTTTTGCAAGTATTTCATGATTGGTGGGATCCATGATCCTGAATAAGATTGAGCTTCTTCACTAGGGATTACTGCAGTATCCTCTTCTATTTCCATGGCTACTTGATTTTCAATAGCAGGCGCCAGGATATGGATGATAGGGATACTTATATCTTCTGGAATTTTTAAGGATGATCCTAGGTTGGCCAATGCATCAGCTTCCGTGTTATCCTCCCTTGGTACCTGTGTTAAGCTAAAAGAAACAAAAGAGAGTGCCAATTCTTTGACTATCTCTAAATATTTGGTTAGTTTTTCACCTTTAACAGCATAGGATCCATTAAAGTGATTGGTGATCAATAATGAATCTACATATACTTCGAGATATCTTACCCCCATATCCTTAGCAATCTGTAAGCCAGCAATTAAGGCTTCATATTCAGCCTCATTGTTAGTTGCTTGAAACTCACAGGCTATGGAGTGGGGTATTATGTCCCCCTGTGGCGATTTTAGTAGGATCCCTAGCCCTGTGCCTTTGATATTTGAGGATCCGTCAGTATGTAGTATCCAAGGATCCTTGGTCTCATCCAGCTGCTGAACCTCCAATTCTGCTTCTATTTGTAGATCACTACTGAAATCAGCCACAAAGTCAGCTAGTGCTTGAGATTTAATAGCTGTTCTTGGTTCGTATCTTATATCATGGGCACTAAGCTTTACTGCCCACTTAGCCATTCTCCCTGACATATCTGGTTTCCTGAGGACATTCTTAATTGGAAAATTAGTTCTAACGACAATAGTATGGGTTTCAAAATAATGTCTTAACTTAGTTGATGCCATGATTAATGCGAGGATAAGTTTTTCGAGGTGTGAGTACCTGGATTCGGCATCAAGTAGACTTTTACTTACATAGTAGATAGGATATTGTGTACCTTCGTGATCCTTGACAAGGACAGCACTTACAGCGGTTGAGGATACCGCCAGGTATAAGGATAACACATCTCCTTTTTCCGGTTTTGCTAATGCTGGTGCTGAGGACATATATTCTTTAAGGGCTTGTAAAGCGTTCTCATGTTTCTCAGTCCACTCAAACTTCTTATTCTTCCTTAGGATATCGTAGAATTCTTTGTATTTTTCTGAGGATTTCGATATGAACCTGTTTAAGGCTGCTATCCTGCCTGTCAGTCTTTGAACATCCTTGGCATTGGCAGGAGATTTAATATTTATCAATGCTTTGATTTGTTCCGGGCTTGCTTCAATGCCCCTCTGGGTTACCATGTATCCTAAGAACTTTCCTGCCTTAACACCAAAATGGCATTTTGAAGGATTAAGCTTCATGTTGTAATTATCTAGGATATCGAATGCTTCTTCCAAGTCGCTTAGGTGATCCTCAGCTTTCTTTGACTTGACCACCATATCATCTATGTACACCTCCATAGTTTTTCCAATTTGATCTTTGAACATCATATTCACCAGCCTTTGATATGTTGCACCTGCATTTCTTAATCCAAAAGGCATGGCAATATAACAATACAAACCTGTTGGGGTCATAAAGGCTGTATCCTCTTGGTCAGATGGTTCCATCTGAATTTGTTGGAATCCAGATGATGCATCCATAAAGGTCAACAGTTCATGCCCCGCTGTTGCATCCACCATGGAGTCAATGTGGGGTAATGGGAAAGGATCCTTGGGACATGCCTTATTCAGATCAGTGAAATCGACACATACCCTCCACTTTCCGTTTTTCTTTTGGACAACGACCACATTGGCTAACCATTTTGGATACTTTACCTCTCTGATCATACCTGCTCGAAGTAGTCTCTCTACTTCTTCTTGGATAATGGCATTCCTTTCTTGTGCAAACTTCCTCCTTTTTTGATGGATTGGTTTGATAGACCTGTCAATGCCAAGTTTGTGAGTAATAATATCCTTAGATATACCTGTCATATCTTCATGTTTCCAAGCGAAGGTAGATTTTCTTCTTTTGAGGAAGGATATTAAGTCTACTTTCATCTTGCCAAGGATCCCTGATCCGATATAGATTTTTGATTCAGGATCACTAGGATCCAAGAGGATTTCATCTACATCTTGTTCCCTTGCCTCCAAGACATTCCTTGGAGGATACTGTAATTGCTATTGCTCCCTTGGCTTCGAGGTTGGCTTCATAGATGAGGTATAACAATCCTTAGCCTCCTGCTGGTCACTATCAATCTTGATTATTCCCCATGGGCTAGGGAGCTTCACACATTGATGGTAGGTAGATGGAACCGCTTTCATGTCATGTATCCAAGGCCTGCCAAGAATAACGTTGCAACAAGATAAACAGTCAATAACACAAAATTTTTGGTAATTATGTAATCCTTCCACGTAGATTGGGAGTTTGATGTCCCCCAGAGTTTTCTTCGTTTCCCCACTGAATCCTACAAGCACGGAGGATCTTGGTGTGATGTCTGATTCTGGGATTCCCATCTTCTTCAAGACATCAAGCTGGATAATGTTCACTGAGCTCCCTCCGTCAATAAGGATCCTGCGGACAAAGTGGTTAGAGATAAAGAGAGTGATAACTAAACTATCATGGTGAGGATCCTGAATGTTAATGCGATCATCCTCATCAAATGTTATCATCTTTCCTTCTGAGACACTTGAGGTTCTAATAGGCCTTTCTCCATTATCCATTTTTGATTCTTTTGCATGTCTTTTGGCCGCTGAAAAGGATGTACCACAAATGTCTGATCCTCCGGATATAAAGTTAATCACTTGTGCGTTTGCCGGAGGTGCTGGAGCCTTTTCAGGGATCCTTTCAGGATCCTGGGTCCTTTGCTTTTTTCTCCCCAACAATTCTTTTAGATGCCCCTTGCTTAGCAGGTATCCAATTTCTTTTCTTAAGGCTATGCAATCTTCAGTTAGATGCCCGAAATCCTCATGGTATGCACACCATTTGGACTTGTCTTTAGTCCCGGATGGTTTATCATTCTTCCTGGGCCACCTAGCCTTTTCACCTAGATTCTGCATTGCAAGGATTAGTTCATGATTATCAACGGAAAAACAATATTCTGAGATTGGAGGATATTCTTCATCATCCTCTTCTTGGTTAACAGCATGCACATTCTTGTTCTCGTTTCTATGGTAGGATTTGAACTTGTTGCTTTTGAAGGAGGATCCTTGCTTATCTTGTTTTGAGGATCCTACTTGTCTTTCCTGGATCCTCTTGTCATCTTCTAGCCGGATAAACCTGAGTGCTCGAGTTCTTACTTCATCTAAATTCCTGCATGGTGTCATAACAAGATCATCATAGAATAATGAATCCTTAAGCAGTCCCATTTTGAAGGCTTCAACAGCCGTAGCCATATCCAAGTTAGGGATGTCCAAGGATTCTTTACTAAATTTAGTTATATAATCCCTTAATGATTCATTATTATTTTGAGTTATCCTGTACAAATCACTAGTTAATTTTTCAAATTTTCTACTACAAGAGAATTGGTTATTGAATAAATTAACTAAATTGGCAAATGAAGTAATAGAGTAAGGGGGAAGACTTAGCAGCCACTTAAGAGCTGATCCAGTAAGAGTGGATCCAAATCCTTTACATAGGCATGCTTCCTTCAATTTTTCTGGGATAGGATTGATCTCCATCCTCTCCCTGTATTGTGCTATATGCTCCTCTGGATCCGTTGTGCCATCATACAACTTCATGGTAGGGATATGGAACCTTTTGGGTACCTCTGCATCACAAATTGGTGGTGCAAAGCGAGATACCTTGTGGCTCCCATCTGCAATCTCTGGGATAGGCTTGACTACCCCTGGAACACTTGAGATCATGTCCTTTAGTTTCTGTAATTCCCTGGCCATAGCATGATTGGTACCTGTATCCTGCATGAATCCATGGTTAGTGGTAGGATAATTATTTAAAGTGTTACCTCCCATTGGGTTCAAGTTAGGGAATCCGAATTGCTGGGATTCTGGAACAATGGAGGGACCAGTGGAAGCAATGGTCTGCATTGGAATGAAATCCCCTTGATGGACATCTAGACTTCCTGTTTGCAAACTTTTTAGGGATCCTGGCATCTGTAAGGATCCTGGTATCTGGGATGATCCTGGAACGAAGGAGGATCCGTGAACCTGGGATGATCCTGGAACAAAGGAGGATCCTTGGCCCTGGAATGATCCTGGAACAAAGGAGGATCCTTGGCCCTGGAATGATCCTGGAACAAAGTAGGATCCTCGAAACTGCTGTGCCCCCGGATAGGCTCCCGGATTCATGAAGGATCCCATGTATTGAGGATAGGATCCTACAGGCTGAAAATGTGAGTCTGATGTCTGAGTCATTGCTGCCGAGTTGAGATGTGATCCTCTTGACTCCCCTATGATTTGCACGTCCGGGATCCCTGATGGCTGGGAAGTGATCATTGGAGTATCAAAGCTCAAGGATTTAGGCATCAGTGGTGAATGATCCTCTGCCGCTTTCTTTTGTCTTTTGAGATCTCCAATTTCCCTGAGGATCCTCTCGTTAGTTTCATCTTGCCGCTGCATACGATCCTTCATCTGCAAAATTAAAGCAAATACATCACTAGTACTGGGAATAGAAGAATTCATAGCAGAAGAAGATAGAGGTTTAGAGAGAGTGGGAGTTGATCTCTTCTCAGTATTTTTCTGAGATCCTGCCGGTGGAGGAGGCAAGGTGATCTGTGATGAGGTGACCGCAGACATCGCCGTGGACGTGTTCTTCAATGATGAAGCCATGTAACTCTTTGAAATGATTTCGAACAAAAGATTTTCTTATGAATGAAGCACCAATTGCCCCACGGTGGGCGCCAAACTGTTTTGGTCAAAAATCACGCAAGGATAATGTAACCAAACTTTATGTAAACGGGGTATGATGCTTGGTTAATTATGAAAGTAAAGGATCACTTCTGTGATAAAGATGCAAAGACACAATGATTTATACGAGGAAAAAGCCCTTGATCAATGGATGATCTCCGGCATAAAAAACCTCGGGTGATGGCAACTACCGATCACCAACTTCAATATAATAAAAATGTAGTTACAACTTCGGATAGTAATGAGCTGAGTACAAGGATCACTGAGTGTCTAAGTGTTTGAGAGTTGTGTCGTATGTCGTGTGTGTTCTTCCGAATGAGGAAGAGTGGTATTTATACAAGTGTAGGTGACTTATTTTAGGTAAAAGGACTGATTATCAGCTCATTACCCCTTTAGAAATAAAGACAATCTAGCCTAAATTGCTGCCCATGAATCAAGCCTAGTTTCCATATCCTGTGCAACGTCTTTCTTCGATTAAGCTCTTGCCATATTTGTGAAGACGCGTCCCTGGATCATGATGTCTAGAGCATATCCTGCTAGATGTTCCTGCAAAACAATATTGTATTGAGCGGAAGTGGCCGTTAGTATGAGGATCACCATAATGTCCCATGATCCTGATCCTGAAGTTCTGCTGAGGATCACTGTCTGCCAAAGAAACAAGGATCACTGGTTAGGATCATGTGTAAGGATCACCTATAATAAAAATTCAGCCCTAACACTTATCTTGTTTTGTAGGTGCTGGGAAATCTGTCAAGTCTGCCTCCAAGTTCGGTATTGATGAACTCGCCAATGTCAAGCCTTCAAGGAAGAAGACCCCTGCTGCTAGTCCCTCTGCTTCAGCCCCTAAAGCTCCTATCAGGGGTAAGGGAAAGAAGAGAAAGGCTTATGAGGATCTTCAAGGATTTCCCCTGATCCGCCAGCAGTTTCTTGATTATTTCAACGAGGTTAGGATCACTGCCCCTGTTGGTTATCCTGACGGTTTTGAGGATCACCTGTGTCTGACGTCATATCTTGTTTTTCTTGCAGAAATTTACTGAAATAGAGACTTATGTTAACCACGTTGAAGATCAAGATCGCCAAATTGCCGACCTCCAACAGATGGGTGTGCTGAAGGATCTCAAGATAGCTGATCTTGAGAAGGAGCTCCGGGCTACCAAGGATGAAGCTGTCAAAGCACTGATCAAGTTTGACTACGAGAAGCATGATATCACCCAGGATGCTAAGGTCTCTGCTGCGATAACCATGTATAAGATCCAGCTGCAGATGGCTGCGGAGGCTCAGGATCCTTCCTTTGACAAAGGCACATGGGACGTGGAAGGTTGGAAGGCAAGGCTGGCAGAGTTGGAGGATGATGATGATGCTGAGGATATCCCAATGCTGGAGGGTGGTGATGCTGGCAAGGATCAGGGTGGAGAAGCTAGTGGAGCCGGTGGTGATGGAGCAGCGAAGGTTTGAGCGGCAGGATTGGGCAATGATGGATATTTCGAGACTAGGCCGGAGCCCAATTTTTTTAAGTTTGGTAGTGGTTTGTTTGTGGTTGTGATGTTTTGAAACAATGATGGTCTGTACTTAAACAATAGTTTTTAGGGTTAAGGATCCTGGATCCTTTGGACAATAGGTAGGATCGCAAATGGTGGAGGGATCCTCTGTTTGGGGGATGAAGCCTTTGTGATCCTGCCGCCTTTTAATTTCCTGCACCTGCTAAGACCGCATAGACAATGGACACCCTTTGCCAACCCATGTGGACGGGTCACGTTTTGCTGGTAGAAATGTGGGTTGGCAATTTTGACAACTTTTTTGAAAGGGTTTAAGATCCTTTTGTTAATAATATAACTTTAATCTTTCTGGCTTATCTCGTGTTGTTATCCTTTATTCGTCTTCTTATTTTCCAGTTTGTTTTAAAAACATATTTGTTAGAGTAACAAGAGTTGAGCAAACCATGTTTAATAAATTTAGGATATGATCCTAGATCAAATATCCTGACACTGAAAATTTTTGAAGCAATCAATTTCAAGGATCATAGGTTTAGTTGTCAAAGTGTAAGGGTTGTTTAGTATAATCAAAATAGTCAAGGATCATACCTGAGGATCCAAGTTAGGATCCTAACCTTTAATCAAGATATCCATTAGTGAAATAATAAGGATTAAAGATCCTTATTTGTTTAACTTCGAGAACCTGAAAAATGGAGCATAACTTGGGAGTAAGCCAATGTAAAAGATAAATTAATAGCTGGGGACATGCCCAAAGGATAACTGGGGACAAGCCCAAAGGATAACTGGGGACAAGCCCAAAGGATAACTGGGGACAAGCCCAAGGATCGTATGTAAACTGGAGTATGGCCCTTACTGGCGACTATCCAATCTTAGTGACATGAAAATGCCAAAACCTTAGCTAACGTGAAAACGTTAGAAACCTTATGAACGGATGTATGGTACGTCTACCATTATACGTAGGATCCTAGGTATAGCCAGTACGATGAGGTTGTCAGCCCCGGAAGTGGGTACTAGTCCCAAAGACGTGAACTATATCAGGATCATCGAGCGCTGCTGGCGGAAACTGGGGATAATCCCAAGGATAACTGGGGTTGAACCCAAGGATCTGCGTCGCTTTTGAAGATCTTTGATGATATGCTGTAGATACCTGAACTATCATAACTCAAATGGTTCGTGAGAAGAGGATGAAGGATACAGGATCCTTATCCTTTGGTAAAAAGTAAGGAAATGTAATGGTTTTAAGATAAGGACATTACCAGAGTAAGGATCACTGACATCACCGGGATCCTTCAAGGATACTTCAATGTAAGGATCACATGCTTGAAGGATCATGTTCACATAAAGTACTTTTTTAAGTGAACAGCATTCCAGGCTCTTGGTAACAAATTTCCTTCCATGGTTAGCAATCTGTTTGCCCCCTTTCCTGCTTCAGCTTCAATCAAGTAAGGACCTTCCCACTTTGGTGCTAACTTCCCGTCAGCAGGATTGATAGTGTTTTGGAATGCTTTTCTCAACACCATATCTCCGACTTGGAACTTCCTTATCCTAACATTTTTGCTGTAAGCACCAGCCATTCTTTGTTGGTAGCTTGTCATCCTTATCCTAGCCAGATCCCTGACTTCCTCAATAGTATCCAAATCCTGAGCCAGGATTGTAGCATTCTTTTCAGGATCACGAGCACTTGTTCTAGCAGTTGGGATCACCATCTCTGTTGGGATCACTGCTTCTGCCCCAAATACTAAAGAGAAAGGTGTTTGACCAGTGGCATTCTTGGGAGTTGTCCTGTCAGCCCATAGCACATAAGGTAACTCCTCTGCCCATTTCCCCTTCTTGGATCCTAGCTTCTTCTTCAGATTGTTGATGATGATCTTGTTGGATGATTCTGCTTGACCATTGGCTTGTGGATGAACTGGTGTTGATGTTATCATCTTAATTCCCCAACTGTCACAAAAGTTAGTGGTTCTGCTTCCGATGAATTGGGAACCATTATCACATACAATTTCAGAGGGAATGCCAAATCTAGTTATAATGTTTCTTTTGATAAAGGATATAACTTCCTTTTCTCTGACTTGAGCAAAAGCTTCAGCTTCTATCCACTTAGAGAAGTAGTCGGTCATGGCGAGCATAAACACTTTTCCACCAGGTGCTTTAGGAAGCTTGCCGACTATATCCATCCCCCATCTCATGAATGGCCAAGAGGATGGTATTGGGTGTAAAAATTCAGCTGGCTGATGGAGGATATTGCTGTGTCTTTGACAAGGATCACACTTTTTAGCATATTCTACAGCATCCCTTTTCATAGTTGGCCAGTAGTATCCTGTTCTAAGGATCCTTGAGAATAATGCTCTGCCCCCAGTGTGGTTTCCACAATCTCCTTCATGGAAGTCTCTCAACACTTCTTCAATTTCAGGATCCTCGATACATCTCAAATATGGTCCTGCAAGAGATCGCTTATATAATACATTTTTCAAAATTGTGAATTGAGATACCTTAATCCTGAAAACTCTAGGATTTTCTCCCATCGGGATCTCCCCGTGTTGCAAGTATCTCATGATTGGTGAGATCCATGATCCTGAATAAGACTGAGCTTCTTCACTAGGGATCACTGCAGTATCCTCTTCTATTTCCATGGCCACCTGATTTTCAATAGCAGGAGCCTGGATATGGATGATAGGGATACTTATGTCTTCTGGAATCTTCAAGGATGATCCTAGGTTGGCCAATGCATCAGCTTCTGTGTTCTCCTCCCTTGGTACCTGTGTTAAGCTGAAAGAGACAAAAGAGAGTGCCAATTCCTTGACTATCTCTAAATATTTGGTTAGTTTTTCTCCTTTAACAGCATAGGATCCATTAAAGTGATTGGTGATCAATAATGAGTCTACATATACTTTAAGATACTTCGCCCCCATATCCTTAGCAATTTGTAAGCCAGCAATTAAGGCTTCATATTCAGCCTCATTGTTAGTTGCTTGGAACTCACAGGCTATGGAGTGGGGTATTATGTCCCCCTGTGGCGATTTTAGTAGTATCCCGAGCCCTGTGCCCTTTACATTTGAGGATCCATCAGTGTGTAGTATCCAAGGATCCTTGGTCTCATCCAGCTGCTGGACCTCCGATTCTGCTTCTTTTTGTAGATCACTACTGAAATCAGCCACAAAGTCAGCTAGTGCTTGGGATTTAATGGCTATTCTTGGCTCATATCTTATATCATGGGCACTAAGCTTTACTGCCCACTTAGCCATTCTTCCTGACATCTCTGGTTTCCTGAGGACATTCTTAATTGGAAAGTTAGTTCTAACAACGATAGTATGGGTTTCAAAATAATGTCTTAACTTAGTTGATGCCATGATTAATGCAAGAATAAGTTTTTCGAGGTGTGAGTACCTGGATTCGGCATCAAGTAAACTCTTACTTACATAGTAGATAGGATATTGTATACCTTCATGATCCTTAACAAGGACAGCACTTACAGCAGTTGAGGATACCGCCAAATATAAGGATAACACATCTCCTTTTTCGGGCTTTGTTAATGCTGGTGCTGAGGACATATATTCTTTAAGGGCTTGTAAAGCATTCTCATGTTTCTCAGTCCATTCAAACTTCTTGTTCTTCCTTAGGATATCGTAAAATTCTTTACATTTTTCTGAGGATTTTGATATGAACCTGTTCAGAGCTGCTATCCTGCCTGTTAGCCTTTGCACATCCTTAGCATTGGCAGGGGATTTGATATTCACCAGTGCTTTAATTTGCTCCGGACTTGCTTCAATACCCCTCTGAGTTACCATATATCCTAGGAATTTACCTGCCTTAACACCAAAGTGGCATTTTGAAGGATTAAGCTTCATGTTATAATTATCAAGGATATCAAATGCTTCTTCCAAATCCCTTAGGTGATCCTCAGCTTTCTTTGATTTGACTACCATATCATCTATGTATACTTCCATAGTTTGTCCAATTTGATCTTTGAACATCATATTCACCAGCCTTTGATATGTTGTGTTTTGGTCAAAAATCACACAAGGATAATGTAACCAAACTTTATGAAAACGGGGTATGATGCTTGGTTAATTATGAAAGTAAAGGATCACTTCTGTGATAAAGATGCAAAGACACAATGATTTATACGAGGAAAAAGCCCTTGATCAATGAATGATCTCCGGCATAAAAAACCTCGGGTGATGGCAACTACCGATCACCAACTTCAATATAACAAAAATATGATTACAACTTTGGATGATAATGAGCTGAGTACAAGGATCACTATTGCTTTTGGTGTCTAAGTGTGTGAGAGTTGCGTTGTATGTCGTGTGTTCTTCCGAATGAGGAAGAGTGGTATTTATACATGTGTAGGTGACCTATTTTAGGTAGCTAAACTATTATTCAGCTCATTACCCCTTTAGAAATGAGATACAATCTAGCCTAAATAGCCGCCCATAAATCAAGCCTAGTTTCCATATCCTGTGCAACGTCTTTCTTCGATTAAGCTCTTGCCATATTTGTGAAGACGCGTCCCTGGATCATGATGTCTAGAGCATATCCTGCTAGATGTTCCTGCAAAACAATATTGTATTGAGCGGAAGTAGCCGTTAATATAAGGATCACTATAATGTCCCATGATCCTGATCCTGAAGTCCTCCCGAGGATCACTGTCTGCCAAAGGAACAAGGATCACTGGTTAGGATCACTTATAAGGATCACGTATAATAAAAATCCAGCCCTAACAATTGCCCCCAAAATATAAGGAGTTAATTGTAAATAGACGAGTTATATTTTGTTTGGATCTTATCTTCAACGGGCGACTCCGAATAACTAGCCGTTACACATGGACTAGCCGTTGTGATCATTACGTCATAGATGTGACAATCCCTGCAAATCATGATTATAAATAGGAGATAGGGTTAGGATCATTTTGCATTTAAATTCAAGATACACTCCCTTTATATTCTGCAGCGAAGATTGATCAGGTATTCTTCTCTTTCTCTCTTTCTTATCTCTTTGCTCTGTTTTCTGCTCCTACTCTGTTTCCATCCCGTTACAAATATGTTGCTCCGGAATTCTCCACACAAGGATCCCAAGAAGGATAGTCCCTTAAAAAGCCAGGGGATTATCAAGGATTCTCCTACGGAGAGGTGTTGCTTTAGTGATGCTCACGTAGACAAAATTCGTCATTGCTTTCCGGCGAATGCCGTTTTTAAATCCTTTGATCCTACTGCTTTGAGCGACTTTGTCTCGGATGTCTGGGTGGCTTTTCCTGCTACCCCGTTTGCTATAGGGTACTCGTATCCTTTTCCAGACTTTACCCAGTCTTTCTTTTCCTTAACCGGCATCTCTTACATCCAAGCTATGCCGATGATCTGGAGGGTTCTTTATACCTTCGAGAGGATCATCGAGCAGGAAGGGATTGATCTGGGGATGGCGGAGTTAGCTGAGTTTTACGATCTCACCACCTTCGGTTCTCACCGGTATTTGTTGAAACGGAAAGCTGGGAAGGATCACCCAATCTTCAAAGTTACCAAGAATGATACAAACTGGAAACGTCGGTTTTTCTTTGTTAAGAGGGATTCCATCCCGGATGGGAAGGATCTGCCCAAGGAATGGGCCACTCATGGTAGGGTAGAGGATCCTCGAAGAATCACTATCAGTCCTGTCTCATATGATGAGGATCACTGATGTCTTTTTTCCTTTGTCTTTTATGCAGCTATTTCCATTGCTCATCTGAAATTAACCCCCGCTGCAAAAGAGAGAGTTTTAGCTTTTAAAAAGCTTGATCCTGAAGTTAGAAGCTTCCAAATCACTATCCAAGATTCTCAAGAGATATCCTCTGCATCTGCCACAATGTCAAGTAAGTATCCTTATAGGAAATGAGTTATATGTAAAGTTGTTCAATTAGTAAAGGAACTTATCTTGTTTTTTTGATTATGTAGGTGCTGGAAAGTCTGCCAGGTCTGCTAAATCCGCCTCCAAATTTGGGATAAGTGATCTTGCCAATGTCACGTCTTCAAAGAAGAAGGCTCCTGTTGCCAGTCCTTCAGTATCAGCTCCTAAAGCACCTATCCGAGGCAAAGGGAAGAAGAGGAAGGCTACTGAAGATCTACAAGGATTTCCCCTCCTCCGTCAGCAATTCCTTGACTACGTGAATGAGGTAAGGATCACTGCCCCTGTTGGTTATCCGTCCCAAATATCCTGTTGGTGTATCCTGTTTCTTTGAGGATCATCTGATTCTGAATTTACCTTATTTCCCTTTTTGCAGAAACTTGCCGAGATCGAGACCTATCTTGGCCATGTTGAGGATCAAGAGAGCCAAATTGCCGACCTCCAGCAAATGGGTGTGTTAAAGGATCTCAAGATAGCAGATCTTGAGAAAGAACTCCGGGTCACGAAGGCTGAGGCTGCTCAGAGGTTGATCGATATGGATAACGAGAAGCAGGAGATCACCCAAGATGCTAAGGTCTCCGCGGCAATTGCTATGTACAAGATACAACTTCAGATGGCCGAGGAGGCTCAGGATCCTACCTTTGACAAAAGCTCGTGGGACGTTGAAGGTTGGAAGGCAAGGCTGGCGGACCTGGAGGACGAGGATGAGGCTGAGGAGATCCCCATGCTGGAAGGTGGTGATGCTGAGAAGGATCAAGGTGGAGATGCTGGTGGTGATGGAGCAACAAAGGAGTAGGCTGCATGATTGGGCGATGATGGATATTTCGAGACTAGGCCGGAGCCCAATTTTTTTAGGATTGGCAGTGGTTTTTTGTGGTAGTGGCGTTTGTGAACAATTATGGTTTGTAATTTGAACAATAGTTTTTAGGGTTAAGGATCCTGGATCCTTTGAACAATGGGTAGGATTGCAAAAGGTGGAGGGATCCTCTGTTTGGGGGATGAAGCCTTTGTGATCCTGCCGCTTTTAATTTCCTGCAAAATGCTAAGACCGCATAGACAATGGACACCCTTTGCCAACCCATGTGGACGGGCCACGTTTTGCTGGTAGAAATGTGGGTTGGCAATTTTGACAACTTTCTTGAAAGGGTTAATGATCCTTTTGTTTAATAATATAACTTTAACTTTTCTGGCTTATCTCGTGTTGTTATCCTTATCTTCTTGTTTCTCAGTTGTTTTTGTAGTATATTTTAAAGTAGCAAGAGTTGAAAACATGTTATCCAAATTTAGGATATGATCCTAGATCAAATATCCTGATATTGAAAGTTTTCAAAGTACTTTAGTTCAAGGATCATAGGTTTGGTTGTCAAAGTATAAGGGTCGGTTAGGATAATGAATATAATCAAAATAGTCAAGGATCATACCTGAGGATCCAAGTTAGGATCCTAACCTTCAATCGAGAAAATCGTGGATAAGATTTTGATGGATAATAAGGATTAAGGGTCCTTATGTATTTTACCTTTGACAATCCTGAAAAACGAAGCACAACTTGGGACTAAGCCAATGTAAGAAATAAATTAGTAACTGGGGTCATGCCCAAAGGATAACTGAGAATGATCCCAGAGGATCACTGGGGACAAGCCCATAGGATAACTGAGAATGATCCCAGAGGATCACTGGGGACAAGCCCATAGGATAACTGGGGACAAGCCCAAAGGATCGTATGTAAACTGGAGTATGGCCCTTTTCTGGCGACTATCCAAACTTAGTGACATGAAAATGTCAAAACCTTAGCTAACGTGAAAACGTTAGAAACCTTAGGAACGGATGTATGGTACGTCTACCATTATACGTAGGATCCTAAATATAGCCAGTACGATGAGGTTGTCAGCCCCGAAAGTGGGTACTGGTCCCAAAGACGTGAACTATACCAGGATCATCGTGCGCTGCTGGCGGAAACTGGGGATAATCCCAAGGATAACTGGGGTTGGACCCAAGGATCTGTGGTGCTTTTGGAGATCTTTGACGATTTGCTGAAGATACCTGAACTATCATAACTCAAATGGTTTGTGAGTAGAGGATGAAGGATACATGATCCTTATCCTTAGGCAAAAAGTAAGAAAATGCAATAGTTTTAGGATCAGCGTATTACCAGAGTAAGGATCACTGATATCTCCGGGATCCTTCAAGGATACTTCAATGTAAGGATCACAAGCATGAAGGATCATGTTCACATGAAATATTTCTTTAAGTGAACAGCATTCCAGGCTCTTGGTAACAAGTTTCCTTCCATGGTTAGCAACCTGTATGCCCCCTTTCCTGCTTCAGCTTCAATCAAGTAGGGACCTTCCCATTTTGGTGCTAGCTTCCCGTCAGCAGGATTGATAGTATTTTGAAATGCTTTTCTCAACACCATATCTCCGACTTGGAACTTCCTTATCCTGACATTTTTGTTGTAGGTACCAGCCATTCTTTGTTGGTAGCTTGCCATCCTTATTCTAGCTAGATCCCTGATTTCCTCAATAGTATCCAAATCCTGAGCTAGGATTGCAGCATTTTCTTCAGGATCACGAGCAATTGTTCTAGCAGTTGGGATCACCATCTCTGTTGGGATCACTGCTTCTGCCCCAAATACTAAAGAGAAAGGTGTTTGACCAGTGGCATTCTTGGGAGTTGTCCTATCAGCCCATAGCACATAAGGTAACTCCTCTGCCCATTTTCCTTTCTTGGATCCTAGCTTCTTCTTCAGATTGTTGATGATGATCTTGTTGGATGATTCTGCTTGACCATTGGCTTGTGGATGAACTGGTGTTGATGTTATCATCTTGATTCCCCAACTGTCACAAAAGTTAGTGGTTCTGCTTCCAATGAATTGGGAGCCATTATCACATACAATTTCAGAGGGAATGCCAAATCTAGTTATAATGTTTCTTTTAATGAAGGATATGACTTCCTTTTCTCTGACTTGAGCGAAGGCTTCAGCTTCTATCCACTTGGAAAAATAGTCAGTCATGGCAAGCATAAATACTTTTCCACCAGGTGCTTTAGGGAGCTTGCCAACTATATCCATTCCCCATCTCATGAATGGCCAAGAGGATGGTATGGGGTGTAGTAATTCAGCTGGTTGGTGAAGGATATTGCTATGTCTTTGGAAGGATCACACTTCTTAGCATACTCTACAGCATCCCTTTTCATGGTTGGCCAGTAGTATCCTGTTCTAAGGATCCTTGAGAATAATGCCTTGCCCCCAGTGTGGTTTCCACAATCTCCTTCATGGAAGTCCCTCAACACTTCTTCAATTTCAGGATCCTCAATACATCTTAAATATGGTCCTGCAAGGGATCGTTTATATAGCACATTATTCAAGATTGTAAATTGAGATACCTTGATCCTGAAAGCTCTAGGATTTTCTCCCATTGGAATCTCTCCGTTTTGCAAGTATTTCATGATTGGTGGATCCATGATCCTGAATAAGATTGAGCTTCTTCACTAGGGATTACTGCAATATCCTCTTCTATTTCCATGGCCACTTGATTTTCAATAGCAGGAGCCAGGATATGGATGATAGGGATACTTATGTCTTCTGGAATTTTTAAGGATGATCCTAGGTTGGCCAATGCATCAGCTTCCGTGTTATCCTCCCTTGGTACCTGTGTTAAGCTAAAAGAAACAAAAGAGAGTGCCAATTCTTTGACTATCTCTAAATATTTGGTTAGTTTTTCACCTTTAACAGCATAGGATCCATTAAAGTGATTGGTGATCAATAATGAGTCTACATATACTTCGAGATATTTTACCCCATATCCTTAGCAATCTGTAAGCCAGCAATTAAGGCTTCATACTCAGCCTCATTGTTAGTTGCTTGGAACTCACAGGCTATGGAGTGGGGTATTATGTCCCCCTGTGGCGATTTAGTAGGATCCCTAGCCCTGTGCCTTTGATATTTGAGGATCCGTCAGTGTGTAGTATCCAAGGATCCTTGGTCTCATCCAGCTGCTGGACCTCCAATTCCGCTTCTTTTTGTAGATCACTACTGAAATCAGCCACAAAGTCAGCTAGTGCTTGAGATTTAATGGCTGTTCTTGGTTCATATCTTATATCATGGGCACTAAGCTTCACTGCCCACTTTGCCATTCTCCCTGACATCTCCGGTTTCTGAGGACATTCTTAATTGGAAGTTAGTTTTAAACAACATAGTATGGGTTTCAAAATAATGCCTTAACTTAGTGGATGCCATAATTAATGCAAGAATAAGTTTTTCGAGGTGTGAGTACCTGGATTCGGCATCAAGTAAACTTTTACTTAACATAGTAGATAGGATATTGTTGTACCTTCGTGATCCTTGACAAGGACTGCACTTACAGCGGTGAGGATACCGCCAGGTATAAGGATAACACATCTCCTTTTTCCGGTTTTTGCTAATGCTGTACTGAGGACATATATTCTTTAAGGGCTTGTTAAAGCGTTCTCATGTTTCTCATTCCATTCAAACTTCTTATTCTTCCTTTAGGATATCGTAGAATTCTTTGCATTTTTCTGAGGATTTCGATATGAACCTGTCAAAGCTGCTATCCTGCCTGTCAGTCTTTGAACATCCTTGGCATTTGGCAGGAGATTTGGATATTTATTAATGCTTTGATTTGTTCC